>NC_045804.1:9317046-9642324 GCF_009873245.2 Balaenoptera musculus | reverse complement strand
TAGGTCTCAGCCCTGCTCTCCCGACAATGCCAAGCAGGCTGTGCCAGGGACAGGAGCCCCCAGGTAACGTCCAGCTTCCCATCGCCTCCAGCGCGTTCTACTCTTCCTATCAAAGGACTAGCCAGCTGGCTGTATTTTTAAAATGCCAGCCTTAAGGGGGAGGCCTCCCTAATGTAGGTTCTGCCAGGCACCGCCTCCTGAACTGACCCGGCGCGTCATGGGTCTTAGCGGTGCTCAGCTAAGCCGAGCGAGTGGGTTCGCACCGACTCCCCGAGTGCGTTCAGGGTGGTTAGAACCCTCGCATCTGGAGCTGTATAGCTGTGCTGAGTTGTCTCCACTGAAAAAGTTTCTAGTCTATTAGCTTAATTGTATTGCTTTATTTTCTTTTTTTTAAAGCTTCTTTCTTTCTTTCTTTCTTTCTTTCTTTCTTTCTTTCTTTCTTTCTTTCTGGCTGTGTTGGGTCTTCGTTTCTGTGCGAGGGCTTTCTCTAGTTGCGGCGAGCGGGGGCCACTCTTCATCACGGTGCGCGGCGGGCCTCTCACTGTCGCGGCCTCTCTTGTTGCGGAGCACAAGCTCCAGACGCGCAGGCTCAGTAGTTGTGGCTCACGGGCCTAGTTGCTCCGCGGCATTTGGGATCTTCCCAGACCAGGGCTCAAACCCGTGTCGCCTGAATTGGCAGGCAGATTCTCAACCACTGCGCCACCAAGGAAGCCCTTGCTTTATTTTCTTGATTGCATCATACTATTTGCCCTGTCCTTGTGAGGATTTTGTTGGCCTCACTTTGGGGCCAACTGTGGCAGCTGTTGTTTTATCCCCGGCATTAGCTGCAGCAACTCTGTGATCTGTTTCATCACAATTCATTGCTCCTACGCCCGTGACGAGCTGGGTTTGTACTCCTCATTTGTTATCATTTATTAAGTATTTATTATTATATTTGTTATTTATTAAGTAGCTTCTGTGGATTCCGAAGTAAGGACAGCTATAGACAGGGCTATAGGATCTTGCATCGGACCTTGCGTCATATTAGGGGAAGCAGACTCCTGAACAGTTATAAGATGTATTATTATTGTTCTAATGATAGTGTCACAGTAAGAAGTTAACAATGTATATGTTATTAGCGTAACAGATGCGTTCATGATGACGTAACATTATTATAAAGTCGTACCATAAGCCACGGGCACCCACTGGAGTTTGGAGACGCAGCGGGAAAAGGGTCAGGATCCAAACCCAAGGGCCGTTGTATGCCTCATGGAAAATCCTGGACTTGGTCCCAAGAAAACAAGATACTGTCAAGGTCATTTGCGCGGAGGAGGGGCAGGATCTGGTGGTGTTCTGGGACAGAGTGGGGGATGGCTTGAAGACAGCAGAGATCGCTCAGGGGTGACGGCGAGGGGGGCACCACGGAGCCCCGGTGACCCCACGAAGGCTGGAACCAGGCAGTGCAACAAGAAGGGAGGAGGGAGAGACCGAGCGAGACCCTCGTCATGGGCGAACGTGAGGAGTGGGGGCTTAGCTGGACTCCCACCTGCTGGGTCCCCAGGCCCCACCCCCCACGCAGTCCCCAGGCCAGGCAGTGGCATGCTTTTGACCTTTGTGAGCCCTCTCCCCGAGGTCCGAGTAGTAGCCCAGAGAGCTGGGCTGGACCCTCTGGAGAAACGCTTTAAGCTGAGTGAGGGGCCAGGCCCATGTCTCAGCAGCTCGGGCGGTCCCCTTGACCTTCAGCAAATGCTGAGCCGGGAGGGGCGGGTGGGGCGAGCGCTTGCCTTCCTGCAGCCGGCAAGGCAGAATGAGGAGCGTGCCCTGGCCACACCTCTTCGACCCTCTTCCCTGAGACTCACCCCCAAACCTGGGCTCCTTGTTCCTTCCTCTCTGCCGGCAATGACGATGGCTGCAAGGGGCCCCGGAAGTGTGTCCCGGCCAGAGGGGAGCGGGCACCCTGCTCTGTTACCACCAGTCCCTAGATGCACCCAGACGCAGGTGTCCGGACCCGCTCCCTCCTCCTCGATGGTGAGTGAGGAGGGGACCCCCGGAGCTGAGCTTGTGGGGCTGACCGTGACGTTGGCAGCTGGAGCAATTACTGACACGATGTCTCCCTCAAGCAGACAGGAAATGAGGACACAGGGGGACTGGGCTGGGGGCGAGGGCGGCCAAGACTCCAGTGCCAGGAGAAACCAAGATAATGTGCGGCCACGCGTGTGTGGGCATCGGAGGAATTGAGGGGACGCCTGGCAGGAGATGGCCAAGTTGCGCTGGGACCTGTGGGGCTGGGAAGTGCAGGAGAGGGCGGGAGGTGGAGATCTCGGCCCCTCAGCCTGAGAGCGTGGGGGTGGAGGAGTCCCTGCCAGAGAGCTGGAGAGGCTGAGGAGGACGGGATCCCGGGGCAGGCAGCGGTCAGCAGGGACGGAGCAAGCGCCACGGCAGGAAGGCCAGGGAGGGCCGAGCTTCACGACAGTCAAGGCCGCAGAGGCTCCAGGCAGGACAGTGGGCTGCGGCCGAGGAGAGGCCCTGAGGTCTTGGCCGGAGCAGGTTCCCCTGGGGGCCCCAGGAGAGAGCCCGGCAGCAGGAGCCAAAGAGAAAGGGCGGCAACCAGGAGGCGCAGCAAATCCCGATTATCCAGGAGAGGAGCTAGCGGGATCGGGGAAGGAGCGGTGCTGCAGGCCCAGAGCCACCACGCCGGCCCTCGGCCTTTAGGGACCATCGGTCTTTCCAGAATGTTCCGCTCTGACATGGGTCCCTGCAGCAACTAACTTCCCTCGCTCCAAGCAGATCCCTTGCCTCAGCCAGTTGAACCGGATTCAAAAGCTGAACTTGGTGGAACTTCGCGGCCCTTCCCAAATTCAGTCATTCCCAAACCACAGGAGGGAGGAACACTCAGGGGTCAGCGTGACAGCGGTGCAGGTTGAGCCCGCACCAGCCGGGAGCTGCCCTCTGTCGTGCAGCCGCCACACTCGCCTCCCCCAGGACGACCGCCGGGCTCACGCGCGCAATGAAGCTCCCGCGTTTAGATACGTACGGCTGATTCCGGCGTTGTCGGCCCCCAGCCCACATCCATGATGGGCTGTAAAATGAGAAGAGTGATATGTCTCAACACCAAGGCCCCGCCGCCTCTCCAAGCAGGACCTGCCTTGGAGGCCATGCCCGAAGGCGCGACCAGGGCTCGGATCCCACCTGAGGCATCCGCTCTCCCAGGCTCAGGGCTTCCCTTTGATTTGTTTTTTAAGCTTGTCCAAAAAACCTGGAATTTGGAGCTTGCCTTTTGACCCCAGTTACACCCCTGTCAACTCCAGCTGAGGGACCTTGGTGATGTTTCTCTCTGAACAGATGTCAGGGAGGTGTGCTGCTTCCAAAAGGCAGAAGAGAGCTACTCGGGATGCCTACAATGGACATTTTAAAGCCTTTAAAATAATTACAGAGGCTCTCAGGTCTTATTTAAAAATTAGACGGTAAAGAAAAGCAAATCACCAAACCCCTGAAAGTTCGCATTCATACTTGGATAACACTCACAGACATTTTAATATATATTTACAAGTTATACATGTAAATTGGCATACTTTTCAAACATAGCAAGCTATTTATACTGCTCTGTAACATGCTTTTTGTTTTGTTTTGTTTTTTACTATTCTCCTTCATTTATTCATCCAGAATTACCATGCAATTGTTTTGTCAAGTTATTTCTTTAAAACCTACTAGTAATGTGATAGGAGTTATGATAAGCAGAGGGTATACTTCGAGGCTTATTCATTCTTTCCAGCCTCCCCATCCCAGCCTGTGGTGTATTTTTCGGGGCCTCTTCCAGGGTCTTCATTTAAGCTTTTTATTCCTTTTTTTTGTGGTAAAGCATACACAACACAAAATTTACCATTTTAACCACACCATTCAGTGGCATTAATACGTTCACATAGATGTGCCACCATCCCCACCGTCCATCTCCAGAACTTTCTCATCTTCCCGAACAGAAACTCTGTCCCCATGAAACACTAACTCCCCCTCCCCACTCCCCACAGTCCCTGGCACCCACCGTTCTACTTTCTGTCTCCATGAATCCGACTCTGCCAGGGACCTCGTATGAGTGAAATCCTACTCACATGAGGACAAATCCTATTTGTCCTTTTGCGACTGGCTGATTTCACTCAGCATAATGTCTTCTAGGTTCCTCTGTGTTGTAGCATGGTCAGAATTTCCTTCCTTTTTTTTTTTTATTTTTTTTATTTTTTTCATTTTTTTCACACACACACACACACACACACACACACACACACACTGTATTTTATTTTTACAAGAGATAAATAGACTGACACCAAGCATTGTACATGGATGACCACAACAAAAGCAACAATGATTGCAATTACCAAACATGAAACACACTCATACTATGTCATAATATTGACATTCAGTCCAGTAATCCTCCACTGTAACAGCTCCTTTACTTTGCAGTGAAAATTGATTTGTATATTCTTTGCCTCTGAGTCCTTGTGGGATTTTTTTTTTTTTTATTTCAGACAGAAAGTCACAAAAATTATACTCATCCTCATCAGTTCACTCAGTCCCATGTAATTAATTTTTTTTTCATCTTGATCTTTTGTTAGCACTTTTATGAGTTCATCAGTTGTTCATTAGAGTTCTGAAAATGCTTATTCATTCAGTTCAGCAGTACAGTCAGTTACCAGAAACCTGTACTTGTCAGAGTCTTTTCCATGAATTTCTTGAAGATGAAACCCTTTTATAGGAACATATTTGCAAAAGCATCAGAGTACACCCAGAACTGTCTGTAAATGACAAAAGACTTAAAAATGACCACAGTTAAAGATTTGATGAAAGTTCATAATAATGCAGTTGACAAGAAAATTAGTTATTTCTGAGATATACATTTTAAAGTAATAACTAGGATTATTACTTATAACATTATACCAGAACATATAAGATTTTTAGAAATTTCATGTAATGTCTGAAACATTTATATTAACATATTTCCATACATATTTCCATACAAATACAAATATAAGATTTTTAGAAATTTCATGTAATGTCTGAAACATTTATATTAACATATTTCCATACATATTTCCATACAAATACAAATATAAGATTTTTAGAAATTTCATGTAATGTCTGAAACATTTATATTAACATATTTCCATACATATTTCCATACAAATACAAATATAAGATTTTTAGAAATTTCATGTAATGTCTGAAACATTTATATTAACATATTTCCATACAAATAACCCAATGAAAGTTTAGTATTAGTTGTTTTGTTTGTTTGGTTTTTTATACTGCAGGTTCTTATTAGGCATCAATTTTATACACATCAGTGTATACATGTCAATCCCAATCGCCCAATTCAGCACACCACCATCCCCACCCCACCGCAGTTTTCCCCCCTTGGTGTCCATATGTCCATTCTCTACATCTGTGTCTCAACTTCTGCCCTGCAAACCGGCTCATCTGTACCATTTTTCTAGGTTCCACATACATGCATTAATATACGATATTTGTTTTTCTCTTTCTGACTTACTTCACTCTGTATGACAGTCTCTAGATCCATCCACGTCTCAACAAATGACTCAATTTCGTTCCCTTTTATGGCTGAGTAATATTCCATTGTATATATGTACCACATCATCTTTATCCATTTGTCTGTTGATGGGCATTTAGGTTGCTTCCATGATCTGGCTATTGTAAATAGTGCTGCAATGAACATTTGGGTGCATGTGTCTTTTTGAATTACGGTTTTCTCTGGGTATATGCCCAGTAGTGGGATTGCTGGGTCATATGGTAATTCTATTTTTAGTTTTTTAAGGAACCTCCATATTGTTCTCCATAGTGGCTGTATCAATTTACATTCCCACCAACAGTGCAAGAGGGTTCCCTTTTCTCCACACCCTCTCCAGCATTTGTTGTTTGTAGATTTTCTGATGATGCCCATTCTAACTGGCGTGAGGTGATACCTCATTGTAGTTTTGATTTGCATTTCTCTAATAATCAGTGATGTTGAGCAGCTTTTCATGTGCTTCGTGGCCGTCTGTATGTCTTCTTTGGAGAAATGTCTATTTAGGTCTTCTGCCCATTTTTGGATTGGGGTGTTTGTTTCTTTAATATTGAGCTGAATGAGCTGTTTATATATTTTGGAGATTAATCCTTTGTCCGTTGATTCATTTGCAAATATTTTCTCCCATTCTGAGGGTTGTCTTTTCGTCTTGTTTATGGTCTCCTTTGCTGTGCAAAAGCTTTGAAGTTTCATTAGGTCCCACTTGTTTATTTTTGTTTTTATTTCCATTACTCTAGGAGGTGGATCAAAAAAGATCTTGCTGTGATTTATGTCAAAGAGTGTTCTTCCTATGTTTTCCTCTAAGAGTTTTATAGTGTCCAGTCTTATATTTAGGTCTCTAATCCATTTTGAGTTTATTTTTGTGTATGGTGTTAGGGAGTATTCTAATTTCATTCTTTTACATGTAGCTGTCCAGTTTTCCCAGCACCACTTATTGAAGAGACTGTCTTTTCTCCATTGTATATCTTTGCCTCCTTTGTCATAGATTAGTTGACCATAGGTGCGTGGGTTAATCTCTGGGCTTTCTATCTTGTTCCATTGATCTATGTTTCTGTTTTTGTGCCAGTACCATATTGTCTTGATTACTGTAGCTTTGTAGTATTGTCTGAAGTCAGGGAGTCTGATTCCTCCAGCTCCATTTTTTCCCCTCAAGACTGCTTTGGCTATTCGGGGTCTTTTGTGTCTCCATACAAATTTTAAGATGATTTGTTCTAGCTCCGTAAAAAATGCCATTGGTAATTTGATAGGGATTGCATTGAATCTGTAGATTGCTTTGGGTAGTATACTCATTTTCACAATGTTGATTCTTCCAATCCAAGAACATGGTATATCTCTCCATCTGTTGGTATCATCTTTAATTTCTTTCATCAGTGTCTTATAGTTTTCTGCATACAGGTCTTTTGTCTCCCTAGGTAGGTTTATTCCTAGGTATTTTATTCTTTTTGTTGCAATGGTAAATGGGAGTGTTTCCATAATTTCTCTTTCAGATTTTTCATCATTAGTGTATAGGAATGCAAGAGATTTCTGTGCATTAATTTTGTATCCTGCAACTTTACCATATTCATTAATTAGCTCTAGCAGTTTTCTGGTGGCAGTTTTAGGATTCTCTATGTATAGTATCATGTCATCCGCAAACAGTGACAGTTTTACTTCTTCTTTTCCAATTTGTATTCCTTTTATTTCTTTTTCTTCTCTGATTGCCGTGGCTAGGACTTCCAGAACTATGTTGAATAATAGTGGTGAGAGTGGACATCCTTGTCTCGTTCCTGATCTTAGAGGAAATGCTTTCAGTTTTTCACCATTGAGAATGATGTTTGCTGTGGGTTTGTCATATATGGCCTTTATTATGTTGAGGTAGGTTCCCTCTATGCCCACTTTCTGGAGAGTTTTTATCAGAAATGGGTGTTGAATTTTGTCGAAAGCTTTTTCTGCATCTATTGAGATGATCATATGGTTTTTATTCTTCAATTTGTTAATATGGTGTATCACATTGATTGATTTGCATATACTGAAGAATCCTTGCATCCCTGGGATAAATCCCACTTGATCGTGGTGTATGATCCTTTTAATGTGTTGTTGGATTCTGTTTGCTAGTATTTTGTTGAGGATTTTTGCATCTATATTCATCAGTGATATTGGTCTGTAATTTTCTTTTTTTGTAGTGTCTTTGTCTGGTTTTGGTATCAGGGTGATGGTGGCCTCATAGAATGAGTTTGGGAGTGTTCCTTCCTCTGCAATTTTTTGGAAGAGTTTGAGAAGGATAGGTGTTAGCTCTTCTCTAAATGTTTGATAGAATTCACCTGTGAAGCCATCTGGTCCTGGACTTTTGTTTGTTGGAAGATTTTTAATCACAGTTTCAATTTCATTACTTGTGATTGGTCTGTTCATATTTTCTGTTTCTTCCTGGTTCAGTCTTGGAAGGTTATACCTTTCTAAAAATTTGTCCATTTCATCCAGGTTGTCCATTTTATTGGCATAAAGTTGCTTGTAGTAGTCTCTTAGGATGCTTTGTATTTCTGCGGTGTCTGTTGTAACTTCTCCTTTTTCATTTCTGATTTTATTGATTTGAGTCCTCTCCCTCTTTTTCTTGATGAGTCTGGCTAATGGCTTATCAATTTTGTTTATCTTCTCAAAGAACCAACTTTTAGTTTTATTGATCTTTGCTATTGTTTTCTTTGTTTCTATTTCATTTATTTCTGCTCTGATCTTTATGATTTCTTTCCTTCTACTAACTTTGGGTTTTGTTTGTTCTTCTTTCTCTAGTTTCTTTAGGTGTAAGGTTAGATTGTTTACTTGAGATTTTTCTTGTTTCTTGAGGTAGGCTTGTATAGCTATAAACTTCCCTCTTAGAACTGCTTTTGCTGCATCCCATAGGTTTTGGGTCGTCGTGTTTTCATTGTCATTTGTCTCTAGGTATTTTTTGATTTCCTCTTTGATGTCTTCAGTGATCTCTTGGTTATTTAGTAATGTATTGTTTAGCCTCCATGTGTTTGTCTTTTTTACGTTTTTTTCCCTGTAATTCATTTCTAATCTCATAGCGTTGTGGTCAGAAGAGATGCTTGATATGATTTCAATTTTCTTAAATTTACTGAGGCTTGATTTGTGACCCAAGATGTGATCTATCCTGGAGAATGTTCCATGCGCACTTGAGAAGAACGTGTAATCTGCTGTTTTTGGATGGAATGTCCTATATATATCAATTAAATCTATCTGGTCTATTGTGTCATTTAAAGCTTCTGTTTCCTTATTTATTTTCATTTTGGATGGTCTGTCCATTGGTGTAAGTGAGGTGTTAAAGTCCCCCACTATTATTGTGTTACTGTCGATTTCCTCTTTTATAGCTGTTAGCAGTTGCCTTATGTATTGAGGTGCTCCTATGTTGGGTGCATATATATTTATAATTGTTATATCTTCTTCTTGGATTGATCCCTTGATCATTATGTAGTGTCCTTCCTTGTCTCTTGTAACATTCTTTATTTTAAAGTCTATTTTATCTGATATGAGTATAGCTACTCCAGCTTTCTTCTGATTTCCATTTGCATGGAATATCTTTTTCCATCCCCTCACTTTCAGTCTGTATGTGTCCCTAGGTCTGAAGTGGGTCTCTTGTAGACAGCATATATATGGATCTTGTTTTTGTATCCATTCAGCCAGTCTATGTCTTTTGGTTGGGGCATTTAATCCATTCACGTTTAAGGTAATTATCGATATGTATGTTCCTATGACCATTTTCTTAATTGTTTTGGGTTTGTTTTTGTAGGTCCTTTTCTTCTCTTGTGTTTCCCACTTAGAGAAGTTCCTTTAGCATTTGTTGTAGAGCTGGTTTGGTGGTGCTGAATTCTCTTAGCTTTTGCTTGTCTGTAAAGCTTTTGATTTCTCCATCAAATCTAAATGAGATCCTTGCCGGGTAGAGTAATCTTGGTTGTAGGTTCTTCCCTTTCATCACTTTAAGTATATCATGCCACTCCCTTCTGGCTTGCAGAGTTTCTGCTGAGAAATCAGCTGTTAACCTTATGGGAGTTCCCTTGTATGTTATTTGTCGTTTTTCCCTTGCTGCTTTCAATAATTTTTCTTTGTCTTTAATTTTTGCCGCTTTGATTACTATGTGTCTCAGCATGTTTCTCCTTGGGTTTATCCCGTATGGGACTCTCTGCGCTTCCTGGACTTGGGTGGCTATTTCCTTTCCCATGTTAGGGAAGTTTTTGACTATAATCTCTTCAAATATTTTCTCTGGTCCTTTCTGTCTCTCTTCTCCTTCTGGGACCCCTATAATGCGAATGTTGTTGCGTTTAATGTTGTCCCAGAGGTCTCTTAGGCTGTCTTCATTTCTTTTCATTCTTTTTTCTTTATTCTGTTCCGCAGCAGTGAATTCCACCATTCTGTCTTCCAGGTCACTTATCCGTTCTTCTGCCTCAGTTATTCCGCTATTGATTCCTTCTAGTGTAGTTTTCATTTCAGTTATTGTATTGGTCATCTCTGTTTGTTTGTTCTTTAATTCTTCTAGGTCTTTGTTAATCATTTCTTGCATCTTCTCAATCTTTGCCTCCATTCTTATTCCGAGGTCCTGAATCATCTTCACTATCATTATTCTGAATTCTTTTTCTGGAAGGTTGCCTATCTCCACTTCATTTAGTTGTTTTTCTGGGGTTTTTTCTTGTTCCTTCATCTGGTACATAGCCCTCTGCCTTTTCATCTTGTCTATCTTTCTGTAACTGTGGTTTTTGGTCCACAGGCTGCAGGATTGTAGTTTTTCTTGCTTCTGCTGTCTGCCCTCTGGTGGTTGAAGCTATCTAAGAGGCTTGATGGGAGGCTCTGCTCCTTCCTTCTTAAGGCAGAATAATATCCCACTGTGTGAATGGACCCCATTGTGTTTATCCATCCATCCTTCCAGGGACGCCCGGGGTGCTTCCACTTTGGACTTGTGGCGAGTAGAGCCGCCACAAGCCTGGGTGTCCTCCACTGAAGGCCCTGGGTCTCCATCTACAGACCCTGCCCATTTCTTACGGAGCTGATCTCCGGGTACCCCTGTCTGGGTGGTGGTGGAAGATGCTTCTACATGAGCATCTTCTTGGCAAGACCTCTGAGGGTGTCCTCCTCGGGTCCAGCTCGACCTCGGCGCCCAGTACATCAAGTCGGCAGTGAAGAACATTCCCTCGGTGTTCCTGATGACGGACTCCCAGGTGGCCGAGGAGCAGTTTCTGGTGCTGATCAATGACCTGCTGGCCTCGGGGGAGATCCCTGGGCTGTTTATGGACGACGAGGTGGAGAACATCATCTCCTCCGTGCGGCCGCAAGTGAAGTCCCTGGGCCTGACGGACACCCGGGAGGCGTGCTGGAAATTCTTCATTGAGAAAGTGCGCAGGCACCTGAAGGTAGGGGGTCCCGGGCTTGGGTGAGGGGGTCCCGGGGACTTTCTAAGGTCTGGTTCTTCACTCAGGGAGGAGTCAGGGACTGTTCCCGCACAAGAAATGGAAAACTGTTAGGAGAGTATGGTGGGCTGCCTGATGGAGGTGGGCTGTTAGAAGTGCCTTGTGGCCGAAAGAAGTGATTTCTATATGCACATCCCCCCCACCACCACCATAGAGCACGTTTAAATAGATTAGCTCACCTTGACCTTCAACATTCCCCCTTCGGGAAGCTAGCTGAGCTACCCAAGTTAGACCGAGAGCACTTTGGGTCCCTCCTCATCCATGACCAGTAGGACAGCTGCCCCTGGCCAGGTGGCCCTGCTCTCGTTCCTCCCTCTCCCCAAGGACCAGACCTGCTAAAGGACCATAGCCCTCCCTGTTCTGAGACCTCACCTGCCCAGTGTGGATGCCCACGCCCCACTCCCTCCTGCACCCAGCCCTCCTTCCCCCTTTGTGGGGCCACCTCAGGAGAGCTCGGGGCTCCCCTGCACCCTCACCTCGTGATGCGATGGCCACACTGCCAGCCCGGACCTGGGAATGTTCTCCCCACCCCCGCACTTGGAGATGGACACCACACAGAGAGCTTTTCCTTCTAAAGGGGCTTTCTGCAAAAGCAGCGCGATTCGGCCCCAGCACCGCCGTCCCCCAACCAGCAGCAACTGTGTCCACTTCTAGGTAATCCTGTGTTTCTCCCCCGTGGGCTCCGTCCTGCGTGTACGAGCGAGAAAATTCCCTGCCGTGGTCAACTGCACAGCCATCAACTGGTTCCATGAGTGGCCAGAGGACGCCCTGGTGTCCGTCAGCGCTCGCTTCCTTGAGGACACTGAGGGGATTCAGGTGAGTCACGGGGCACAGAGCTGGGAGGGAGGGGTCCCCGTCGGGCCGAGAGTGGGGTGAGGCAGCTGAGGCACTCGCCTTGGGTGCAAAACTTAAGGGGGCACCAAAAACTTAATCAAGATCAGTGCTGTTTTAATGCAGTATTTTTAAAAACCAACATTAATGCTGAAATGCTCAAAAATATCAAAATTGTAAACAAAGACAGGCTGCCGTTTGTTGGTTTTCTGGCCCCAAGTTACTGTGCCAGAGGAACGGTCATTTCAATCAGCGGGGGGTTCCGGGCCTCATGCGGCCGCAGGCCCACAAGGCTGGTTCTGGGGGATCCCACGTGCGAACGGATTGAGCAGCTCGGGCTTTGAACATAGTCCCAGATTGGAGCCGACTGCAGAGCCCGTATTTACTTTGGTAAGTGTATACGGGCACACACTTCTTCCTCTTGCCTTGGGCTCCAACATGGCTCTGCCCCCAGGGCTCTGCCCAGGGCTGCTCCCTCACCTTTGACCTGCCTTTTATAGGGCATGACAAGTAAGATGGGGTGATATAAGCCTTCTTTTCTTTTCTTTTTTTTCTTCTTTTTTTTTTCCTTTTCCTTTACAGTGTCTTTCTTTTATTTTTTTTTTAAAGGCTCTTTTTTTTTTAACATTTTATTTATTTATTTATTTTATTTTTTGGCTGCACCGTGTGTTAGTTGCGGCACGCAGGATCTTCTTTGTGGCGCACGGGCTTCTCTCCACTTGTGGTGCACGGGCTTCTCTCTAGTTGTGGCATGCGGGTTTTCTCTCGCTAGTTGTGGCCCATGGGTTCCAGAGCGCGTGGGCTATGTAGTTTGCGGCACGCAGGTTCACTAGTTGAGGCGCACGAGCTCAGTAGTTGCGTGCAGGCTTAGTTGCCCCGTGGCATGTGGGATCCTAGTTTCCTGACCGGGGATCGAACCCACGTCCTCTGCATTGGAAGGTGGATTCTTTTCCACTGGACCACCAGGGAAGTCCCTACAGTGTCTTTCTTTTATTGAAAGACGGTGCGCACATTCACCGTTTGTGCTCATTGACGGCCTAGAAATGGGCATTAACCTGTGACCCAGCTGATGCAAGTGACACACAGGCCTAGAATAAATCCCATGTGGTTATCGTGTCTGATTTATTTTGAACACATATTCAGTTATTAAGTGGAATAAAATAAGCCTGAAATTAACATCTTCCCTAGTTTTTAAAGATGGGTAAAGCCCCCCACTTATCACTGTTAGAGCGTTCAGTTGCAGGCCGAGCCTTTCCCAGAAATGCCGCTGTCACGTGTCCTCCACACCCCGAGTGCCTGTAGAGGCGGGGGCCTCCTGGGACCGGCGAATGGCCCCACCACTGGCACCAGCGAGGGCTGCAGAGTAGATGCCGAAGAAGCGTGTGTCGGATGAACACATTCCCAAATTAACCTGAATTACACTTAATATCCCTTGAACAATTCCTGGGGCAAAGCTCCCAGTGCCTGTCTTCGGGCAGGTGGGGCAGGCCCAGGTGGTGGGGCCGTGACCCCGGCGTGGACGTGGGCCAGAGGGGGCTGGGAAAGGAGTTACTAAAACCCCAGGGTCTGGAACAGGAAATGTCCGATAAATGCTTGCAGAAATTACCTGGTTATTCAAGCATGTTGAATATGCAAGTGTGTGAGTCAGAGAGAGAACAGTAATAACCTTGGCTGTGACCGGGCCCCTTGGTGGTGCAATGCCACTGTCGCCCATGAGAGCCCTGCAGGCCTTGTTGTCTTGAGCCTCATTTGACAGCTGAACCACCAAGGTTGAGAGAGGGGGTACCACTCATCCAGGGTCCTCAGCGAGGAAGGGAACCCACCTTGTGGTCCACTGTGGCCAGCAGCCTCCTCTTCCACCAGGGCACCGGGGAATGAATGGTTCTGTCTTGTCTTTGTAGCCGGAAGTTAAGGCCTCCATCAGCCTCTTCATGTCCTACGTGCACACGACCGTCAATGAGATGTCCAAGGTGTACCTCGCCACCGAGAGGCGCTACAACTACACCACGCCCAAAACCTTCCTGGAGCAGATCAAACTGTACCAGAACCTACTGGCCAAGAAGAGGATGGAGCTGGCCGCCAAAATCGAGAGGCTGGAGAATGGGCTGATGAAGCTGCAGAGCACAGCCTCTCAGGTAGGAGAGCTGGGGCCTCGGGATGCGCTTCCGGAACCTTCCCCCAGGCATGTGACACAAAGTAAGGGGACCGGGACCCCTGCCTCGGAGAAACTCCCACTGGCAAACCAGAGCAAGTATATGGGTTTTAACCTAGACGGTGGATCCCAAACGCCTTCCGGATGCTGATGTTACATCGGGTGCTTCCCAGGGGTCCCGCGTCTGGTGGGGTTTGCTCATCCAGTCAAGTGCAGCCCGTGGAAGTGGGTCCATCCCGGAGCCCCGTTCACACGGCGGTGCCCAGATGGAAGAGCATCTGCCGTACTTTCACGCCGTGTTAATTTTTAAGTTTTCTGCCTGGTTTTAAATGTCCTCCGTGGTGTAGCCCCGGCTCCCTCTTTACTGCCCACTGTTGGCATCTCCACGGGAGCCTGGTAAACAGCTGCCACAGGCCTTGGAGCTGCAAAAGCACAGGTGGAGGGTGGCCCCTGACACAGGCTGCTGCACGGAGCCAAGGCCACCCCATGGGGGCGGAGAGGGGACACGGTGGTGGGGCTGTCCATTCCTCGGACAGAGCTTCCCAGAGCCAACAAGCAGCCTGCTCCCTCCCTGGATTGGAACAAGGGAGAAGCCCGGCTCAGCAGGCATTTCTCTTTCCCCAAACGTACCTTCTGGGATTGGTCCTGGGACACAGGAAATGCACCCAGGAGAGGGCAGTTACAGCAACGGAGTGGCCTCCTTGCGCTAGAAATCATCCAGATGGGGAAGGGTGTCTCAGCCCATCACTTACCACTTCCCAGAACTCCCTCCGCCTGGCTGCCTAGGGCCTCACCCGAGTGCCAGAGGGAGCTTCTTATCCCCGGCTCCAGACTCTCACGGCCCCACCGGCCTCCCCAGAACTCCTCAGCGCCCTGCCTCTGCTGACATTGTTTTTATCCGGCCACCTTGATTGCCACCTCCTTGAACAACAGGAATGGGTCTTATACTTGCTACCCTGTGTATACAGTCGGTGCTCAGTAAATACTTACCTTGGAGAAGTTGAAAAAGCACTTAGAAATGCGTCACAGGGAATGGTGAGCAACCGGCAGGCCTGCTGTTCTGCTCAGCCCCGCGGCTCCCATGGCCACCAGCCCGGCCGAGTAGGGGGCAGCGTGCGGTGGCTGGGGCCCCAGCCTACCTGTCTCCCTTACCTCCTCCCCTAGGTGGATGATTTAAAAGCCAAGCTGGCGATTCAGGAGGCTGAGCTCAAGCAGAAAAACGAGAATGCAGACAAGCTGATCCACGTGGTGGGTGTGGAAACAGAGAAAGTCAGCAAAGAGAAAGCCATTGCTGATGAGGAAGAAATCAAGGTGGAGGTCATCAACAAGGTGGGCAGACGGGCAGCGGCATGCGGCTCTGCTCAGCTGGGCCCCTTCCCCTAGTGGCCAGTATCTCCTATGGGCAGGGGCAAACCAGCAGAAACCCCGCAGGGAGGGCATCTCTCCCAGGCGCAGGGCCCCCAGCTCAGCAGAGGGCTGCCCTCCCAGGCCCCAGCAGTGGCATCTCCTGAGCTGGTGAGAAATGCGGGTTCCCAGGCCCCAGCTCTGCGGAATCAGGTCTGCATCTTAGTGAGATGCCGGTGGCCTGCGAGCACGTTAATGCTTGAGAAGCCGTCCTCGGAGCCCTGGTCCTCAGACTTGCTGCACCGGGAGCCCCGAGATGTTCCAGTGCCACTGGCCCTGGCGGGCTCCACGCTGAAGGTTCATGTGCTTGGGTTGATTTCTCATCGCCTTTTCCTGAATGCCTTTTTTGTCATTAGTCATGCATCTGTGTGAGTGTCTAAATTAAGAGTCCCAGTAATTGTCTGCTGTCTCTTGAGAGGGAGGACAGCAGCAAGTCATTTCTTTGCCTGAGACAGCCTCCTTCCAAGGCCAACAGGAGGGGGACCTGAGCCCTTCCCTTCCCACCAGTGCTGGAGTGGGGAGGGTCCCGGGCCAGGTGGGGCAGCCAGGAGCTCTGCTCCATCCCTCATTGTAACCTGCGTGACCACGGCCCTGTTAGGGTGGTTGGTAACGTGCCCGAGGTCTCAAAATTAGCAAGTGACATAGTCAGGATCCAAGCCAGGACCCACACCTGCACCCTGAACTCGGGGACCTGCCGTCTGATACTCACATGCAGCTGTTAACATCTGGGTGCCCACCCCTCTCCAACCCCTGATCCAGAAACGGCCCAATCAGGCATGCTCCAGGGAAGCCTGGAGCTTCCCAGCACCACCGGCCAAGTCAGTGCCTTCCATGCCCTGTTCCCTGAGTCGTGTCCCACACGTCCCTAAAGTAAGGTACGGAATGGGATTCTCCAGGAGGTTTTCTGCAGAGAGACCCTCTTCTTTCTGTCCTCCTTCCTCCTTGCCCGGCAAAAGCTCCCAGCCCCGACTGGCTTCTTCATCTCTGTTGTCACGCAGGTGCTACTCCTGATTGATAGGTACCAAGCTTCTCCTGGTCTCTCTGCCTGGTGCCTGAAGGCTCAGAGGGGTTCTTCCCGACCCAAAGAGCGAATGCATGCATGAATGAATGAATGCGTGCATGCGTGAATGAAGATGTTCTCACTTTAAGGGGAGGATGGGCTGCACCTCTGAAATGGTCCATCCTGGAGGGATGACACAGGGGCACCAAGAAATAAGGCCTCAAAGCCAGGGAGTGGCCTGTGTGGCCCCAGGTTTCCCCTCTGGTCCTGGAAGCTGGAGCCAAGAGAAGGAACAGTTCCCCTCCCTGAATCCCAGGTCAGCTGACACCCAGCTCCTTCTAACCTGAGTGTTTCGGGGCAAAGGAGGCAGGGCGGGGAAAGGCGGGCTTCAGACGGTGACCCAGCAAGCGAGAGCAAAGGGCAACTCCCCTCCTCACCCCTCCTCATCCCTCCTTGCCCCCTCACACCGCCCAGGGCCCCCCCTTCACACACGCCCCCCAGATGGACCCCTGCACCCATCTTTCCCATCTGCCTTCCTTCCAGAATGTTGCTGAGAAACAAAAAGCTTGTGAAACAGACCTGGCCAAGGCAGAGCCGGCCCTACTGGCCGCGCAGGAGGCCCTTGACACTCTGAATAAGGTGAGGGCAGGAGGGGGAAGAAACGGGGATCACGACGCCTGAGAAGAGAGGAAGAGAGGAGACGCCGTGGGGTCATCACCGGGGGCCTCCTGGTCCTGCTCGGGGCTAAATCCCCATTCTAGTCTGTCCGTCTGTCTTTGCAGAACAACCTGACAGAGCTGAAGTCCTTCGGGTCCCCCCCAGACGCCGTGGTCAATGTCACGGCCGCCGTGATGATTCTGACTGCACCCGGGGGCAAGATCCCCAAGGACAAGAGCTGGAAAGCTGCGAAAATCATGATGGGCAAAGTGGACACCTTCCTGGACTCCTTGAAAAAGTTTGACAAGGAGCACATCCCCGAGGCCTGCCTGAAAGCATTTAAGTGAGTTGGGGCTCGGCTGCCCCCATGGGGTCAGCTCCGTCCTCGTCCTGTTGGGAGCGCGTCACGTCCAGGCACTGTGTGGTCCCGCCTGCCCCTGGCCCGCATGGTCCCAAGGGAAGTCTATGCTTGCTGGGGTGGGCAGGGTCTTGGGCGGCACAGGGTCTTGGGCGGCACAGAACGAGGTGGGACCCCCAAAGACAGCAGGCAGCAGTCTGGGCGAATCTGCCTGCCCCTGAGCTGCCCAGGCGTCAAGGTGAAGCATGATGCCAAGCTTGCGGGGAGCCTCATCACCCTCTGTCTCCCCAACCTTGCTCGGGGGGTGGGGGGTGAGCTGGTCCCTTAAATGGGGGGAGGGCAGGGGTGGATTGGTGGGTGGGGTCGGAGGGGGGCTTAGGTGGCCTGCCCACCCCCTTGGTGGTGCTGTGTGCAGGGATCATGCACAGGACCCTCCCTGCTTTTGCTCCAACACCTCAGAAGAGGCAGTTGGGTTTTAGCCTTTTTGTATCTTTTTGTTCATAATTTGCCCCAACTGTGCACGCATGTAGTATTTTTAGTTCTTTATAGTTTCTTTGTATTTTGCTGCTTGAGGAGATATTCGTCCAGGTACAAGCACTCCAGCAAAGGGTCCTAGTGGGACTTGGGAAGGGTGTACAGGGGGGACCTCCACGTTTTGACCCGTAAATCCAATGCGCTAGCATTGGTGAGCACTGCACTTGTGAACACTCTTTGCCTGGCCGTCCCCTGGCAACCTGATTTCAGGGCCGACCTGACCTGACCCCAACTGAGAAAGGGAGCCCCTCGCATGACCCCAGGTGAGACTCCAACCTCTCTCAGCTCCATCTGTTGAGGAAGAGGGCTGGATGATCGAAAAACATTTGATGACTAAGGAGTAGTTTAAAGTTTAAGAGAAAAGACAAGAAAAACACAGACCCACCTCCAGGGAGCAGCCTGTGTCAACATTTGGCCTATTTCCTTTCAGTCTTTTTTCTCAAGTTTTTTTCCCGTAGTTGAAAGAATATTGTGTATATGCAATTGTCTGTTCTGCTTTTTATCTTTTACTTAACATCATGGGAGAAAAAAGACTTTTCCCTATGTTGTCAAAACACTTGATCAGCTTGATTTTTTGCTGCAGATGAACCGTAATTTACTTACTATACCTGCGTTGCTGAGGGTTTAGGCTGTCTCCGTTTCTGCCGTCATAAATAACTCCATGATAAATGTCTTCTCCTTGTCACCCAGCAAACTTCTCAACTGCCACCTCCCCATGCTGTCTGGAGTGTGCTTAAAAGACGCAGACCCGTTGTACTATTTGCCAAATGAAGCGTAAAATATGCCAGAGTGAGGAGGAGATGGGCCGTGTTCCCCACCTAAATTCAAATCACACTTCAATTATTATTTTGAACTGTCCGTTTAGAATTCTTCCTGCAGACAGCTCAGTCTGCTGTGCTCAATGACGTTGCCATTATTTTAAAAACTCTAGTTAAGATGCTCTAGTTTCTAGAGCATCTTAACTGCATCTACGGGCATTTTTCCTCATCCCTCTTGTACAATAACACCTACAACATCACCCCTTTTTCTTTTTAACATCACCTCTTGTAAGTCTCATCCTTAGAGCCTTAGCCTCACTGGTGATCCCTGAAAACTGGGCACTGAGCTGAGGGGACGCAGAAGTGGCCCGTTGTGTGTACAGGGGAGCAGGGGTGGCCTCTGGGGCAGCCTGGCTCTGTGTGAATCCCCACACTGCCCAGTCCAAGCTGTGTCACCTTGGGAGAGACGCTCAGCCTCTCTGGGCCTGTTGCCCAGAGTCAGATGGGGTGAGGACACGTGCCAGGGCAGGGGCGGCTTCAGGACCTGACATATGGGCAGCGCTCAGAACAGCACCTGACACACAGCCCCTGATGTGAGAACGTGGTGAAGAAACCCTGTTTCCAACACTTCCTGTCGGCGTTACTCTGGGCAAGTTGCTGACCCCCCGAACCCCAGTCTTCTTGCCTGGGACTGGAGTCGTTGCAGAATGAAAATGAGACCAGCCATATAAAGCAGCAGGAACAGAGAGGAAAACAAAAAAAAAAACACAGGTTTTCTTCCATCATCTAAAATATAGGACTTGAAATCACTACTTCCGTTCCCCGTCACCCTCCAAATTCTACTCCAGAGGCCAGAATTCCGAGTTTCATTCTTTTCTTCTTCTTTCTGTAATCACTAAGATACAAAAAAAAAAAAAAAAAAAAGTTAAATGTGCTCGCCGTCCTGTTGCTTGTAATGGGCGCCGGAGCCGCGGATGGATGCGGAGCTGGAGGCGGGACGGGGCTGGCGGGAGGTCTGCGTCCTCAGCGCCCGCTGTCCTGCTCCAGGCCCTACCAAGGCAACCCGACGTTCGACCCCGAGTTCATCCGCTCCAAGTCCACGGCCGCCGCGGGCCTGTGCTCCTGGTGCATCAACATCGTCCGCTTCTACGAGGTCTACTGCGACGTGGCCCCCAAGAGGCAGGCCCTGGAGGAGGCCAACGCGGAGCTGGCCGAGGCGCAGGAGAAGCTCTCCCGCATCAAAAACAAGATCGCTGTGAGTGCCGTCTGCAGGCACGGCTGGTCCGTGTCTCCGTTGGAGAGGGGTCGGCACCGCCCCCGCCATGAATTCTGGAGCAGCGCAGGAGCACGCAGGCCGATGTGGGGACCTGATCACCCCGGAGGCTGCCGGCCTCGGCCGTGTTCCCGGCCCTCCCAGGGCTCGGCTGCTCCCACTCCCGGGAGGGGAGCTGGGGACACCCAGCGTTGCCCGCTTTCAGGGCCCGCCTGTCTTGTTCCTTCAGGAACTCAACGCCAACCTGAGCAACCTGACGTCGGCATTTGAAAAAGCGACAGCTGAGAAAATCAAGTGTCAGCAGGAGGCTGACGCCACCAATAGTGTGATCTCGCTGGCTAACAGGTGCCTTACTCCCTCCGAGGGACCCCTCCTGCCCTCAGACGCCGCCCCCCGAAAGGGACGGACCCACAGAATGGCCTTTCGGGGGGGGGGAGGGGGGCTACGCCCCAGGTGGAGGCAGCAAGGCCCCCAGCCCCCACTTTCTGATACACAAAGTGATAAGATAAACCCCGGGAGGCCCCCAGGCTGTGTGCCTGGCCTCCCGTGGGATGTGGACTCACCTCTACCAAGGTGAAGCGGTCTTTGGTCCCTGGGAAGGAGGGCTGCTCGGAGGATGCTTAAGCCGGACCTCAGGCTAATCGAGCACAAACCTGTCAACACTCTCAGACTCCTGGTGTGCCATTTAGGGTCAGGGACCAGCGCTCGAGCCGGCGGCCTGAGCAGCCTGAGGCGCACCCTGGAGTCCCCACTCCACACAGGGCCAGGTGACCGCCTCCGGACTTCCCGCTGCCCCACGCGCGTGCTCAGTGGCGTCCTGGCAGCAGCACGTGGGTGATGTGGTCAAACAGCGTCAGCGTCCACGTGACGTCGGCACCGTGGGGAAGGGAAACTCGGAGTTCCCAACCGCCTCCAGAAAGCATTAGTTTTGCTTCCCTCAAGCGTTTATTCCCCAAAACTTCCCCCAGAGCATGTTTTTTCCTGAACCGCTGAGCAGAGTAAGCATTTGAAACCGGAAGGTCCCTGGCGTGTTACAGGCGGAGGCACGCCTTGCCCGGTCCTCCGGTCCATCCTCTCTCCCACCCGACACACGTGCTTCTCTTTCGCCCACTGACCCCTGTCCCCATCTCAGGCTGGTAGGAGGACTAGCATCAGAAAACACCCGCTGGGCCGAGTCGGTGGAGAACTTCAAAAGCCAGGGGGTCACGCTGTGTGGGGACGTCCTGCTGGTTTCCGCCTTCGTCTCCTACGTGGGCTACTTCACCAAGAAATATCGAAATGAGCTAATGGAGAGGTTTTGGATCCCTTACATACATCAGTTAAAGGTAGGAGGTCCTGTCGCATCCATCACTCGGGACCTTTGGGGAGGTCCCCGGCAGGGCAGCCCCAGCCAGGCGGCACCTTCGCTCCTGCGATGCAGGCTCCAGCCACTGAGGATGTAGACGGTGGCCCTGTGAGGCCGATGCCGACATCCCTTCTGGCCGGGTTCCAAGCTGCTCCTCAGGGCGATGCAAATGGCTGTCTTCCCCCACGCAGCCCGGCGGCCCACGTGTTCGGAGAGCCGCTTTCCGCTGAGCGCTGAGTAAGGCCACATTGCCCCCTCGGCAGGTCCCCATCCCGATCACAGAAGGTCTGGATCCCTTGAGCCTGCTGACCGACGATGCAGACGTGGCCACTTGGAACAACCAGGGGCTCCCCAGCGACCGCATGTCCACAGAGAATGCCACCATCCTATGCAACACGGAGCGCTGGCCCCTCTTCGTGGACGCCCAGCTGCAGGGCATCAAGTGGATCAAAAACAAATATGGCAGCGAGTTGAAAGCCATCCGCCTGGGACAGAAGAGGTGTTGGGCCGTGGCGGGTGGGGTAGGGGCTCCAGAGGTGGCGGCCGGCCGGCCGGGCCACGGTGCTGGGAAGTCCACCTGGGGCCTTTCATACTCGCTAAATGGATGGATGGGTCTTTGAAAACAAACACTGACCCACGTGTGGATTCTTTTAGTACTTGGCCCTGGGCAGCAGCGCTGGGAGTAAAGAATTAAACTCGGGGCTCCTCTCTCCCCCGTTACCTGCGGCTCCCGCTGGGGGACAGCACTGGCCTCAGCTCCTGCCTGCGATGGTCCTGCCTGGTCAATTTGCTAGCCGGGAGGCTGCGGGTGGTCATCTTCCCATCTCTCATCATCATAGATGAGAAGCAATGGCCGTGACAAAGCTGCACTGGGAGCCTTCCCAGTGTGCTGGGCAGTGAGAGGAGACGCAGCTGTGGAACGTTTGGCTCAATAGCCATGAAGCGGCTCCACGTTCACCTCCCCTCCTGTCAGCCTGGGGGTGATTTACGCAGAAGGCCTGAGCGCCTCTCGGGAAGGAGGCATTTGGGAGAGGAATGAGCTGTTGGCCCCTCGGTCACCCCTCTCGGTCGCCTCTGGGGCAGGCACTTGCGCCGTCACCGGGCCCCAGGGCGTTCACGGTCCCTGTGCTGTGCCCACAGCTACCTGGATATCATCGAGCAGGCCATCTCAGAAGGGCACACCTTGCTCATCGAGAACATTGGCGAGACCGTGGACCCGGTTCTGGACCCTCTGCTGGGCAGGAACACAATCAAAAAGGGAAAGTGAGTGGCAGCGTCCACCTCCGCGGGTTCACCCACGTGATCGTCCTCAGTGCTGAGGTCTGGCCTCGGACTGAGAGAAAGGGCGGGGCATTTCCTTTCCTGGGAGGAAGCAGGGGCTTCAGCAAAATGCGCGAAGGGACCCCCAGCTCCCAGGGGAGAGACTCGCAGCTCCCAGGGGAGAGACTGGCAACTGCGGGGCTACACCAACAGTTTATTAGCGACTGCCTGCAGATCGCGATCCTTAATGGTCATCTTTTTTTTTTTTTCCATGCATTTTGCAAATCTTGAGTATTTCTTTCTATTCAGGTGAGATTCACATAACATAATATTAACCAAAAGTGACCAATTCAGTGGCGTCTAGGACACTGGTGCCTGGCTTCTTTCACTGAGTATCTTTTCCCGGTTCATCTGAGCTGTAGCAAGTATCCATACCTCATTCTTTCTTGTGGCTGAATAATACTCCATTGTGTGGACCTGCCACATTTTGTTTACCCGTTCACTGGTTGATGCATTGAGCTTGTATTATTATTATTTTTTTTTTTGGCTGTACCATGTGGCTTATGGGATTTTAGTTCCCCGACCAGGGATCGAATAACCCGGGCCCTTGGCAGTGAGAGTACGGAGTCCTAACCACTGGACCACCAGGGAATTCCCTGTATTGCTCTTCTAATATAAACATTTAAATCAACTTTAAAAATGTAAAGGTCGGAGTTGATCTGAGCCACCTATAAATGCAGGGGTGCAGGCAGAAGCCCAGAACAGAGGTGACATAAATGTGCTGATGTCCTAGACTCGGAGAAGGGCCTGGCGTGAGTAGTGATACCCAGGGCTGAAGTTAGAGGCCCCCCAAAATGTGAGCTCGGCCAGAAAGGGGAGAGCAGAGTGGGGAGCTGGAGAGAAGCGACGCCCCCAGTGGGTGAGCCGACCTGGGTTCCCACACTGGCGGCTCATCAGATTCACCTAGGGAGCTCCAGGGATGTCCCGGTGTTCTGAATTGGGGTGTCAACATCTTTCTGATGTTAATGGCTTTGGGGTGGAGCCCAGGCCAGAGTGTTTCTGCAGAGGCTTCCAGATGTATAAGATGTGCAGCCAGAGTCAAGTAAATGCCCCTAAAAAAATCAGAACAAACCGGCCAGAGAGAGAGCAGGTGCATTTTCTAGAAGGGCCGGTCACCGCCCAGAGAGGGATGGGTTTTTTTGTTTTTTTGGTTTTTTCCAAGTTGCAGATTATTTATTAATCAGTGTAAACCCCAGCACAATATGCCAACATGATTTCGTGCATTTAGAGGGGAAATACTTCCCGGTTAAGTGGAAAATTGTGCCGATGGCTTCTGGAAGACCTTTATTCTAAGCAGCTTTATAGTGAAACATTTCGTTGAGAAGTCTGGACCTTCCTCCCAGGCTGGCGGGAAAGGCAGTCTGTCTGTGCTGCCATCCCTTGGTCACCGGGGGCCCTCCTAACCCCTCCCTCCGCCGACCGCCAGGTTCATTAAGATCGGCGACAAAGAGGTGGAGTTCCACCCCAACTTCCGCTTGATCCTGCACACCAAGTACTTCAACCCCCACTACAAGCCCGAGATGCAGGCCCAGTGCACCCTGATCAACTTCCTGGTCACCAGGGACGGGCTCGAGGACCAGCTCTTGGCCGCCGTGGTGGCCAAAGAGCGCCCAGATCTGGAGCAGCTGAAGGTATGTCGAGACAGGAGGAGCAGGGCAGGCAGCTCAGAGACAGCAGGGGGCAGGTCACCTTGACCGCAGCGTCTGGCGGCTTTGAAGGTGCCCTGCTAGTCACACTGAGTGTGTTTGGTACGACAGAATGAGTCACTCCTCCTCCCCGGCTGCCTCCCGAATCTAATTCTAAATCAAGTGATGGCTTCACTGAAAGAACAGGAGTCACAGCGGTGCCCGGGCTGCCCTAAAGCACCGAACTCCTGCCCCACGAGAATGTCTCTGCTGCCGGCCCCTGTGTACCAGGCCCTTCCTTGGTTGGCTGAGCCATACACGTGGGCTCACAGGGGTCCCGGGCCCCACTCATGTCCCATGGTCCCCACGTCCTTGCTGCACAGCTGCCCATGACAAGCAGCTGCAAGGCCCCCCTACCCTGCTTGGGGGCCTCCACTCCGGCCCCTTTCTTCCAGGCTTGCCGTGTTCCTCCCGTTCCGAGTCCCGGGGCCTTGGCCCTGAGCCCCCCGAGCCCCCCAGCTGGGGGACCAGGCCGTGCCAGTGACTGATTTCCCTTCCCGGGTCTCTGCCCCTCCTGCAGGCGAACCTCACCAAGTCTCAGAATGAATTTAAGATTGTTCTGAAAGAGCTGGAAGATTCTCTGCTGGCCCGTCTGTCGGCCGCATCGGGGAACTTTCTGGGAGACACAGCCTTAGTTGAGAATCTGGAGACCACCAAACACACGGCCAGCGAGATTGAGGAAAAGGTAAAAGACCATCTTGGGGGCTACCGCCTCGCACCCCCAGCCGGAGCACACAGGGGGCATGGGAGCTGGGCGGATGGTCACTGAGAAGAGAAGCCGTAGCCACATGGGGGCCCCGGGGGGCCCGGGGCAGGGTCAAGGGGCATGGATGCCCGCCAGGCACATCTTCATCCATTCCTCTGTCGATGGACATTTAAGTTATTTCCATGCCTTGGTTATTGTGAATAGTGCTGCCACGAACATAGGGGTGCATGTATCTTTCTGAATTATAGTTTTGCCTGGATATATGCCCAGGAGTGGGATTGCTGAATTAGACGGTAGTTCTATTTTTAGTTTTCTGAGGAACCTCCATACTGTTCTCCATAGTGGCTGCAACCACCAACTTACATTCCCACCAACAGTGTAGGAGGGTTCCCTTTTCTCCACGCCCTCTCCAGCATTTGTTATTTGGAGACTTTTTAATGAAGGCCATTCTGACTGGTATGCGGTGATATCTCACTGTGGTTTTGATTTGCATTTCTCTAATTATTAGTGATGTTGAGCAGCTTTTCATGTGCCTGTTGGCCATCTGTCTTTCTTCTTTGGAGAAATGTCTACATAGGTCTTCTGCCCATTTTTTGATTGTTTGCTTTGAGGTGCAAGAGGCAAAAATCACAGAAGTTAAAATCAACGAGGCGAGAGAGAACTATCGGCCAGCTGCGGAGAGGGCGTCCCTGCTGTACTTCATCCTGAACGACCTCAACAAGATCAACCCCATCTACCAGTTCTCGCTCAAGGTGCGGCTGCATCCGGGCCCGGGGTCTGGGGCCACTGGGGCCCAGGCTGCAGGTGGGCTTGGGGGGTGGGAGCCAGGGCACCAGGCCTGACCAGCACCAGCACCCGGGTCCGAGCAGTGCCCCAGAGCCCGCATGGGCAGAATGGAGCAGCCGAGCAGCCCACCCGCAAAAGCCCCCTGCATTCGGTGACCCCCCCCAACAACCAGGCCTTCAACGTGGTGTTCGAGAAGGCCATCCAGAAGACCGCCCCCGCCGACGAGGTCAAACAGCGCGTGATCAACCTGACGGACGAGATCACCTACTCCGTGTACATGTACACGGCCCGTGGGCTCTTCGAGCGAGACAAACTCATCTTCCTCGCACAGCTGGCATTTCAGGTAACATCTGGCCTCAATGCCCCATGTGTGGTCCTTGGACCGGCAGCACCGGAGCCCCGTGGGGTGAGCTGGGGGAGAGTGGGGGGAGAGTGGGGGTGGGGGGCGTGTTGGAAATGCAAATTCTCAGGCTCCGGCTCAGACCCAGTGGATCCAAACCTGCATTTTTAACAATATGCGGAACACACATGGGCTCTTGAGTTGGTACCAGGGAAGGTGTCCCAATGGGAGCCACTGAAGAGGAGGTCAGTTAAAGAGAGACGTCATTCTAGTCCCTTGAAGTCATGCCGAGCCGACAGTCCCGCCTCAGCGGTTAGCCCGCTGTGGATGGGAAAGAAAGGTACTAACGAGTAAACATCCCCCCCTGTTTTTACAGACCTGCTGAAATATTTAAAGATTTTGGTTCCACTAAATTGATTAAACAGCCTCTCCGCCACTTTGTTTGCACCGTGTTATAAGTGTTGTTGGGAACACGGATTTCATAGCTAGCTTGAGCATCAGTGTCAACCCAGCTTTCCATCCAAACTCCAACTTGGAATTAGGGGTCCAGGTTAAGGAGGTTTCTTTTCCACGTGAATCTCTGAGTAATGGGTTCACTGTTTCTCTCCCTGCTAAGAGGGCGTCAAGGTAAGTTTCCTTGATGCTCCCCCTAATTTTCCAGAGTAGAATGTATTCTTTTCAGGCCCAAGGAACTTTTTATTTTACTAAGATAAAAAAAAAAAAGAGACCCTGACTCAGGGGAAACTCTCTGTGGAGTCTGGGAAAGCAGCCGTGTGAGCTCCTGACTGGGGAGGTTACAGTGACCACGGCCCCGGCTCCCCTGCCGTCCATCTGAGATGAAGGGGCTGGGCCAGTTGCCCAACAAGCCACTTCAGTGACCAAGACAGGGCCTGCTAGAAGCCCAGAGAGCTTGTGCGCACAAGTGGCAAGGTGACTTTGAATGTGACCAGAAAACGTATATACCCAAAAGAACTGAAAACATGTATTCAAACAAATACATGCATATAAACATTCATGGCAGCATTATTCACAGCAGCCAAAAGGCAGAAACAACCCAAATGTCCAACGACAGACTATTGGGTAAACAAGATGTGGTCTCTCCGTACACTGGCCCATTATTTGTCCATAAAAAGAATGAAGCACTGACACACGCTACAACACGGATGAACCTTGAAAACACGCTCAGATGCAAAAGGCCTCGTGTTGTATGATTCCATTTACTGGAAATGTCCAGAACAGGCAAATCTGTAGAGACAGAGAGTAGACTGATGGTTGCCTGAGGGTGGGACTGCTGAAGGGTAGGGGCTTTGCCTCTGGGGTGATGAAAAAGCTCTGCACCTGGACAGCGGTGATGGTTGTACAACAGTGTGAATGCACTAAATGCCACTGGATTTTAGACTATAATAGGGTTAAAATGGTGCATTTTTATGCTGTGTGTATTGTACCGCAATTTAAAAACAAACAAGGTGCTGACCAAGCTTTGGGCTGACCCCAAAGGGGCAGGACAGTGCTTCCCCTGCAGGCAAGGGGTGTGAGCCCCTGTTGTAGGACAACATCTAAGCGAGCCCCACGGCCCCTCAGGTCTTGTCCATGAAGAAAGAGCTGAACCCGGTGGAGCTGGATTTCCTTCTGCGGTTCCCGTTCAAGGCCGGGGTCGTGTCACCCGTGGACTTCCTGCAGCATCAGGGATGGGGCGGCATCAAGGTTGGCCTTCAGACTTGAACACTGTGTTCTCTCCCCACCTCGCGGCCTCTCCTGGTCGCCCTGGACATGTCTACAAGGTGCTCCCGGCCGTAACATTCAGTAGAACGTGGAGGCCTCAGAGGTGGGACCAGGCACTGCTGGGCTGCCTGCCAGCTCACGGGGATTTTGCTGTCCTACTGCAATGCAGCAACTTCACCATCACGTCCCTGCAGGCGGCAAGCTGAGCCGCGATGGGCCCCAGGGTGTGTCCAGGGGTCGCCCCTCCGCCGCTTCCCCTCACTTCCAGGAAAATGCAAAGTGTCAAGGCTACTCCTCAGAATCCTGGGGCCCTCACTGTGTCAGTTCAGACAGACCAGAGGAAGGCGGCCCCCTGGGATGAGCAGGGCCCCTGTTGCAGAGCCCCCGAGAAGCAGCCAGGAGTCGCATCCCCGATCAGATTCCTCCCTCGTCCCAGCCATTCATCCCCAGCCGCTCATGGTTTGAGCGACAGGCCCCAGGGTCATGCTTTTCCCGGAGCCCGCGGGGAAGGCGCCCACCGGTACGGGGGGGAGAGCTGAAAGGCCGTCTGCCCCCAGGCCCTCTCGGAGATGGATGAGTTCAAGAACCTGGATAGCGACATCGAGGGATCCGCCAAGCGGTGGAAGAAGCTCGTGGAGTCAGAAGCCCCCGAAAAGGAGATCTTCCCCAAGGAGTGGAAGAACAAAACGGCACTGCAGAAGCTGTGCATGGTGAGGTGCATGCGGCCCGACCGCATGACCTACGCTGTCAAGTGAGTGCCCCCATCCCCACACCACCCCCGCCCCAGCCTGGGCCTGGGCCTGGGCCTGGGCCTCAGGGCTGGGGAGTGGGAACCTCGGCCACATAGTGGACGGGATCCCATCCCACCCACCAATTCCCGTTCTGAGTTCTCGTAGCTCTGGGGTCTCCGAAGGTGGCCAACAGGAACCCCCGCCTCCCCTGACCCTGGGTGAGGAGAGGCACCCCGAGATAAGCGACGGGAAGATAAAACTCCCCGGGTTGGCCACCAAGATTTTAAAAAAGCCTGTGCGCGCTGCCAGTGCAGGGGACACGGGTTCCAGCCCTGGTCCGGGAAGGTCCCACATGCTGCAGAGCAACTAAGCCCGTGCGCCACAACTCCTGAGCCTGTGCTCTAGAGCCTGTGAGCCACAACTACTGAGCCTGCGAGCCACAACTACTGAGCCCGTGTGCCGCAACTACTGAAGCCCGCGCACCTAGAGCCCATGCACCTCAACAAGAGAAGCCACCGCAATGAGAATCCCGCGCACCACAACGTAGAGTAGCCCCCGCTCACCACAACTAGAGAAAGCCCGCGTGCAGCAACGAAGACCCAATGCAGCCAAAAATAAATAAATAAATAAATTTATTAAAAAAAAAAAAAGCCTGGGCGCGAATGACCTCCGAGGCCACGACCACGCGGGGTCCTTTAAGGATGCTGTGGGGAGAAAACAGTGGCAGAGCCATCAGCATCCGAGGACTTTCATGGCCTCAGTGGCTGGATTTAAAGTAAATCTTTTATTTTTACGGCTCGTTTGCAAAGAGAACCATTCTGCTTTCGTGAACAATCTCTCCGGACCTGAAACGCCTCCAGGACTGGAAACTTACCATCAGGTTTCAGCTCCCATTCCTTTCACTCCCCAAAGCACAGAAAGACTTCAGGAATATCAACAGCTGTAACATCTGCACGTCCGGCCCGGGCAGGCCATGGCGTCATGGGGGAGGGAGGGAATGAAACAGGCCCCGTTCTCAGAGGGGCGTCTTGGTTTTCCGTTTGTCCTAGTGGCCTGAAAGCCACCAGATTTCCCAAAAGACGCCCACGTCCCTAATAGAATTCCCCTCTGACAAAGCAGAGGCCTGACTCACACCCACTGGTTGTTCACAGATGTGTGTTTCTGTTCTGCTTTGTTTTCCCGGGACTGAAGAGGAAAGGGACCACAAGGGGTTCTGGGTGCAGGAGGGGAGCAGGTGGAGTGAAGCAAGAAATCACGTCACGAGGGAGAGTGGAGCTGGTCCAGGGAGAAAGCAGGAAGGCGTCCCGGGAAGGTCAGACACAGTGTGGGGAAGGCCAAGGCGAAGGGCACTGAGCATCTAGGGGGACACTGCCCACCGGGCGAGCTGAGCACGTGTCCAGACCCACGGCCCCCAGAGCACTCTTGAGAGTCACCCGAGCCACCACGGCAGAAAACACATCAGGACCGCGTGGGCGACTGCAAACGCCAGGCGAACCCAAGTCATGCTCTGCGACGGTCGCGAGGAAAGCAGATTCACCTCCCGAATCAAACATGGCAGTGGAGCTCAGGAGCAAGGAAATTCAACTCCAAGTCCACGGCGAATAGTAATAACAAACAGTCGTCAAGAGAGTGGGTGCCAGACGCGCTCAGAGCCTTCCCCCCCAACCCTGGGTTCACTCCGCCCTCCGCCAACCCTTCGAGCCAGGCACCTCCCCTCCTCCGGGTCCACAGGCCCAGGGAGGGTAACTCGCCCATGGCGGGGCGGGGTGCTGGCAACGGGCTCCCCAGAACAGCAGCCTGGGTCTGTAGCACCTGCCAGCGTGCAAGCCGCTGGGGGCGGCTCCAGCACCCCTGTGCCCAGGACACAGCGCCAGGAGCAGCGGAGCCCAACCGGAACCAGGCACCCACTATTCTGCATCATCACTTCAGCCGTAGAGAATGACCATGTGGCCCGGCCACGTCAGGAGCAGCAGGGAGCTCGTGACATTCCTGCCCCAGGCAGGACCTGTACCTTCTAGAATTCCTTCCCGGGCAAGGATACTAGCACTGACATTCCGGGTCAATTCCAAAGGCCAGAATCAAGCACAACCAGGGGCCTTGAGCAGGAGCCCCCCCACCGGCCTGTGGTCAGCACTGGCTCAGGAGTCTGTACAGAAGCCAGCAAAGGCCAGACCGGGGAGCGAATGACAGGTATCATTCCCACGGGAGTGGGAAGGCCCGCCTGGCACCCGCCCGCAGACTCCCCGTTGACTCAGAGGGAAGCTTCTATGTGAACAGGTCCACCCACGGGTCTCCACGAGGCTCAGAGCGCTCAGATTGCCGACTCCTTGGGCATAAGTGCGTCCTCTCCAGGGAGGCTGCCATCATCCTTCTTTCAAAGACCGCACTGGACATAAGTTTAGCTCCTGTGGTTCATTCAGATACAGTGAGCTCGGCCACCTGTGGTCAAGGGAGAGGAGCAGAGAGCTGAGATCCCAAGGTCACCCTAAGAGGGGCCTCGACTGACCCCAGCCTTATCAGGGTGAAGATAGAGTTTGGGGCTTGGAACAGAGGGGTGCTTATGTAAAGAGAAGTTTGGGTTTTTCCTGTGACTTTCCTGATGATCAATGTTTTGCGGTCCTTGGAGCTCACCAAAGCGACTCTAATGCACGCGTCCTTCCTCCTCAGAGCCCCCGTCGGGGGAGATCCTCAGGACGCGGAGGCCGATCTAGGTTCTGCCCCTTGTTGCTGCCCTGGTCTGGAGAGCAGATAGGAAGTGTGTGGGAAACAGGAAGTCACTAGAAACTGATCCCTTCCTTGGGAGCGCTGAGGTGTGGTCACCTGGAACGCTTGCGGCCCGGATTCCCTCCCGGTTGACCTTGCATGCCTTTGAAAGTGCAGGTGGCATCAGCTGGCTGAGAGCCTCTCATCCGTCTGTGCACAGGTGGCCGGGAGCAAAGGGTGCCCAGCGCGAACACCGCCAAATACCACACACGCTCCCCCCCACCATCCCTGCCTGCAGGAGGCCCCTGTAGAGACCGCCTTTCCAGCTAGAGGCCCTTCTCTGCCTAAGAAAGTCCCCCAGAAAAATGGTCCCTCCCCTTGGGTCTGACCAAGCGTGTCCCCCTCAGGAACTTTGTGGAGGAGAAGATGGGCAGCAAGTTCGTGGAGGGCCGGAGCGTTGAGTTCTCCAAGTCCTACGAGGAGAGCAGCCCCTCCACCCCCATCTTCTTCATCCTCTCCCCGGGCGCTGACCCCCTGAAGGACGTGGAGGCCCTGGGTAAGTGCAGCCGGGTCTGGGGAGAAGCGAGTCCAAACCGCAGAGAGACGGCCCTTCACACCCACTAGCAGGGCAGGTATCAGACACACGGAAATGACAGGGGTCGGGAGGATGTGGAGAGACGGGGGCCTGTGCACTGCTGGTGGGAACGTGAGCAGGTGGTCCCTCCCTAAGTCACACATCGAGTCACCACATGTCCCGGCAATTCCACTCCTGGCGACGTTCCCAACGGAGCCGAGAACAGGTGTCCAAACAAACAGGTCCCCTCACAACGGCCAAAAGGTAGATCCAACCCACACGTCCACCAGCTGATGAATGGCTGATGGCAAAGTGGTAAATTCATAAAAGGGAACGAAGCACTGACACAGGCTACACCGTGGACGGAACGAGAAGACACTGTGCCGAAGGCAGGAAGCTAGACACAAAAGGCTCCACGTTATACGATTCCTTGTATCTGAAACGTCCAGAACTGGGGAATCCGTAGAGGCAGAAGGCAGATTAGTGGTTGCCAGGGGCTGGGGCGGGAACAGGATGCAGAATGACTGTTTAATGGGTACAGGGCTTCCTTCTGGGGCGATAAAAATGTCCTGGAACCAGATAAACAGTCGCACGACACTGAATTGTTAAATGTCCCTAAATCGTACACTTTAAGATGGCTTTTAAAGTGGTACATTTGATGTTATGTGTATTTTACCACCATCTTAAAAGGGGGAGGGTGTGGAATTCCCAGCTGTGGATCACGGAAGCTCCATTTTTGTCATTCAGCTGTCCCCATGCTTTTCCTGTTTTCCTTTCCTTTAGGGAAAAAATTGGGATTTACCATAGACAACGGGAAACTCCATAACGTGTCCCTGGGGCAGGGACAAGAGGTGGTGGCGGAGAATGCCCTGGACATGGCTGTGGAGAAGGGACACTGGGTCATTCTGCAGGTACGGGGGTGGGCGGCACCCGTGCCTCTTGGGCGAGGGCTCCCAGCCTCAGCGCCCGCGGGGCTTGGCCTGAAGGCCTGAAAGAAAGCAGGTTATGGGATTCGCGTTCACAAGCGTGGCTGGGAATCCTACAGCCCCTGAAGGAGGGGGCAGGAGGCGCCCACGCCAAGCACAGCTCTGCCTGGGTTGGCAGGTGGTATGAGGCATCACCACTGAACGTGTGGATTCTTCAGCAGTGAGAAAGGCATCCCCTCCTCCCCCTTGTTGGCTCGACTGCCCCTCCTCGGTCCTGCAGCCTCTCCAAGCACCACCCCCCCCGACCACCGCCAGGTCCCGGCTGGCCCCCCTGCAGGCCCGCCTCGGCTTCTGCAGACCCACGGCATGTCCACAGGGCCTAGCCTGGTCCCACGCGGGGACCTCAGCTTCGAGTCATTTCTTTCTGTTCATTTCCTTTTACAACATGATCGCCCTGACAAGTCCAGTTACCATCTGTCACCAAAGACATTACCTCATATTCCCCACACTGTACATTTCATACCTGTGACTCTTCTATTTTGTAACTGGAAGTGTGTACCTCTTAATCGCCCGCACCTATTTCTCTCCTCCCCCCACCCCTCTGGCAGCCACCTGTTTGTGCTCTGTATCTGTGACTCTCTTTCTGTTTTGCTATGTTTGTTCATCTGTTTTGCTTTTTAGATTCCACGTACAAGTGAAATCATACAGTATTTGTCTTTCTCTGTCTGACTTATTTCACTTAGCATCATATTCTCTAGGTCCGGCCATGTTGCCGCAGGTGGCAACATTTCATTCCTTTTTATGGCTAGTATTCCATTGTGTATATACACCGCGTCTTCTTTCCCCACTCACCTGTTGATGGGCACTTAAGTTGCTCCCACATCTTGGCAACTGTGAATAATGCTCCTATGAACATAGGGGTGCACATATCTTTTGGAATCAGTGTTTTCATTTTCTTTGGATAAATACCCAGAATTGGAATTACTGGATGACACGGTAGTTCTATTTTTCATTTTGTGAGGCGCCTCCAAACTGTTTTCCATAGTGGCTGCGCCAATTTACAATCCCACCAACAGTGCACGAGGGTTCTCTTTTCTCCAAGTCATTTCTTTTTTTTTTTTATTAATGTATTTATTTATTATTTTTGGCTGCGTTGGGTCTTTGTTGCTGCGCGCGGGCTTTCTCTAGTTGCGGCAAGCGGGGGCTACTCTTCGTTGCGGTGCGCGGGCTTCTCATTGCGGTGGCTTCTCTTGTTGTGGAGCACGGGCTCTAGGGCGCACGGGCTTCAGCAGTTGTGGCACATGGGCTCAGTAGTTGTGGCTCACGGGCTCTAGAGCGCAGGCTCAGTAGTTGTGGCGCACGGGCTTTGTTGCTCCGCAGCATGTGGGATCTTCCCGGACCAGGGCTCGAACCCGTGTCCCCTGCATTGGCAGGCAGATTCTTAACCACTGCGCCACCAGGGAAGTCCCTCCAAGTCATTTCTTTTTACCCAGGCCTCTCAGAGGAGGGGTGGGGACCATATAATCTCAGCCCTTATGCCGGTGGAGGGCGGGAAGGACTCGCCACAAGGCTGGAGGTCCTGAACGAACTGAGGACAAGCTTCAACTCTGGGGCCTCAGTTGCTCAGTGAAATTATCGAGCGTGGCCAGCGCCCCGGGAAGGGCGGACAGCGGGGTGGGGAGTGCGGGTGCCACTGGGGAGGGGCCTGCCCTGTGGGCCCGGGGTGGGGAGGAGTGAGCGGGCACTTAGCCCTGGTCTTGGCCGCAGAACATCCACCTGGTGGCCCGCTGGCTGAGCGCCCTGGACAAGAAGCTGGAGCGCTACAGCGTCGGCAGCCACGATGACTACCGCGTGTTCCTCAGCGCCGAGCCGGCCCCCGGCCCCGAGTCCCACATCATCCCCCAGGGCATCCTGGAGAACGCCATCAAAATCACCAACGAGCCGCCCACGGGCATGTACGCCAACCTGCACAAGGCCCTGGACCTCTTCACCCAGGTAGCGTGGCCTCCCCCCACGCCCCGCGCCTGGCCCAGCGTCAGCGCCTGCCGGTTCTCTCCCGCCCACGCCACCCCCAACACGCACACACTCCTTGAGCCACAAAATGAACAGATCCCCGAAGGACTGTGCAAAATGCAACTGATCTAAAGTGCCTGGCGCACAGCTTCATAGAGCAGAAATGCGTATCGCCCATCAGTTTCATGACCTGCACGTCAGCCCCGGTAAGTGCGGGCCGGGTCCTCGGTTTGTCCGAGCACCTTAGGAAGGGGCCAAGCTCCCGAGGTGGTTCCCTGAGGGCCATTCAGCCTCGCTGGGGCCACAGTGCCGCCCAGACCCCTGCTCTCACTCCCCGTGAGACGCGATGCTGTGGGAAGGCCGGGTGCGGAGGGGATGGGGCCGCAGCGCCCGGCTGGAGGGCGGTGGTGACAGACGGGAGGGCGGTAGTGCCCGCCGCACAGGGCTCCGTGCTCTGGTCCCAGGCCCAGTCTTCCTCCCTCGACAAGTAGGCCCCACTGCCTTGTGGAGGGACGCCGGGTGCCCTGGCCCTCCAGGGTGGGTAGGGGGGCCTCGGCCTGCCTGTCCACGCTGTGTCTGCCTGGACCTTTGTTCCCGTGACTCCTCCCCCGTCCAAACCTCCCAGCCCCCAACCTGCCAGGTGTGTAGCCTTCCCTGGCACCCCTGCTCCCCTCCACAAATCCCTAGCATCTGTGTCCATTCTTTTGGTACCTGATCTTCATCTGTTCTATACTAGAACTTTCTGGGTGCACGCATTTGGTTTCCCAAGTGAGTCTAAAACCGTTTTGAAGAAGAAACCCCGTATTCTCTGATAATACCCAACAAAGATCTACGTATGGAGCACATTGTGCCAATGTTGCGTAACGTCTATATCTGATCTCTTTAATTTATGTGACAATATCTGAGTCATCCACTAACCACTCCCTATGGGTTTAAAGGACCCACCAAGGTCAGAGTGTAAAGTCACAGAGAATGGAAAGCAGGAAAACAGATGTGCAGACCGGGTCCTTCCTCCAAACAGTACGTCCGTGTGCCCAGGATGTGGTAGGCTCAGGGAACAAACAATGAACAAGATCCGTTATGCGGGTGACTGGCCTGAGTCTGGTGAGGGGCGTGGACGCGTTCACAGGAGTGAGAACAGGGTGTGATGCACGTGTGGGGACATGCACGGAGCCCCAGGGCGACGCAGCTCACACTGGGGGCCGCAGGCCGGTGCGGGGTCCCAGAGCTGTTTGCTGCTGTCTGTGCTGAGTCAGCACGGAGGTGGAGAGGAGGCATGCGGTGAATTCTGTAGCATTTCGACATCGCTGTCGATCCGAGCACGTGATCCGTTTTTCATTTCTATCACATTTTGCTAAAATATCAGTCCGTGATGGAGTGGGGGAGGGTGGCGAGGTCGGCGGGAAGCTGGTCCCCCACTTGCCGGAGTCTGGGACCTGCTCCAGCCCGCAGAGTGGCTCCCGAGCCAGGCTTGGCCGGGAGGTGGGTGTCGAGGTAGAGACAGCCGACGCCCGAGGGGCAAGCAACAGAAAATGCAACAGCCTCTGGGCCCGGGGAGCAGCTCCCCACGGTGCGTGGAGCCCGCTGGGGCCTCTGGCAGGGGACATGGGGGCTGGGAGGATGCAGAGGGGCTGCTGGGCTCTGGGGAGATGTTCTGGCTGCTTGGAGTCAGCGGGAAGCGCAGTGGAGCAGGAGTGAGGAGGGGCCGCCCGGCTGAGGACAGGCGAGCGGGGACGTGGCCGGGGCTTGCTGAGGTGCTCGAGGGCTCCCTAACTCTGTGCATCACCTAAGGCGTCTGCAAAGATCGGAAGGGAAGCCATGAGGAAAGCTGGGCCCTGTTGCTTCCCGACGGGACCCTCCCAAGATCGGGGGCTCACTGCCTTCACAGAGTTTCACAGGAAGAGGCAGTGGTGGCTGGGACGCGCCCAGACCATCCTCGGGCACCTCTGTGACCACGGAGCCCAGAGGCCCGGGAGGCCAGTGATGAGCGCTCCAGCCAGAGGGAAGTCTCTGGAGGCAGACGGAACCCGCCAGGCCTTCCCTCGTCCTCGGGCCCGGCGGCTTCCTCCCTCTGCTTGGCTGTCTCAGTCTGCACCCTTTCACGGCCGATGTCTGGAAGGGTCCAGCCAGGCCTGTCTCCTGGGCCCACAGCTGACAGGTGACGGCGCCGTCTCTATGACAGGCATTGAGGAAGGACCTGGGGGGGATGTTGGGGTGATGGAGCCCCCATGTGCGCCCCTCCCTTTCCATGTTTGCTGGAGGGTACCCCAGCCGGGCATCTGTGTCAGGGCTTCCATGGAATCAGGACAGGGCCCCTCCCTTGTTACACCTGGTGCATTTTTTCCTGGCACTTTTCCCCACGATGACCATTTGATAGGTGTCTGTCCCCTGGTCCAGCTTTCTGGCCGCCGTGCCTGCTGCCCCCACAGAGCACCCGGCCACTGGGAGGCACTCATAGGGCTGAGCGGGTGAAGAGGAGCCCAGCTTAACTTCCAGAAGCCTCTGTGTTCAGAGGCACCCACTTAGCAAAGACTAATCCGTTAAAGTCGCACAAACCCAGAGAGAACTGGGCTTCAGAATTTGGGCTGGGTTGGCCTTTCCCTGGGGCCACCTGCTTTCAGAAAGGGTTTGCTCAGCATCCCCTCCTCCTTTACAGATCGTTTTTGGCAAGTTTGGGGTACTGCTTGTGTGTAGATGATGGGGAACGTTGATGATTGCGGGGGAATTATATTGGGGAATATTTTATTAGGAAGATGTATCAATAATTTGACTTGTAACCAATACTTAAAGTGATACAGCTGCATTTCTGGAGGAAGCAAGGACAAGAAAGCGCGTCCTCTACCCTACTCTGCAGGTCGGGAGAGACTCGGGAAACCAGCTCAGAGCAGTCGATGGCCTTAGGTCCCACCCCTCATCCCCACCTGCACCCCCAGCGAAGCAGCTGGCAAAGACGGCCCTGGTCCTGCCCGGGCCGTCTGTGCGGACCCTGCCTGACCCGGGGTGCCTGCCCTCCTGCAGGACACACTGGAGAAGTGCACCAAGGAGATGGAGTTCAAGTGCATCCTCTTCGCCCTGTGCTACTTCCACGCTGTGGTGGCCGAGAGGCGCAAGTTTGGGGCCCAGGGCTGGAACAGGTCGTACCCCTTCAACAACGGGGACCTCACCATCTCCATCAACGTGCTCTACAACTACCTGGAGGCCAACCCCAAGGTAAGGGCCCACCTGGAGCCCAGCTGGGTGGTCCTCCCGCCCTGCCTTCCTTTCAATTATTCTGTCTCACATTTAAGAGACACTGAATAGGTTTCATAAGCCAAAGAAAATCTGAAAACGTGCGACTCCTCTGTGACCCCAGCAATCTGATATAATGGTCACCACCCAGGCCCTGGCCACCACCTCCAGCAGTTCTCAGCCGTCTGGCAATTTCTCTAACTCCACGGGAGTCAGTATCTTTGGGGACCTGCCAGTCCTGCACCCGAATAGGGATTCCCCCAGAAAGGCCAGCCCCCCCGGCAGCGTGAGCCGAGAGAAGACACAAAAGGGCTGCCTGGGCCACAGGCCTTGCCGACAGAACGCAAGTTCAGAGGGAAGGCCAAAAAAAAAATCTCCCTGGAGACACGGAACGCTTCCTTTCATTTGTGTTGAAAATTAAAACCAATGTGTCAGGTGCTACGCAAGCCACTGCGAGGGCTGCAGCAAGGCGGCTCCGTGGCCGGAGGACCTGTCTGCGGGCCCAGAGGGGAGACTCACGCTCCAGGTGGGGTGAATCCCGCTGCGAGCCCCGCCTCCAGATGCGGCCGCCCCCTCGGGAACTGAGAGCCGGCCGTTCTCCCCGCCTGACGTGGCTCCTCTTGGGATCTTACGTGGAGCGTGGCGCTGGCACAGGACCTGTCTCCGTGACCCCCAGGGGGAGGCAGAAGGGAACCCCGTAAGCCCTGGGCTCCTCCTTGCTCCTGCGGCCGGCGCCTTCCTACACCAACAGACGTAGACGTTCAGCTTACCCAGGAGGCTCCCGAGAACCTGCCCAGGGCGCCTGGATACACCCCTGCATCACGCCCTCCCTGTCCCAGCGCCCCAGGGCCAAGGCGCCCGCCGCTTTGGGGCACGGTGGGTGCCCCAGGGGCCTGGCTAGAGGCCTGAGGCTCACACACCCCCTCCAAGCTTTGGGGACTGAGTGACCAGGGGCGGAGGGTGTCCCGCCCATTGTAACAAAGCTCAGACGCACTGGGAGGGGAGACCTGGGCCAGCTGCCCCCAGACCCCGGAGGAAGACGACCTCCCAGGACGGCCGCCACCCCAGCCTGAGCCTGGAATGTTGTTTGCTTAGTTCCTGGCCAAACACCGGAAGTCGGCCCTCCTCCAGAGAGGGGGACAGTGGTCTCCGTGGGCAGGTGCCGGGGGTCACTTCGCCTATGACAGGGTCTGAGCTGAATGCCGGTGGCACATCTTACAACACACGCAAGAAGATGTGAAGAAAGAATTTCCTCATCACAGCAGCTTCGTCAGAGCAGTTCTCTCCGGGGAGATTCGAGTGGGAGGAGCAGTCTTGCTAGAAGTTTCTAACGACATTTACACAGACGCTTCCCTCGTTACACACCCACAGAACCCTAGTTGGGTAAGAAACTGCTCGAGAACGCACACCGTGTGCTCCAGTGACCGGCGGGGTGAGGCGTGAGTGACACTCGGCGTCCCGCTCAGCAGTGTGTGATCAGGCCGGGGCCCCAAGCCTGCGGCAGCCTGACCTGCCCTTTGTCTGAGCTCGCGGAGGGGAGGCAACGATGAATAACCTCCTGTGAGGATGTCGCCCTCAGCCTGCGACGAGCCAGTCCGTCCTCCCGACTCTGAGCAAGTCGACTCAGGCTCTGAGGGCGAGGCCTGGCAACATGTCTCTGACAAGCGCTCTGGGGACTCCATCCGGCAGGTGTGGGCACACGGATGGCACCCGCCCCCCCCCGGGGGTTAGTCCCACTGCCCCGCATCCCAGGAGGCAGCTCACGGGGGCCGGAGACGCAAACTGGGGTGTACCCGGCCCCACTTTGCAGGAGAAACAGAAGCTGTCCCCGAAGCAAATATGCAAAATGCAGAAAAGGCAGCTCGGCACATACCCAAGATAACCAAACAGAGAGAAAAACTGCAGTCACAAGATGATGATCAAGAGGATATTAATGGTTTGTTTTGTTTTGTTTATTTATTTATTTTTGTCTGCGTTGGGTCTTCGTTGCTGCGCGCGGGCTTTCTCTAGTTGCAGTGAGCAGGGCTACTCTTCGTTGTGGTGCGCGGGCTTCTCATTGCAGTGGCTTCTCTCGTTGTGGAGCACGGGCTCTAGGCGCGCGGGCTCCAGTAGTTGTGGCACACGGGCTCATTAGTTGTGGCTCGCGGGCTCTAGAGCGCGGGCTCAGTAGTTGTGGCGCACGGGCTTAGTTGCTCTGCGGCATGTGGGATCTTCCCGGACCAGGGCTGGAAGCCGTGTCCCCTGCATTGGCAGGCGGATTCTTAACCACTGCACCCCCCCGGGGAAGCCCCAATATTAATGTTTTAAGTCAAAGTTCATGAGAGCACATCAGACACTTGATAGATCAGCAAGTTCTTATTCAGTTAACTTCAACTTGCCCGCATTTGGTAAACAGCGGCCACCCAGGCAGGGCACTGTGGGAGTTACATAAATGCCCACCTTGCCCTTAAAGAGCCACGATCCTCAGAGAAACTTGTGTGTGTGCTGTGCTGCCCAGCGCGTCAGCTGCCGCCACACGTGACATGCAGCAAGTCCCAGCGGAGGGGAACGAGACACTGGATTTCAAAAGCTTGGTCTAAAAAAAAGAACGTAAAATACCTTATTCGCAGTTTCTATGCTGAGTGCCTGTTGGAACAATCTTTCTACTTAAGTGGCTGCTGGAAAATCTGAAGTTACGTACGTGGCTGCCCCGTGTGGCTCCCACTGCTGGCCAGCGCTGTGCAGGAGCAGCGACGTGCTGGGACCGGGGAGGGGAATGGGTTCCTGGCTTTGTGGAGGGGCTGCACTCGAGCCGCTCTGGAGGAGGAGCACGGTCGTGGCCATGTGGTGGCCAAAGGAGCGGCATCCCAGGCTGAGGGCACAGCGTGGAAGCAGAGGCAGAACACAGGGCAGTGAGAGCGGCCGAGGGTGGGATGCACGGAGAGACCCGGCCGCCAGGGGGCGCACTTGCGTGCACTGCCCGGTTTGGTCCGGTTCCCTCGGGCCCGGGAGCCAAGGTTCTGGCGGGGAGGCTACTTGCTGGAGCTGGCTGTGCCACTGAGACCTCAGGGGCACGCATGGGCAAGGCTACTGGAGTATAATCGGAACCAGGGCCCTTTGGGGGATCAGAAGGTAGACCCACTCGATAGATCCTGAAGGCACAACGAACTGGATGTGATTCATGGCCAGAAAGATCTACGGTGCCCAAGAGCCAACACCCCATCCACAAAGAGTTACCGCTTTTGCTGGAGACAGCGGTGAAGGGAAAGGTCACAGGTGGCTCCACACTTCCATTTCCAAGCGTGGGGAACAAAGGGGGCACGGGCAGAGGGAGCGTGTGGGAGCTGGGGGGAGGGCCTGCGGGGTCTGCAGTGCCGGTGCTGGGGTCGGGGAGGTCACGTCAAGGGAGAGTGAAGAGGGGCGGGCACAGGGCCGGGCCGTCCTGGCTGGGGGTGGGGTGGAGGCAGGGGAAACTGGCAAGCCCCTGGTGCGAGGAGCCCGGCAGGAAGAGGGTCGAGGAGGAGCTGGTGGCCGAGTTAGGGGGGAGGAAAGGCCAGGCTTGGGCCTGGTGACCGAGGGTAGCAGGTGACCCTGCAGACCTGGTGGAGGCAGGGGTGACAGGAGGGGCTGGCAGACCCAGAAAGGAGCAGGGCACAGGGTCCCCTGACGGCCGCCACCCTTCTGAAGGTGCCCTGGGACGATCTCCGCTACCTCTTTGGGGAAATCATGTACGGCGGCCACATCACCGACGACTGGGACCGCCGGCTCTGCAGGACGTACCTGGAGGAGTACATCCGGGCGGAGATGCTGGAGGGAGAGATCCTGCTGGCCCCGGGCTTTCAGATCCCCCCCAACCTGGACTACAAGGTGAGGGCTCCTTCCAGGGACGGGTAACACATTAAACACGAGCTGCCTCTGTGACTTACAGCACAGACCTTAAAGAGGTCCATGCCGTCCCGCCGGCTCCCTGGCCAGAGCCTCCGTCGCAGATGGACCACCAATAAGCAAGCGGACAGGCAACCCAAATAAGAGGGCTTGAAAGGCAGCCTCCATGGAGGAGTGTGGAAACTTCCTCTGTGTGGCTGGGGAGCAGCCCCAAAAGGGGGTCAGGGAAATGAGGTTTGGTACAGAGGGCAAGACGTGGACAGAACGTTCTGGGACGCGATGCTTAATAAACGGAGGACACGGGTTCCGGCTCGCACAGCTCTCCCTGCTTACCCAGCCCCCACCCCTTTTGCAGGGTTACCACGAATACGTCGACGAGAACCTGCCCCCCGAAAGCCCCTACCTGTACGGCCTGCACCCCAATGCAGAGATCGGCTTCCTGACGGTCACCTCGGAGAAGCTGTTCCGCACTGTCCTGGAAATGCAGCCCAAAGAAACCGACTCGGGAGCCGGCACCGGGGTGTCTCGCGAGGAGAAGGTAGGAGCCTGACTACCCATCCGCCAACGGAGGAAGGGCAGGGCCTGGGACCTGGGGGTGCAGCGATCGGCAGCAGCCCCTGGGAACTTGTCAGCAACCTCATCGGGCCCCGCTCCAGACCTCGGGGGGTAGGGTAGCCTGCAAGCGGGCTGCTGTAGCCCAGACGGAGCACCAAGGGCTGAGCTAGAGAGAGGCGGGCACCTCCGCGTACTCGCCCAGCAACCTCCCTCCCCGCGGCTCCTGCTTCACCGGCTGGGCTCCAGAGAGTGCCTGCCCTGCAGCCCCGCCCCGCGAACACGAGGGCAGCAGCCGAAGTCCTGGGCGGGCAGCGCGTGTGGCTCAGGCAGGGCAGTCTAGACGCTTAAACCAGTCCCTCCAGATGTGCTTAGGTGAGCCTGGGGGACAGATCCCATGAACACTCACCGCAATAGCACAGCGCAGACAACGTAAGAGCATTTAATAAATTCCCCGCTGTCAGGGTTACCTCTGCCGTCTCAAGAGGCATCGGCACCTTGGCACTTTTTAAAATATTCCGGACAAGCTCTACTAAAAATTAGCTAAAACTATTGGGCTTCCCGGTTAAGTAGACCGAATTCTTGACTGGAAGACTCTCAGTGCGCTGAGGCCCCCTGACCTTTTCTTTGTCTAATGACTGAAACCAGAGACCTACTGATGGCGCTCTGGTGGCAGTGGTGTTCATGACCACCATGTGGGCCACCCCTTGAGAGGGTGTGACCAGCACGGTCCCTGCAGACAGCCCACACCAAGGACAAGGTCACAACCCCACGGCCACCAGGGGATGTGATGGGGGAGGGAAGCAGTGCATTCAGGGATGTCTGAAGGCACCGGGCTAGGGCAGCTTGATGCTCCCGTGGCCAGAGCCATATGGCCTTGACAACGAAGCCAGAACACTAAAGCCTGATGGCCAAGATTACCTTCCCCTGATCAAACGCGGGGCTGCGCCTACGTGATCCCGTTTTTTCTGGCAACTCCGCCTGCCTTGCCCCTGGGCTCGGAGTTGAACGTCGGGCTAGCACCCGGGCCCTGGCGCTGGGGGGGGGTGCGGGCACAGTGACATGGGCTGGCTGGGGGCTGGCTTCCAGGTGAAGGCCGTACTGGATGAGATCCTGGAGAAGATCCCAGAGACCTTCAACATGGCCGAGATCATGGCCAAGGCCACCGAGAAGACCCCCTACGTGGTTGTGGCCTTCCAAGAATGTGAGAGAATGAACGTCCTGACCAACGAAATGCGCCGCTCACTGAAGGAGCTGAACCTGGGGCTGAAGGTAAAAACAGGGGTGGCAGGACCTGGGGTGTGACTTGAGACGCGGGCTGACCACCGCAGGCTGACTTCCCTTGGCCACAAGACCAACAAGCCCCAGGCCGCTGGGCCTCGGCATCTCGAGTTCCCCGGTCTGGAGGAGTGGGCACCTCAGGGCATCTGCAGATGCATCCAGGTGGCCATGGACGCCATCTGGACTGTTCCCTGGCAGGAAACCCTGGTGTGGCCACCACAGGGCATCTGCAGGGGCACTGCACAGACCCACGTCAACTCACGGCACGGGGGGGTGGGGGGGAGCTCGCCTACCTGAGAGCAGGTGAAACAAGCCATAGGACTGACCGGGTCTGCGTCTGTGCCGAGCGCCCCAGCACCTGTCTGCGTGTCCCTCAGGGAGAACTGACCATCACGACCGACATGGAAGACCTGTCCATGGCTCTGTTCTACGACACTGTGCCCGACACGTGGGTGGCCCGGGCCTACCCCTCGAGGATGGGCCTGGCGGCCTGGTATGCCGACCTCCTGCTCCGCATCAGGGTAAGGACAGGCTTCTGGGGAACCGCTGCCCTGACTCTCAGCAAACCTGCCGCCAGGGCCTGAGGAGTGAGGCTGGGGTGGGGGGGAACGTGCAGCCCCGTCAGAGGCCTGGAGGCCCCTGCTGGCCTGGCCTCGGTCGGAGCACAGCCGGAAGGGCCTGGGCCACACCACGGGCACGCAGGCCCGACAACGCGGGAACTTCCTCCCCGAAGGAAGCCAAGGGCGAGCGCGAAGCAAGAGCAGCTTCTGTGGCCACAGACGCAGAGGCCCTCCCAGCAGAGCCCAGGAGGCTCCAGGGACACCCGTCAGGGGAGCCACCTCCTGGGGGAAAGCGAGAGCAGCAGCCTCTTTCAGACCCAAATCCTCAATCGTGAGCCCCGCTCCTGGACCCTGCTCTCCCCGTCCAGACCGTGAAGGGGCGTCTCGGGCAGGCGGCCGTCCTCTGTGCGGAGGCGGGGAGGCTCTAGCACGGCCCCGCTCCCGTCCCCTGCAGGAGCTCGAGGCCTGGACGACGGACTTCGCACTGCCTACCACCGTGTGGCTGGCTGGCTTCTTCAACCCGCAGTCCTTCCTCACGGCCATCATGCAGTCCACGGCCAGGAAGAACGAGTGGCCGCTGGACAAGATGTGTCTGTCTGTGGAGGTGACCAAGAAGAACCGGGAGGACGTGAGCGCGCCCCCCCGGGAGGGCGCCTACGTGTACGGGCTCTTCATGGAAGGTAACGGGCACCGGCAGGGGAAGCACGGGGGGCGTGTGGGCTCACAGCGGGCTGAGGAGCCCCAGCCACGCGCCGGCCTACGCTCGGCTCTGCTGCGGTGCAGGCTCGCCCTCAGACCTGAGCCCCCGCTTTGAGGCCATGAGGAGCTCAGCCCTGGAGCCCAGGACAGGCATACGTTCTGGGGGTGAGGGTCCAGGAGCCCACCTCTGTCAGGGCTACTGTCCAACCACCCCACCCCCAAGGCACAGGTTCAAGGGCAGGGAGGCCCGGCCGGCCCCCTCTCCTGAGCCCAGTGCGAGGGCATCACATGGCCAGGTCCCAGCAGCAGGGGGGGTGCGAGGCTGGCACTCATTCAGCTCCGCCCATGTCATCCCTGTCCTGCACCGGGTAAGGTCAGACAGGACCAGCCGGCAGGCCCACTCTGAGTTGAGTGCCAGCGACTCCCCCACCCTCCTTAGCGACTGATGTCACCCCTTTACCGCCCCCCCCCCCCGGTGCCCACATCACCAAAGACAAACACAGCGGCAACCATTCTCCATGTTTATTTTGGAATTACAGACAGGAAATCTACGCGTCATTAAATAGGGTGAGTAGAAATAAGTCTGGTTCAAGGCAATAACAGAAGTATGTGCATATACATATTTATACTGTGCAGGTACACGTAGGACAGTCGCTACATAGGAAGGGAAGCGGGGAGCTTTAATCTGTCATTTTCAGCTGGAGTTGTTATGATTTCCTGCCACTGAAATGAACAAGGCTGACACATGAGGCTCTGAAACCACCACGCACGTAGACAATGGAGCCCAGCGCTTTAGGGCTGATCTGTCCCTCAGAGGTGCACAGCGAGACACACAGGCAGTCACGCCGTGCACACGACCCCCACCCCGTCCTCTGCCTACAGCCCCCCCTGCAGCAATTCCTGTGCAGTCCAGGCCCTGGCACCTGGCCTATCTCTGCAGGGGTGCGGGTGCAAGCCAGGCCCCTCCCCTCCCCCACTGCCAGCACGACAGACGGGAACCGGGAACCAGTCACCTCACCCTGGGCCACCCTGACCCTCGGCCGTGCTGTCCCTGCAGGAGCTCGCTGGGACACCCAGACGGGAGTCATCGCCGAAGCGCGGCTGAAAGAGCTGACGCCGGCCATGCCCGTCATCTTCATCAAGGCCATCCCTGTGGACCGCATGGAGACCAAGAACATCTATGAGTGTCCCGTGTACAAAACACGCATCCGCGGCCCCACCTACGTCTGGACCTTTAACCTGAAGACCAAAGAGAAGGCAGCAAAGTGGATCCTGGCAGCCGTGGCGCTGCTCCTGCAGGTCTAGCTGGAGCCCCGGGTCCCGCCGCGAGGCCCATGCTGCCTGGGGCCAGGTCCTGGCTGCAACTTCAAATTTACAGTTAGGAACTCAGCCTTGCAACTATCACTTATTTTCACAGGAACTGATGATTGCCTTTTTGTTCTCCTAAATAATCGAGGCACTTTATAACCATGCACATCTAGACTAGCCAGAGGGTGGAGGGCAGCCTGGGAGAGGGGGTGTGGATTGGATTAAAACAATGAAGCCACTTAGCCAGGTTTGTCTGATTCACTTGAGCCGGCCTTCAGCCTGATGGCCACCAGGGGCCTGGCACAGGCTTGGGGGTGAGGCCCCAGTTCCCAGCAGCCAGGGGAGCATCCCAGGAACCAAACCCCCAAATCCTGACTTCCCACAGGGTCAGCCGGGTTTATCTTTTCCCACCAGTGGCATGTAGGGTTAGAGCTGGAGGCAGTCACACCCTTGCCTGATGCTACCTGCAAACACCCACCACTAAGGGCCAGGGTGTTCCATTCCCGTACGAACAGGAGCGGCCACTGCCACAGACACTGTCCCCTAAAGCACTATTCCTTCTCTCAAGCAAGAAAACCTCCCTTGATTATGGTAATGCCGCCTCCCTGCCCCAGAATTCTGAAAAGCAAACTATTCCACGGAGGGGCCATTTCCATACAGCTCAAGTGCTTCCCTGTCAACTGCCCACTTTCTGAAATTGCTGGGAACGGGAGGGACCACTTTAAACACGTCTGTGTCCTGGGAGGTCATGATAAATGGTCGTCCCCTCTTAGTTCTGGGCAGCATCTTCGTTGTCTTTTGTCTCCCTCCCCTCTCCCCACCATCAGTTCTCACTTCCTGCCACCAAAGTAGACTTTAAAACAAAGTCTATAACAGTAGACAAAGAAGGGCATTATATAACGATAAATGGATCAATACAAGAAGACAATATAACGTTCATTAAACATATATGCACCTAATATAGAAGCACCTAAATGTATAAGGCAAATATTAACAGATGTAAAGGGAGAAATTGACAATAACACAACTAATAGCAGGGGACTTTAACACCCCTTTAAATCAATGGACAGATCATCCAGAAAATCAATAAGGAAACAGTAGTCTCAAATGACATGTTAGGTCATTTGGACTTAATAGATAACTGGAGCACATTCCATCCAAAAGCAGAATACACATTCTTTTCAAGTGCACATGGAACGTTCACCAGGATGGATCACGTGCTAGGCCACAAAACAAGACTTGACAGATTTAAGAGTACAGAAATTATATCAAGCATTTTTTTCCAACCAGAACAGTATAAAACTAGAAAGCAATTCTAGGAAGAAAAATGGGAAAAATACAAACACACGGAGACTAAACAACATGCTACCAAAAAAAACCAATGGGTTAATGAAGAAATCAAAAAGGAAATCAGAAAATACTTCGAGACAAACAAAAATAAAAACACAACTTTCCAACATCTATGGGATGCAGCAAAACCAGTTCTAAGAGGGAAGTTCATAGCGATACAGGCCTACCTCAAGAAACAAGAAAAATCTCAAACAACCTAACCCACCATCTAGGAATTAATTAGAATTAGAATATGAAGAACAAACAAAGCCCAAATCAGCAGAAGAGGGACGGCTGCTCAGCAGCCAAGACACCCTGACTTCCAAAAAGGTGAGCTTATCCGCAGGCACTGCGCCCCAGGGCTAAGCGCTGCAGCACCGCAGTGGGCACACGGAGGCCAGGGCACAGGCGACAGGGCTAAGGAGAGGTGGTACACACACACACACACGCCAGCAGGGAAGGGACCAGAGGTGGCCCGCCTCGTCTGGCCTCATTCTGTGAGCTCCTGCTCCAAAGGGGAGCAGGTGGCTACCGCGGTGCTGGTCCAGGGCTGCCCTGGGACAGGCCCCCATCTGACGGACCCAGGTAATGGGTGCAGACAAAATGAGACGCCGATGAACTGGAAAACCAGGGGTACAGGAAGACAGCTAGCAGGGCCCACAGACTCCAGTGGGGGCCCACAGGCTGGCACCTCGGTGTTTTCTAGCTTCAAAGCAGAGTAAAGCAAGCACCACACCCCCCGCCCCAACCTGGCCTCCTCCTGAGTTCAACTTGATGCTGAAGTAGTTTTGTGAAAACTTTTTACCAAGTATTCACCCAATCCATGGGTGAAGAAGAGGTCCTAGAAGCCCTAACTCCGAGGCCAATAATTTACAACAATCCTGGGGCCTGGTGGGGCTAAGAGGGAAAAGGAAAAATGTCCCTCAAATCCTCCCTCCCTGGGGCCTAGAGAATCCACCCCTTTGGAAGGCAGGCGTCCTGCCCCCAGAGCCTGGCCACCGGGCAACACACCTCTGCTGGCCAGGAGGGGTCACTGTAGCCCTTCGTGTCCAAGCTGGAGGGCCAGGAGAGCCACCACTCTCACTGGAGGACATAAAACTGCCAGTGGCCACCAGGCAACTCATTTTAATCCCTGGTAATAACCACAAAATGGGGAGATTTTCCAGTTTTGCCTTTAGAGCCTGAGATAAAACATTTATTCCACACTCTACACATGGTGGGTAGATGACAAAATTCTCTTCGAACTTTGCGAGAGACGATTCACCTTGCTTGGAGTTGCAATCCAGCCTTGGGGAGACAGGCCTGGGACAAAAGCTATGCTGCGTCTGAAGGTGCCGTGACGCCCGGTGGGTGGAAGGGTAGGGGCCCTGGCTGGGGCGAGCGCCCGTGGGGAGAGGGAGGGCCCCCGCCCAGGACCGTCCCAAAGGCAACCAGCAGAGACAAAGCAAGCAGCGCGCAAAGGGAGCAGCCGCGGATTGCTCAAGCCCGGCCGTGGCACAATGCTCGCTCTGGCCCCACAGCATCTGCAGGAATGCAAACGCTGTTTACCGAAAGCCTCTCTCCAAACAGAAACCCAGTGCCCCGGCACATTCTTTTGGCTTCCCTCCTCTCACTGTCCCACAGGACAATTTAATAACTGGTTTGGAGGCAAACAGTGTTAACTGATGTGCTGCTGCCCCCAGGCAGCGTGGCGTGGCCACTGCTCCACCCAACTCCAGACCACAAAAGCCTGCAGATCTGCCCGGGCCCAGAGGAGGGGCTGTGGCGCTCCGCCTCGGACAAGGTGCCCCCGGCGCCAGCGCCCCACGCGCACAGCAAGGTGGCGCGGGCTAGGCCAGCCATGGCCTCCCAGGACCCACAGACGAACGCGACCGTCCGAGCCACCAGCCCTTTGGAGGGAGACACGTGAAGCTGTCTCCAGAGCAGGTGGGCAGAGATGGAATCCCGTCTGTTCCCCTCAGCCCCCAGGGTGAGCTGCCGTGCCCTGGGGCTGCGAGGCCTTCTCTCTGGGCAAGGTTCAAGCACCTGAAGGTGTGGGGACTGGGCAGGGAGCTTCTGAAATCTGCTCCTGGAGACACTGGGGGCGGCGCAGGAGCACACGGGTAGAGATCAGAAGAAACAGGTAAAAGAGTCAAAAGTGGCTGCTAGGGGGAAGGAAGGGCAGCTGCATCTTGTTGGCCTTTCGGTATTATTTTACTCTCTAAATCCGCATGTTATTTGAATGAAATTTAAAGTAATTAAAATGCTGAGAAAAAAAAAGAAACAAAATTTTTTAAAGTGAGGCTGAAAAGAGAACCACGGCACCAGGCCGCAGGGGACGCGGGCTGCACACAGTGCCAACGCGGACGACGCTCGGCCGCCCAACCCTTTATCCTTGTCCTCCCGCCTCCTCTCTCCCTTCCCCACAGGCCAAAGGCCCAACCATTCCCATCCCCCACCCCCACCCCCCAGCGTGGGCTGGACCAGCAAAGTCCGGCCCAGAACATCCCACCCGGGAGACTGATCCCATCTGGGGCCACATGGGGGGAGGTCAGGGTCTAAAGGGATCTGGAACCCACAGGGTGACTCAGGAGAGACCCCACCTCCGACGGCAGCCGCACCCTGCCCGGCCTCCCGGCGTCCGAACAGCCAAGGGACAGCTCAGGTGAGGCCTCGTCCCGTCCCCCTGTGGGACACGGCCAGAGGCCCGGCCGCTAGGGGAAGGCTCCTGGGCGGGCGGAGCACGTCCTGCTACCAGCTGCCAGCACGACAGCATCTCATCTCCGCAAGCGCACGTCACAGAAACGTCAGGAAGATGAGGCAGCAGCCCCAGGGCCTCTCATGCTGGCGGCTGCAGCGGCCCAGGGCAGCAAGCCAGGACGCTCCCGACCAAGAGCGCTGCCCCTCCGCTCCCACTGCCTTCGGAACGGCGTGCTCAGTGGCGAGGAGGGGGCGCAGAATCTACCTCTGTACCCGGCGGCCACCAGGCCCTCACCCCAGGGCCGCCTCCGGCCCCCGGGGACGGGAGACCATAAGCGGGCCCCACAATGCTGACCGCACCACAGCCCCAGGACGTGGCAGAAGGTAAAAGCGCTGCCTCACTTAGCACCAGGCTTCCAAAACCTTGACAACCACCCATGAGCCCAGACATACACCCCTGGACATGTAACCAAGAAAGGACGAAAGGACCCTGGAGTCCCTGCGAGAGGCCCCGGGGACCCCGGCTGGGGGGAGCCCCGTGTCCCCCTAGTGATCCCCTGGGAAACCGCACAGTCAGTACCTGCTGTTCTCAGAAGAAGTTCTTGATCAGTGGAGTCACCATCTTCACCCACAGCTTCACCTGCCGGCTCGGCTGCTCAAAGGTGGCGGAGGACACCACGCCGGACCTCAGGTAGAGCTGTTCTTGCTCCTGGGGAAGAGGAACAGACAGGAGTTAAGGGTCGGCTCCAGCACCGGGGGACGCGGCCTGCCGGCCCAGGGCTCCACGGGGGCCCCAGCGCAGGTCGCCCCTGTACACATTCCTTAGAAAAGCTAAGAAGCCAGTGTGTTTAAATTTTTAAGACCAAGCAAGACGTGTGTGGGACAGGCAATTTAGAGCTGAAGAAATACAGCTGGTGGAAAAAATATTTAAAAGTTCGCCCTCACTAAATGAGGTAGTGCCAATTAAAATAATGAGATTTTCTTTAAACGAGACACAGTTTTTTCTTCTCTCAAACTGGCAAAAAGTTGTTTTGTAACATCACCGCCCTCTGCTGATGAAGGCCGAGGGAACAGGAACTCTCGGACACTGCTGATGGAATGAATGGAAAGGGGGCTCGAATCATCTGTCTGTAGAGCAATTTGGCAACAAGTACCAAAAGCCTTAAAAAGCTCCACTTGCAAGAGTTTATCCCAAGAAAATAACTATGCACTAAGATTTTTGTGTACTGATATTTATCACACCAACATTTATGACAGAGAAAACCTGGAAACCCCCTAAATGTCCACCAACCAGCTAATTAAATATAATAAACCCATATGACAAATCAGCATTCACCATAAGATAATCACACTCTAGAAAAACATTTACTTAACGATACGGGAAAGTGCACAATATATTAAGTGAAAGACACTGGATATGAGTTAACATACACAATATAATCCTACTTTTCGTTAAGAAGAAAAAAACAAGTTACACCTCTCCATATGCACACAGAACAAGACAGACAAGGAGCAATCAAAACGATTTCAGTGACTCTCTCTGGATGAAAGGGTTAGCGTCTTGTAACTTTTCTCGATTCTTACAATGAACGATTATTACTTCCATATTTAAAAACAAGTTAAAAAACACTGATATAAGCCTCGTCTTAAATTGTGTTTAGAATCTGTGAGAGGAGAAACTGCCTCTTTTTTAAACATTACACTCTACAAGTGCTGTGTTTCCTTAATAAGGTATCGAAGCTTTCAAAGGGCAAAAGGCAGCAGTCAGGGAATGTGATTCTGTTTCCACCACCAGGAGTGGTGACATCCCTCTCTGAACCTTCCGTCCCTTTAATCTATAAAATACTGACTTATCCCACACTATGGTGAGGATCCCCCAACGCTGGCTTTGCAAACACCCTGCCCACTGCGGGACCAGGAGCCCCAAGGGGACAGTGGATGCCGCCGCGCCATCCCACTGGGCGCTGGACGCTCTCTTCTCCGGGGGCAGGAACGGAAGCCACGTCCCTGGCAAACTCCTCTGACCCAGTGAGGACAGCGGACGAAGGACACCGCGCCCTCCAGGACACTGCAGAATTTGTCCACAGCTCTTCCCGTCACGGGCTGGGGAAACCTAGCGCCCGACTTCCCATCTTCCCGCACATTTTCTGCGCTCACTCCCTTGTGAGTGGTGCTCCCAGGGCCGGGCTCCCTGGTGCTTCAGGTCTGAGCAGACTTTGCCGGCCGCCCGCTGACCACAGCTGGCTGGGCCTCATGGAGGAGCCAGCCTCGGTCTCGGGGGGCTGCTCTGCAGAAGCCTCCACAGACCCGGCTCCAGCTTTATGTTTTCCAATGAATACACAGCCAAGATTTCAATTAAATTACCAGAAACACTTAAGTTTCCTCACAGACTCCACACGGGGATGGAGAAGGAAGTCAGCTGGTCGAGGTTACAATGCTGTTCAAGGGAGTCTTTCTTAGGTCACAAGTGGTAAACCGTGTCCTCTGAACAAAACCTGGAAGCTTTCAGTTTTTATTGTACGTACTAAGTGAAGGGAGGGACTTCGGATTCGGATAAAAATATCTCCCCACTCCGGTGCCCAGTGTGACATGAACAGGGCCCTTCCCTGGGTCCCAAGGAGGACTCCAGAGGCAGCTTCTGAGAGCAGGGACCCGGGCAGCTGGGGCTTTAGGGACTTTCTGGGCTCAGGGAAGGCTGTGTGGCTGGGCAGTCCCAGTATATAAATACACAGGTGGAGTTATCCAGAAATGCATTTTTGCATTTCAAAGGCACAGAAATCAACGTGGCTCTAAAGAACGGAAGGACTGCAGTGGCATGAACTGCCACCCTCCCACCATCAAAAGCCGCTGGGATTCAGGTTTGGGAAGAAAAAGAAAATATCCCAAATATGTCATTTGGGAAAGCAGCTCCTGACCACAACCAGCCTAGCTTTTCTCAAGACCCAGGATGTGGGTTCAGTCCCCTTACTCAGGAAGTGGGGGAGAGCGGCCGGCACCGGGACCCTGGGCAGAGACTCGCTCCCCCAAATCAGCCCAGACCCACAGAGACCTGGTCCTCGGCAGAGGCCACATTCACACTGACCACTCGCTACCGACTGAGGAAACCCGGCTCTCAGCAACGGAGGCAAAAGTCCAGGAGACCCCTCTGTTCCTCTCAACCCAGCCCGCTCTGAGGCCGGCCGGCCCCTACTGGAACCTCCTCGGTCATTTGCTGGAAGCCTCACCATAGCATCTGTGATCTGCTGAGCAGATCAGATTCTCCCGCTGGCCACCCAGAGCCCGACCGCTGCCACTTCCTCTCGGCCCTGGTCGTGAAGCCCTTCCCGGCACCAAGGCCCCACTCAGTCACTGACAAGATTCCCAGATCGCAGGAGGCAGATCCCGGGGAACAAGGCAGTTACCATTTCCTCGTCCATCAACAAAGGCTCCAACAATTTCGCAACAGTAGTTCCCAAACACAAGAATAAAAGCTTAACTCAGTCTATACGCTTCTGAGGGCTGGCCTACGGCAGTGTTATCTACATTCCCATGACTCAGGAGGGAAGCTGGCACCTTCCCTGGAAAGGCTTTGTTGTCAAGGTCACAAATTTGTGAGCCCAAAGGATCATCTAGGTCTCACATACACAGGTGCTGTGCTTGCATTCTCGAAAGTTCATCGGCACTGCTGCAGGCGCTCAAATGCGAAGATTCACACAGAAGCACTAACAGCTTTCAGTTATTCTCGACTTTAAACAGAAAGACCATCACGAAAGGAGGCCGAGACCGCTGCCCCTTTGGGAGTCACTGCCACGTTCCTATCCCAGGGAGCAAAGGGTGCTCTCCCCTGCCGCCCCTCCCCGACCTGAGCGTGGGTCTCCAGCAGCCGGCAGCAGGGGCTCAGGGTCCCGTCCCCCGTGACTCTCCAGCCCCACCTCAGAAGAAAGGGCCGCTCTCCCGTGAGCCGTGCCGGGAAGTCTCTTCCCAGGGGAGCGGGAGGTCCTCGGTGGGCAACATAACGCACCCACCGAGCCAGACAAAGCAAGTTCGGTTCTCTCTCAGGCTCTAGGTCCCCGCTCTCAAGAAAAATGCCTGCCTTCCCCTCTCACAACTGTAAGGAAAGAAATCCTATTACAACTAGGAGCGTGACAAAAACAACACAGAAATTCCAAGACACCTTGGAAACAGGGGCCTGCCTTGCCCAACCTCCGTCCCCTGACACGGGCAGGAGGCGAGGCAGCCACGACCTTCCACTGTGTCCCGCCCACCACCGGCCCCCACTAACACGCCACAAGGGGCCCCTGCGCCTGGCCAGGCACACCGCTGAGCAGTCCCTCCACCGTCTCCTCTGTAGGTCAATCCCAGACCAGATCATTACCAAGTGAAACAATCTGAAATAAAATAAATAGGATTCAAGGTCTCAGCACCATAGGATCGTGCATGCTGACTCAAGGGCACAGACAGAAATCTGTGAACGGGACTGCCAGAATGCTTGCAACAGCTTAGCTCCCCATGAACCATCTCTGTCTGCACGGGCCTCTAAGTTCATTCAAAGGTTTGGCTCTTTTTTCCGGGTTCTCTGTCTCCACGTGCAGAGACTCTGGCTCCCTGCGTGCCCCTTCTGCCTGGGTGGCAGCCCTGCCTCCTACCTCTCCCTCCCCCGACTCTGAAGCACCTCCTGGGGAGGGTCTTCATCAGAAATGACCGAGGCCACCTAAAGCTCTTCCCTAGCGGACCCAGGTCCTGTGTAACCTTGGCCCCTTACCCCCTCTCACAGTCGGTCCACAGTCTCGGAAGAGGCTGGGAACCAGCGCTGTATTCACATGCCGGTGAGAACAGCGTTCTCCTCCCGTGCAGGGAAAGAAGATGTCCTCCAGGATGTAAGGCGGGGGGGGCCCTGCAGGGCAAGAGCAAGCTCCGAGCTGGAGGCACAAGGGCCCGGGCTTCGAAGGACAGCCCCGCGGCAGGTGTCCCTCAGGACCAGCCACCAGGATACGCGAGAGGACGCCGGTTCTTTCCGACACTGCACAGCCCCCGGCAGGAGACGATGGCAGAGGCAGCCCTCAGGGACCTGGCACCCAGCTATGCCCCCCCACCCCCCGGGAGGTCCCACCTGCCCCAACCAACCTGGTGAAGCTGCTGCTGCAGGGCCCGGCTCTCCGTCACAATGGCGATCTGGGCCTCCAGGTCCCGGTGAACTGACCTGTACCCAAAATTAGGAGAGCCAATCAACGTGAGACAGGGCAGGCTGCTCCCTGCCAGGTACAGCCAGAGGCCTGCAGGGAAAAGGAAACGTGCAGACAGGAAGTGAGCACAGCAGCTGCCACAGCCTCTCCAGTCGCACTCCAACCTAAGAGGAAAGCAGCCCCCCACGGGGTTTGCGTGAACAAGACACCGAGGGGACGGGCTAAGCTGGGGCCACGTCTGCCCAGCCCAGGGTGCTGCCAGGAGGCGCAGGGACCACAGCGTCTGCGGGGCAGCCCAGCACTAGGGACGCTCACTGGGACGGCTCCCCTTTCTGCCGCATGGCACGCTGTGGCCTCTTTTCTCGACAGGGCGAGAAGTGGGTTCTTAAAAGGACGCTGGTGATGCCCGTGCTCAGGCTCTGTTCTCACCCCCACCCACCCCGCGATGCTACCAGAGCCCCTCCCAGAGAGCGCAGGACCTCTAATCCCCACTCTCCGAACTGCCTCAGCCGCGTCCTGGCCACCATCCAGCCTCCCCTGTCCTTCCGCAGGCCCGGAGGGAAAGCAGTCCAGCAGAGCTCAGGGCACACCTGCCAGCTGACCCGTGGGCTCGGGAACAGAGATGCTTTCACCTAAGCCAGCAGACATGGGGCGGTTATGGGCTCGACGAAGGACTGGGTTTCAGAGCAAGCTACTTGGCAAAGCAGGCCGTAAGCAGCCTGTGGGGTGGAGGGCATCTGTCCTTCTTCCTAGAACTGGCATGAGGATGCCCCCACCACAACCCTTGCAAGAGCAGAGGGCAGAGAAGCAAGGGGACTGGTCCAGCTCCCATTTCCTCCCAGAGGAGCGCTCCGTGGGCCCCTGAGTCACAGCTCTCAATGTCTGGGCTCCTACGGGATTTTGTCCCAAATCTCTTAAGGTGGAGCCTGGGTCTGACCGAGCTATTAAGGGTCCCTGCAAGGGGAGGAGCAGCCCAGCACGGGCCCTTTAAGAGGGTTTTGGGGTGGGGGACAGCCGATAGAGCCCCGGCCTGAAAACAGAGCTCAGGTTACTCCACGTTGCATCTACCTGCTGCATCTACCTGCTGCATCTACCTGAAGACGAGCTGGGCCCTGCCTCCCCAGGGCCACTCGACTCTCCCTCGCGCAGACTGCTGACTGCGAAGCCCACCGGGGCGCCAGAAATGAGCCTGCTGGGGGCTCGGGGCTTTAGGCCAGAGAGACGAGAGGTCACGAGAGGCCAGCGCACGAGAGAACCTGGGAGGCCCTGTCCGTTTCAGTCCCACCCCCAGAGAACACTGCTTTCCCCTTTTTTGCTAGAAAATGAGCCAGTTCATACCACAGACAGAGGAAAAAGCAGGGCTCGGTGCGAGCAGCCACGCGGTAGTGGCTCCTGCCTTGCCCGCCACCCTCCCCCAGCCCTGGGAACTCGCCGTCTCTGACAACACCACGGCGACATCTCTGTAACGAACGTGGTGGATTCTCTCAGAATCCTACATGTCACCTGAAGCACGGCGGGCAGGTCCTCTGCTCTGCACCCCATTCCATCCCCTCCGAGTTCCAGGCCCCATCAGGACTACTTCTCCTAAAAAGACTATTCCCCAAACCTAACCTCTCAAGGACATCTGCTGCCCAGACTTCCTTCCTCCTACGGCGAGCCCAGGCTTGCGGCTGGCCTCCATCTTTCCCTCCACGCTGCACCAAGAACGCCCAGGCCAGGACACCCAGTGTGGCCACGTCAGTCCCAGGCTCCTCTGCAGGCCACCCTGCACAGGGCCGGCCTCCTCACGCCCTCCCACCACCACGGGTCTCTCCCCTGCCAACGTGACCCTTTCAGAGGGCACACAGGCACGCAGGAGCAAGGCAAGCAAACCAACAACATGTCACACACACCAAGCTCCTAAAATAGAAGGCCATTTCCTAACTCTCACTCAGAACAGGAGCATTTCCAAGAACGTCTTGGGTAAGAGATGACGACTCTCTGCTGCCTGTTCCTGTAATACGCCTGCCACCCCCCCAACACACATACACACAGGGGCCACATCAAAGCCACTTGCTTGCCCGTGTGTATCGCTCGATCGACTGTAGCCCGCTCCGCTGGGCCGCTGCATGTAAGCAACCGCGTGGCTCACCTTAGCACGCGGCCAGACCGCGCGGGTGGGCAGGCTGGCCCTGGCACTCTGCTCCAGATGCCCAGGGAGGTCCGAGCCTCCTCCTCTGCAGCAAAGGCCCTCCATCTGCACTAGACTCAGCTGCCCCGCCCCAGCCCTCCATAAGCCCAGGGCTGGGCGGGACAGGCGAGATCTCCACCTGTCGTTACTGTTCCAACTCTTCTTTTTCTCAATGTATTTTTTTTTTAATTTTTATTTATTTATTTATTCATTCATTCATTCATTTATGGCTGTGTTGGGTCTTCGTTTCTGTGCGAGGGCTTTCTCTAGTTGCGGCAAGCGGGGGCCACTCTTCATCGCGGTGCGCGGGCCTCTCACTGTAGCAGCCTCTCTTGTTGCGGAGCACAGGCTCCAGACGCGCAGGCTCAGCAATTGTGGCTCACGGGCCTAGTTGCTCCACGGCATGTGGGATCCTCCCAGACCAGAGCTCGAACCCGTGTCCCCTGCATTGCATTAGCAGGCAGATTCTCAACCACTGCGCCACCAGGGAAGCCCTCAATGTATTTTATTTTATTATTTCATATATTTTTTTTGGCTGCACCACGCGGCTTGCAGGATCTTAGTTCCCCAACCAGGGATCAAACCCGTGCCCCCTGCAGTGGAAGCTCGGAGTCCTAACCACTGGACCCCCAGGGAGTTCCCTGTTCCAACTCTTCTGATGCCAAGACTGGCCCCTGAAAGACACTGGGTCTGCTTGGTGCTACCTGCCCAGCTGGCTGGCCCAAGCCCACTCAGAGAGGGGACAGGTGAGAGCCAGGACTAGGGAGGCCCAACACCCACATGGGTGACGTGGGATTAGGCTGGTGTAAATCACTTGCCACCATGACCCTGTGTCCCTCCAAGGCCCCCAGACCACAGGGTCTGGCAGGGAAGGTGGGAAGGGCCTGGTCTTACATGTACTTATTTGTAAAATCTGCCTAAACGCAGACCGCTCCCTCTCAAGGCAACCTACGGGTCAGCCATCAGAGGCAGGCAGCCCATCTCAGCTCGGCCCGCAGCTCCCCAGTATGGACCACTGCTTCTCAACCTGTTTTCATTCCTGATCCCTGAAGGAGCTTTTTAGCCCTGCTGAACACTTTTTCAGCACCCTCCCCAAGAACCAGCCTCTGCTCCGTGGGGTACCATCAACCCTGTTGGTTATGTATGACATACACCTATTTCTTCTCTTTTCTCTCTTCCCTGCCACCTCTGCCTCCCTCAGCTTCTTTCCTCTCTGGCCCAGGGTGGACTTCAGGTGAGTGCTTGGATTAAAGAGACAGCGCTTTTTTAACCTACTGACTACTTTGGTGAGGCCTGCAATCACCCAACCAACTTTCCCTGTAGTCTCATTTCCACGGTCTTTCTCCATCAAAAAGAAAATGAAGACCATAAATGGCGAGACGGCCACACTTTGGCGTGCCGTGATGGGGTGGGGGTTAGCGCAGCATGGGAAGCCAGAGGGGGATGCCACGTGGTGCCACCAGCAGCTCCACATGATGCCCACAACCTCAGAGAGCCCGGGACAGGGGGGCCGCTATGAACAAGAGTCCTTCTAGATTGAAGATCACCAAGTCAGGAGCTTTTAGCTATTGGTCTCTGCCCTGAAGACAACTGGGAAATTCTCACTCGGGGAGGCCCTCCCAAGAGGCCCCTTTTGAGCTCCTGAGCCATCAGAACCTCCGGCCAGACACACACTGCCACTCAGGATGTCAGGGCAAGTACACACAAAGGGTGAGACTGCCGGGCAGGGACTCACTGTCGGGAAACACAGCACTTCCCAGCCTGGCCATAAACCTGTTATCAAGCCCCAAGTCCTCATTCCAGGGCCCGACCTTTGGGCCCAACACCTCCAGCATTCCAGGAACCGGTGGATCAGGGAGAGACTCTGCAGCAGCAAGGACAGCACAGGATGAGAGAGGGTGCCTTTGGTGAGGGGGGAGGGGGGCACTGAACTTCAGCACCGGGGACAGCGGGTCTCACCACAAAGGGAGCGTGCCGTGGGTACAGAGATGACGGGACTTGCAGGCCAACAACTTCCGCTGCCTCCCAGCTCTGCAATGAGACATCCTGCCCCATGCCCTGGCCTCCTCTTTAGGGAGAGAGACACCTGCTTCCGCTCTGCTCACGCCGACGGTCCTTCACAGTCCCAGCATCATGCCCCAGATAGCCCCAGGCTGCCCGCAGCCCTGGCTCACCCTGGCCTCCAAGCCCCTTCCAACCTCAGTGCCCATCCTCCACTCTGCCCACCCTGGCCCAGGGGGTGTCTTTCAAGCCTAGTGTAGTCTCGGGGCTCCACGCTTCTGTTCCCTCTGCCCGGACCTCTCCTGCCCAGGGGTCTCTGCTCAGTGTCACCTCCTCAGAGAGGCCCCATCTAACAGACCCCCATCAACCTGGAGCCCCCTCCTGCTCTGGTCTTCTTCAAAGCCCTTTCCACGACCTGACACTGTATTTGGACAGATTCATCCACTTATTATCTGCTTCCCAGTAACCTAAACCTTATGAGGACAGGGAGTTAGTCTAGTCCCCAGTGATTTATCCCCAATGCCCTGAATGCTGCCTGGCACACAGCAGGCCCTCAATAAATACTTGTTTGAACAAAATAAATAAAATGAGGATTAAAAACACCTCTTCCAACAAATGATTAAGTATAAAAAGGCCTTGAGGTTCTACAGCAGGAACACATGAACATTTCAGGTTAGAGACCTTCTTTGAGGATCTCTCCACGAAAAATTCAAAATTATGCACCCCTCCCTCTCCTCCCCCCCCACAATATTCTGCAATAAATTTCAGAGGGTTCTCAGATCCCTGTAAAAACAAGAAGGGACAGAAGACATCACAGTCCGACCCTCAGATGAATAAATAAGCATCACCTATTCTGAGGCCAGAACAGAACCAAAACACTCCAAGAGGCCCGGAGGCTGATGCCTGCTCGGTCCAAGGTGAGCGGCACTGCCCCAGGCACACCCCCATCCCCAGGTGAGAACTGCCTCACGTGTGCCCCACAAACAGGGTGGAGCTGCCCTGGTTCTCACTACAAGTTCACCTTTGGGCCCCATGCCAAAGTGGCCTATCGGGAAGGCAGTAAAAATAGTGACAATTCTCACAATCATTAACAGATTCCTCTGTCAGCAGGAGCCAGAAATCTCTTAATCCAATGGCCCTGCCCCGCCCTCGCCACACACATCGTGCTGTTAATGCTGGAATATTGCATCCAGATGAAATCAAAGTCAACATCTTAACAGCAGGCAGAGCCCACGTCCCCCAGCACGGATGTGGCCCTTGCCCTCACAGCAAGAAATCCCATGGTGGCGCATACACCACCTCTCAGCCCCCTCCTCTCCGTGGAGCGGAAAGCTAAGGGGATGCGAGACCTAGGCTTGACACACTTCATACTCACTCAGGCTCCCCTGAAGTCGCTGCCTCTCCAAGACCTAAAGAGGTTAGTTCATTGGCACAAGGTAGACAGAGCACGCACAACCGCTGACAAAGCCATCCTGCTGCTGGTCCCCTGTACCCTACTCTCAACCAGGACCAAGTTTAAAAGGGGAACCCCTGGAAGCAACTGAGATGTTGTTCAGTAGGCGAGAGGATAAACCGTGGTCCATCCATACAATGGAATACATTCAGTGCTAAAAAGAAATGACCTATCAAGCCATGAATAGACATGGAAGAAACTTCAATGCATGGTAAGTGAAAGAAGCCTGTCTGAAAAGGCTTCAGGCTGTATGATTCCAACTATATAATATTCCGGAAATGGCAAAACTATGGAGACAATAAAAAAAAAATCTACGGTTGCCCAGGGCGGAGGCTGGGGGTAGGGGGGAGATAGGCAGAGCACAAGAACACAGAGGGGGGGCTCCCCTGGTGGCGCAGGGGTTAAGAACCCGCCCGCCAATGCAGGGGACACGGGTTCCAGCCCTGGTCCAGGAAGATCCCACATGCTGCACGGCAACTAAGCCCGTGCGCCACAACTACTGAGCCTGCACTCTAGAGCCTGCGTGCCACAACTACTGAGCCCGTGTGCCACAACTACTGAAGCCCACGCGCCTAGAGCCTGTGCTCCGCAATGAGAGAAGCCACCGCAACGAGAAGCCCGCACGCAGCAACGAAGAGTAGCCCCCGCTCACCGCAACTAGAGAAAGCCCGTGCGCAGCAACAAAGACCCAACACAGCCAAAAATAAACAAGTAAAATAAAGTTATTAAAACAAACAAACAAACAAAAAAAGAGCACAGAGGGATTTTAGGGTAGCGAAACTACTCTGTGCATTTGTCCAAACCCACAGAACGTACACCACCAAGATGAACGCTGATGTAAACTGTGGACTTGGGGTGACAATCACGCGTCTCCGTGGGTTCATCAATTATAATAAATGTAGTGGGGGGCCTGTGCATGTGTTGGGGGGCAGGGAGAACACGGGAACTCTCTGTGCCTTCCTCTCAGTTTTGCTGTGCACCTAACACTGCTCTAAAAAACCTAAGTCTTTAAACTCCAGCTGAGCTGGTGGTGCTCCCCGTTAGGTTGGAATGCTCCCCCACTCCCAGAACGCTGTCCCACCTCACCCACCAGGTGAGGAACGAAGGCCGGGCAACAGGAAGCTGACAAACCATCAATCAGAAGAGCTGCCAACTGACGGATGTCGAAGGTGGACCCCTACCCTCCCACACCCCCAAAGCCCTCCTGAGGCCAAGCAGATGCTGGTAAGACTTCCAGGTTCAGTGTCGCCCTTCACTGACCCACGGGGAGATCAGCAACAAAACTATAGGTGAGGAGGATGCCCTCCTCGCCACGGGTCCCAGCCCTCCGACGCCACGCACGGCGTCCCCGCCACCACCCCCGGGACTCCGCTCCTCGCCCATGAACCGCACGGTCATTTCACAGAAACTCGAACACGTGCATGTCGCCATTCCCTCCTGAGTACAATCCAAAGCCATCGGCCCGGCTGACACGGAAGTTGAACCTCGTCCCTCCACTTGTGCCAAAGGTAAATCTGGGCTGAGAACCAGGCTTCGAGACTCCCATCCTGGTAACCTCTCCACCACATCGTGCTTACCCACGGTCTCCTTGGCATATCACATACGCGCCCTTTGCAAAACTCCAAATAAAAACTAACTAACCAGACGGACCACATTGCCAAAGCGGTCGCTAGTACATGCCTTTAAAGACTGGAAGGTCCCTCTGGTTCTTTGAAGCAGCTCAACTTACTACAATGGGATATATATTCAAGTCTGCTAGGAAATCAACAGAGTAGCCGGTGAGGCGGCCTCCACTCAGGCTGCTGGGCAGAACCAGTGCTGCTCCAGCCGAGCACGCACCCCTGCTCCACGCTCCTGGCGACACTCGGTGAGCAGAAAACAACAAAGAGTACACCCCAGCCCTCGGGACCTCCCGTCACCAGACTGCACTGCTATCCACTAGCACCCGTGGACCGGCGTGGCCGCTGCCCACGAGAAGGCTGTTTCTCCCCACCTCGCCTGCCGGCGTCCACAGGCCTGGACCGAGCGGAGCTTTCCTGCATCGCCTTGCACGTGGCCACCAGCAGGTTCAACACACAGTCAGGGCCCAGAGCCTCGGGCTGCCTGACTCCCAGAGGCGTGCGGCGCTGACAGCGCTCTCGGACGGCAAGGATCTGGAAGCAGGAACACGGTATCCCCGTTCCCTCTCGTCACCCAAGGGCTTCTGGGAGCAGGAGGAGCCGAGATCAGCCCCGGCCTGCCCTGCGGGAGCCTGGGGAAGGGAACTGCAGTACAGGCTACTCAGCCGTGGGGAAGAACTTTCCGGGGCCCAAACGCAGACACACCGCTTGCACCCAGCATGGCCCCTGCACAGGGCAGGCAATCGGTAGATGGTCCACCACTCCACAGCCCAAACCCAGCGCCACCTGTGCTGCCTGCTCCTTGTCCTAGGTTGCTTTGGGGGAAGTGACCGTCAAAAGATGAGCCAGAAAGGGGGGCTGACTTAAGACCCCCCACTATCGAGCACAGCCACTAAGCAGGGAAGGGCCTGGCCTCTCATTTCAGCACTGAGTGATCTGACCTTTGGCTCCTGCCGTTAGGGTGAGGCGTCTCCTGCGCAGAAGCCCCTCTCCACGTGCCCCGTCGTGCTCTCCCCCTCCCCCTCTACTGCACACACCCTGGGATTCCTGGCCTTCCCCACTAAGCCCGCTGCCAGGTTGCAGGGCTCCACCCGCAGCAGGGCGGGCGTGCGGCAGGAGGGAGCGGCTGGAGCATGCCAGTCCGGGAAAAGGCGAGACACACTGGAAAAGCCGGTTGGGTGTTTCTGTTTCAACGGTAACTGGGGAGTCACCGCACATTTATCAGCGCAGCTTCACGGAAATAACCCACAGCACACTCAGAACTGATGAGCCAGGCTGCACTGGGGGCCCCAAAGTGACAAGGGACCCCCCGCACCGACCCAGCCACAGGGCAGACGAGGAGCCGGGCACACAGGTCCCCTCAGAGCTCAAAGCTCCTCCCACTACCCAGCTCTCTGTCTCCACTACCCCACCCCAGGCAGTACTGTTATTCTCAGAAGTAACACAGCCAATCCTAAAATGCCTTCCACACCCCCGTGGGCTGGCCTGCCTGCCCGGAGACACCTAACCACCGGCCGGGCTTAGCCCATGACACATCCAGGATTGGTACAATGGCAGAGCTCACTTCCCACACCAGGCAATGTCACCTGCCCGAGCAGGCACGCAGGTCTCACAGTCGCAAGTGGAAACCACCCAATCCCAGAGGGCTGGACCCACGAGGCCTAGGGTGGCCTGGGGGGATTTCCTAGCATACCCCCAGATGGAAACCAATGGTTTAAGGAAACAAGAGTCCAACCTGAGGGTTCAAAGTGACCTCAAGTCTAAACAACATAGATGAGTGGCCGTGACAACACCATCCCCCTCCCACCTCGCTCAGGCTCTCCGGAAGCCCCCAGGACCAGCGCAGGAGCAAAATGGGTCTCTGAACCACCAGCAAGAAGTCAGGAAAGCCAGGCACTTCAGTCGGGGCTTGGGGTCCCCACGCTGTCTACTATTCCTTTAGACACAGGACTAACCGAGTTGGCCATGGGGTCTCCCGGAGCACAGAAAGGAGCGGTCACACCCGAGCGGCAGGTGCCCTCGGCATGGAGGAGCAGCCGGTGGTCCCACTGCTAAGCACAGGGTTCTAAACCCGTTTGTTCACATCGTGGCTATCCCCTGGGATTGTGCCACATGTGGGCTGCTCCACGGATGCACACAACTGTGCAAGAGAGACCATTACAATATGCAATTCACACTCTGACCGACCCTGGGGCAGTCCTGTACCTGTCAACATTCTAAGTAGATAGCCTCAGTTTTCTCAGCTATAAAAAAAAAAAAAAACACGAAGGTTTGGCACATAGGGGAAAAAACAGGACTGGTGAGGAAGGGACTGAAAAAGTGGTCTGTTTGATGCCGAACAAATGATCCCTAACGAATCCTCTCTGTCCCCAAGAAGGGCAGGGCCAATGCGGGAGAACTCGGATGATCACAGAAAGACTAAAGCACATGCCTCTTCATCTATTTGAGGGGAGAGGTTACGTGTACGTTTTTTAAAACAGCCCCCCAAACGATCTGAGTTTGTAAGTTCTGGGAGAGACCTTGCATAACTGAAAGGCACATAAATGCGATGACTGTGACGCACCCGCAGGGCTGTCATGAAGACAGACGGGGGAGGGGCAGGGCTCTACCAGGCAGACACCGGCACCACGGGCGCTAACAAGTGGGCCAGCTCGCCCACCCCCGGCTGTCCCGCATGGGGGCCGTCCTCTGGCCAGCTGGCTGCCACGTACCTTTGGCATGAAATGTCCAGCCCCTCCGCCAGTACTCCTGCAGCTGGACCCGCTCCTGCTGCCCCAGGCTGCACACCTCACTGTAGAACTGCCGCTCAATGTGCACGTAGGCGGCCGGGATGGCACCTGCCACCCCCTTGGCCCCGAAGAAGCCGTTCACCTCCGGCGAGGCCAGCAGGATCTGGTACTCGGCTCGCGTGCCCAAGACCAGGTCCATGTAGGCCTGGGTCAGGTTGAAGTAGCCGGTGGTGAGGTAGACCTTAGCGCCTCGCTCGGCCTCTGTCAGCAGGGTCTCCGTGACAATCTCATCGATCTGAATCTCAAAGGGCTTCATCTGGATCAATGGGTAAATCCAGGTGTCTGGGGCTGGCCTCCGGTCTCCAGCGGCTGCTGCATCTTCCTGGGTTAAGAGGGAGTTGCTGTGGAAGGTCTGGGCGTGCAGCATCTGCTGGCGGGTCCTGGCTGAGTTGATCACATCCATAACCCTCTTATTGGCTGCCTTGCAATACGCAGCCCGGTCACCTAGAGGGAGACATGGCAAAGGGGAGTCAGGAGCAGAGAATGGAGGCTCTGGACTCCCATTCAGCACGGAAGACACACCACATGGCACGTGACAGGCAAGCACAGATGCCACAACTGATCCTTCACCAAACACGTCTCGATTGAGCACAAGACACCGGGCCCATGGGAGGCTCCTCTGTGGACAGAAATGCCCGAAAAAGGGTCTTGCCACAAGAAGCCTGCACTCAGTGGGAAATGAAAAGGCCTCTACCAATCCACTTACAAAAAGTTCAGAAACAGACAAGACTAGTTGAGGGTGACGGTAGTCAGGACAGTGGGCACACTGGGGGGGTCATGCCCGGCTAGGGACCCGAGGGGGCTTCTGGGAGCCAACCCACTATGAACACGTACATAAGCTGCACACCCGTGACTGGTGTGCATGTTACACGTCAGAAAGAACATGTGTCCGACAGAGACACGTTTAAGTATGACCAGAGAGCAGGAGAGCGAGCCACAAAGGGTCAGAGGTGAACAGGCAGGCTCTGGGCCTTGTTTTCACACGGACACCAGTGACGAGTGGCTGCAGGGACACAATGAAGGGAAAAGAAGTGAGTCTAAATGCTATCACTAGATGATAAGAGAGTTAATGAGCTAAGCATCCAACTCAAGAAGTTAGGAGGAAAAACAACAGGAAAAGCCAAAAACTACAGTACAAGGAAGGACATTATATAAAGCAGAAATTAACAGAATGAAAACAACAATATAAAATATAAAAATAGGGAACTTCAACATCATCAAAAGTTGATTCTCTGAAAAAACTGACAGAATAGCAAGCCTTGGGCAGGGCTGATCGACAAGAGAGAGACGGGCAGCACGACTGTCCCGGTCACCGCTCACGTGCTCTGGGCTGGGAACAGGCACACGTGCCCGAGTGCCTTCCAGGGCCGGGCAGCAGCCCAGAGAAGGAATGTTGCTTGCGGGGACCCCCCCTTGCCGACGGCGGCCACCACGGGGGCCACTCACTCACTGCTTCTCTTGAGCTGCCCTGGTCCCGAACACGGCTGTGCCCAGCCCCCCACGCCCTCTGAGCGTGCTGACTCTCAATTCTTCCCCGAATGGGGGCCCTTTTTTCTGCATATTCATGCCAGGCCTGTTAAGTTAGATCAGGGGTCAGCCAGTGTTTCCTGTACAGGCCAGACAGTAAATATTTCAGGCTTTGTGAGCCAGAGGGTAAAATTGAGAACACTACGTAGGTACTCATATAATGAAAGAGAAAACAGACTTCCATAAATTTTTATTGTTGACATTTAAAACATAATAGTAATTATTATACTACTCTATAGCACACAGGCGTAGTGGCAGCAGGCAGGGCAGGCACACAGATCGCGGGCTGGCTCCACAGTGCACGGATCCCCAGGCCCCTGGGACAGGGTTCCCACCAGACATCCCCACTCAGATGCTTCCTTTCTGGCTCTTCTCCTCACATGGGCTAGGTTTAACCCATTCCCCACATTGCTGACACGGCCGCAAATTCAGCAGCAGGCCTCCTTAAAGGCCACCAGGAAGCCACGGCCACAAGAATCACAGGAATGCAAATAGCCCGGGAATGCTAGCTGCCAGGGTTTGCGTTTCCAGTGAGCAGGGCCGAGGACTCTCCCATTTCACGTTCCAGGCAGGAGGCCGCAGACCTCAATGGAGCCAGGAGCCACAGACCCTCTGTGCTCCAGAGTCACGGGAGGTGGCCCTGAGGGGGGTGGCCATTTAGCAGGCCGCTTCCTGTAAGTGCAGGGCAGGCTCCCGGCTCACTCCCGTGGGCACCCAGACCCGAAGCCCACAGTCCCACCTTCCCCGGCGGCTCCCTCACCCGCAGAGCATGACCGATAGCCAGTGAGTCACATCTGTCTGGCTCCAAAGACAAAAGCAGAACAAGGCTCTGCCACCCAAGTCTCCTAAACCCGTGGCAAGGCCACCAAAGGCGTGCCCTCCTCACCCTCACCACCCCCAGGCTCGGGAGGGCGAGGAGCCCGGGATCCTACCTTTGTAAGGATGCACCATCCCCTCCACCACCTGCACCGTGTCGTCCCCCCGCAACTGCAGGGACACGTCCCCCACCGCGTCCACCAGCTCCGTGAAGAAGTCTGCAATCTCAGGACAGTCCTGCAAGAACACGTAGCGGTCCTGCCGGTTGGTGAAGTAGGAGTCACTCAGGTTTGCGCTACAGGGAGGAAAGCGGCAGGTGAGGACTCAGGCGATAGGGTGCGACAGCAAGTCCTGGGGACCCCGGTCTCAGGGTCACCAGCAGGAGCAGGTGAGCAACCAACTCGGATCAGGACGCACCAGCAGCAGCAGGCAATTAACAAACAGCTACTGAGGGGCTTCCCTGGTGGCGCAGTGGGTAAGAATCCGCCTGCCAATGCAGGGGACACGGATTCGAGCCCTGGCCCGGGAAGATCCCACATGCTGCGGAGCAACTAAGCCCGTGCGCCACAACTACTGAGCCCGCGTGCCTAGAGCCCGTGCTCCGCAATAAGAGAAGCCACCGCAATGAAAAGCCAGCTCACAGCAAGGAAGAGTAGCCCCCGCTCACCGCAACTAGAGAAAGCCCACGTGCAGCAACAAAGACCCAACGCAGCAAAAAATAAATAAATAAATAGATAAAATAAAATAAAACAAACAGCTACTGAGCCTGGCCGCTCACGAGAGGTGGGCGAGAGTGACACAGAGGAGTGACCGCAAGGCCCTCCCCTCACCGAGCTGACCACCGAGAGGAGATGCGGACACTTACAGAGCCAAGGACCATTCGGGCTCGGCCCCAGTGTCCCCCAAAGGGCCTGGATTTCCACCCGGCCCTACCTGACAAAGTTATTTGTCCTCTCGGTTTTCTTGTGTACAAAGTGAGGGAAAGACCACGTGGGGTACAGTGCGCATTAGCTGAGACAGTACACGAGGGGCTCACCCAGGAGCAAGCACAGAGTAAGGGCTCAGTAAACCACGGCCAGCTTTCAGTCGCCCTTTGTGGCTTCCAGCTTCCGTGGCAGACAGGACACCGGGAAGACGCCGAGAGAGCTAGGCAACCAGACTAAACACGTACCAGCAGGTCCTCGAAGGCTCGAGGGGACGGACTCTGCCTTCTCCGCGTTCTGCTGGTTTCTGCCCTGGAGAATATTAAGGGAGATCCCTGACAGAAGGCAGCCAACTCACCCGCTCAGGATGACGCTGTTGTCGAAGAGGTACACCTTGATGTGCTGGAGGCCGATGGTCTCGTTGAAGCGCTCGGGGATGAGGAGCCGGAGGAGCCCACGGAGGTTAGGCGTGTGGAAGAGCGAGACTCGGACCTGTTCTGGAAACCTCTGCAGGAGTGGGAGCAGCATCGTGCGAGAGTTTTTCCTTCCTGAAGACGCGGGCAAGCAGGAGGGAAAGGACGGCAGAGTCACACCAGGAAAAACACGCAGCCGCCAGCGCAGCACCACCCACCAAAGGCCTGCGCAGCTGTCCAAGTCAGACTGCCGGGAGCTGTTTTCAGCCAGAGGGGCTCCAGGAAGCTTCTACCTGGACACCCACCACATCTCGGGGCAGGACTGAGCGGCCCGTGTAGCGGACATCCGCTCTTCTAGCCCCACAGCACCCGTCTACCCGCCTCCTGGTAACTGCGCCCAATCTCCTCCCGGGGGCGCCACCCAGCCCCGCCCTCCCATTTCTGCTCCGGGTGAAGATGACTCTGACCACCCTGGCTCTGGGAAGGCACGCAGGCCCAGGCTGGGCCGGTCAGCGCACTCAGGAGCCCCGGCACAGAGCCCGAGGCAGGCCGCACAGGAGCTCCAGGCTGACCATGAGGGAAGCAGATGCTCTTCCAATGGACAAGATGCGGCAAGATGGGCCTGGGACTGCCAGAGGCTGCCGCAAGGAGCCAGACAATGAAGCCAGCCCAAAGGTCCATGCCCCAGATCACGACCCACCCGAACCAGGTCAGACGTGGAAGTCAAAACAATTCTCTTTTTCCCAAAGTCATTTTTACTTGGACTGTCGGTCACTTGCCACAGACAGAATCCTGACAGACAGGCCGTCCTGGGCCAGCCCAGACGGGCTTCAAACAGCCTTGCTGCTGGCTGAGGACAGGGCGGTGAGGGTGTTAACGCCTCGTTCTTCCTGAACGAGGAAGAATCAGGGGGCCAGGGAGGGCGTCAGACCTACCTCTTGAGCCCCGCGTGAAGTCTAAGAGAATGGACACCCTGAGGTCGGAAGGAAACTTCGCCTGGAGTGACTTTTCTAGAGTGCTTTCCAGGCAATCCACCTGCCAAGAAAAGACCCCAAAAGAACAGAAATGAAAGACCCGAAAAGATGGTTATGTATTAAAGGAATGAACCAACCTGTCAGCTAATGCCCCCACGGTCCTCTTTGAAAACACACACATATACACAAGCATGTACACGCACACACCAGCCACGCTTGCCCAGAAGCCAACGCTGCAAAACCTCTTCACCTGAGGCCAGCGCAGGAACCGTAATCAGAAGACACGGCGTCTGCGGCCCGGGCCTGGCAGGAAGAGGGCTCTGGGGGTCAGGGACGCGGTGCCCAAGGGTCTGGACCTCGCCGCTCTTGAAAACACTAAGACACAAGCTCCCACACACGTTCCAATGGATCATCCTTACAGGCACACAACGAACAGCGCCCCACACATGGAGAGCACTCGGTAAATACTCGCTGAACGAATAAATCCAAGACGCAACCTGCCCACTGCCACTCTCCACAGGCTGGACGTGGCATTCTTCTCCCAGGAGAACAAACACGCTTCCCAAGCTGGCAGCTAAGAGCACGTCCTGAAAGCAGGGCAGCCTTTCCTCAGACAGGAAGGGAAGGGGTGGGCTCCCTCCTGCCCCCCACCCTTCCCCCTCGCCCTCTACCACAGCCCCTGTTCTCTTCCAGCTCCGCCCTGGGGGTTTCTGAACAAGGCAAACCAAGAAACAACACTTGCTATGGGCAAGGGTCCATCTCACTCCCTCCGAGTAGAGAGCCATCCAGGGACTCCGACAACACAACGACCTCATTCACACTCACTTCAGCTCAACCTACAGACTCTGCACTGGGCTCATCCTACAGGAAGCCCCCACTGCACAGCGGGTGACGTCTGCTCCTTCCCAGCCCCGCGTGTCTCGTTGGAAGGGACAAGCACGGCATGACAGCGAGTCTAGGTGGAGCCAGGCTGGCCGCAGACCCGCACCCGACACCAGCCCTGGGCGAAAGCAACGGCCAGCTCGACCTGCAATGCTGGCTCCTCTGTCTAATACAGACTCAGAAAGCCTTCTCTATAAAGGACCAGAGAGTAAATATCTTGGGCTTTGCAGGTCAGATGGTCCCTGTCACAGTTACTCAGTTCAGCCACTGTAGCAAGAAAGCAGCCATAGACAAAACAAAAATTAATGAGAGTCACTATGTTCCAACAAAGCTTTATTTATGGACGCAGAAATCTGAATTTCACATGCTTTTCATGTGACACAGTTACTACTCCTCTTTTCATTTTTTGCCAAACATTGAAAATGTAAAGCAGAGGACACGGGTTTGAGCCCTGGTCCAGGAAGATCCCACATGGGGTAAGATCTAGGTGCGCGGGCTTCAGTAGTCGTGGCTCGCGGGCTCTAGAACGCAGGCTCAGTAGTTGTGGCGCATGGGCAGAGCAACTAAGCCCGTGCGCCACAACTACTGAGCCTGCGCTCTAGAGCCCGTGAGCCACGACTACTGAAGCCCGCGCACCTAGAGCCCGTGCTCCGCAACAAGAGAAGCCACCGCAATGAGAAGCCCGCGCACCACAACGAAGAGTAGCCCTCGCTCGCCACAACTAGAGAAAGCCTGAGCGCAGCAACAAAGACCCAACGCAGCCAAAAATTAAATAAATAAATAAATAAATAAGTTTATTTTAAAAAAAGAGAGAAGCCACCGCAATGAGAAGCCCGTGCACCGCAACGAAGAGTAGCCCCCGCTCGCCGCAACTAGAGAAAGCCTGCGCGCAGCAACGAAGACCCAACGCAGCCAAAAATAAATAAATAAATAAATTTATTTTTAAAAAAGAAAATGTGAACACCATCCTTAGCCCATAGGCCACACATAAATAGGCAGTGGCCAGATTTGGCCTGCGGGTCACGATTCTCGGAGCCCCGGCTTGGCAGACAGATGGCCTATGGCCCCCTGTGCAGGGTGAGGAGGACACGGGCCAGCGAGGTCAGAAGGCCCAGGATCACATCTCCCTGCACCCCTAGCTGATCCTCCTGACGTGCCCCAGAATCTGGGGCAACAAGCACAAAAGCTGGCCTGAGACGCAGGCCAAGGAGGGCGGCTCTACCCCAACTCCACGGCTCTGCACAGCCCGAGGTTTTAGGGCGACTCACTACTGCCAGTAGGACCCCCCCTGCTTAAACCTTACCAGTTCCTGTTCCAAAGGACCTGTCCCCAGGTAGAGGGACGCCATCACGACCCGCCTCTTGGCTACTTTTATCTGCCCCTGAAGAGAAGAAACAATTCAAAATTCATAATCACCATTTTCATAGTTCACTGAGAAAGATACAGTCCTTTGATATTGGAGGCAAATAACACTCCAAGCTAAACTATCCTGTTTCTTCACCAATTAATATTTAAAGCAAGCCCCAAATGTGTGTGGTAACCTACCAGATAAGGACCCACAACCCTAATTTAAAATACTCAGCCTGAAAGTAAGGCATGATCTAGCCATGCTATAAGATACAGCACAGCCACGAAAAGAACGAAGATCTGTGCACACTGACATGAGGGGATGTCCACAGCGCACTGCAGGGACAGAAGCAAATCACTGAACAGAACGTAAACCATGCTCCCCCGTCACCACCCCATGCACACCTGTACAGGTGTAGGTGTGTGTGTGTGCGTGTGTGTGTGTGTGTGTGTGTGTGTGTGTGTGTGTGTCCAAGGAGCAGAGCCAGACGAGGGAGTGCGGGGGCAAACTTGCACTCCAGCCCCGTCTGCACAGCTGGGGTTTTAAAATGAGCATGTAATTTTTCTTTAAATAAATTTATTTATGTTTATTTTTGGCTGCGTTGGGTCTTCATCACTGCACACGGGCTTTCTCTAGTTGTGGCGAGCGGGGGCTACTCTTCATTGCGGTGCACGAGCTTCTCATTGCGGTGGCTTCTCTTGTTGCAGACCACGGGCTCTAGGCACGCGGGCTTCAGTAGTTGTGGCACGCGGGCTCAGTAGCTCTAGAGCACAGGCACAGTAGTTGTGGAGCACAGGCTTAGCTGCTCCGCGGCATGTGGGATCTTCCCGGACCAGGGCTCAAACCCGTGTCACCTGCATTGGCAGGCGGATTCTTAACCACTGCGCCACCAGGGAAGTCTCAAGTATGCAATAGTTTTGAGATGCAGACAGACAGGTACCTAGCTAGACACACAAACAGAACACACCAACATTCGAAGATGATGCGTCAGTCCGAAGATGATTTGTCAGTCCCAATAGCCAGTGTCCTCTCCCTAGACCTGCTCCAGCCATGGGAGGGCACCGGACCCCTCACCAGCGCAGCCAGGCCCCAGAGGAGGTCAAGAGCAGGAAGAAGGGCAGCACCACCCCCAGGGCAAGCTGGAGAGGGCACCGGGGAGGCAGGACACACGAACGTGCTGGCTTTCCCACGTGGCCCCCACAGCCTGCACTGTCGATGGAGGAAGAGGGGCATCTTGACTAGATAAACACACCAACACGCCACTGGGAAAGGCTTATATGCAAGGAACAAACAAAAGAATCTCCTATGTTTGCTGTTTCCTTCGTTTTGTTATTTATTCAGATGGTTGCTTGTGGGGAAAGTGAGTATGAAGACAGGAAAGAGAGGAAAACAAGTAAGGTGTGAGGCAATCAAGTTTGGGCAGCAAAAGTCTACGCAGTTGTTTGCCATGGCGCCAGGTCCTCTGGTACAAGCTCAGCTGTCACGAAGGCGTGGGCCCAGGCAGAAACCACGCTACACTCTCTTCTCAGGGAACACGGGCCACTCTGTCCCAGGAAGAAACACATCCCGCTCCACACAGAACGTGCTGGAGAACCCGCCCATGACTCAGTGCAGAAGGCAGGGAACGGTGGCCTCGGCTTCTTCCTGGCCTGCTGGGCTGAGCCCCTCACGTCCCTCCTGGCTGCCACAGCCCCACCCACCCCGAACAGGTGCGCCGCGTGGCCTCACCTCCAGGCCAGGGGACCCCCATGTGGAGACTCAGTCCATCCTTCACCCGGAGTGGATTGGGACACTAAGAACCACCTCCTTTGAAAAACCTGTTTCTTCAAGCCAAGCAGAGAACCAAGTAGGAGCAAAGAGCAAACAGCCTCAGCATCAGTTCTACACAAACAAGGACACACAGGAGAGTCAAGCAGTGTAGGGAAGTGGGAGAGAGCATGCACGTATGTGTGCGCGCGCGCGCACACACACACACACACACACACACACACACACACACACACACACACACACACACACACACACACACACACAGCATACTGGAACAAGCCAGCCGGAAATTAAGCTAAGAGTGGATCTACAGAACAACAGGGCAAAGGAGAGAAAATGTGCAAGCATTCAAATGAACTAGAGTTTGTTGTGCAGAAAAAGGAACATCTACATGTATTTCCTGTTATGTCCCAGCTCTCCTCCTGACCGCATCATACCTTAATTCTAACATCATTGAATTAATACAAACTCAGAATTCATGTAACTAAAAATTAATTAGTGTTTAATTACTTCATTCCGATTAGCAGTTTAACCACAAATAACTAGACGTGGCATGAACACCTGACTAATGTATTGAAAGTTGAACCCCTCCCAAATGCAAAGTTTAGCATCTCTACCAAGAGAGAGAAGGTACAAACTTTAGACAGAATTACGGAAAAGAACCAGGATCACGAGAGCTAAAACCAGACATCCAGACTTTCCAGTTACCTGTAAATACTCTCCACTGAATTGAGAGGCTCCCGGCCACTTCCTACATATCAAATCCCATCCATAGGTCGCTATGTCTCCATTTGCTGTCGTCTACTTTATGGAGCTACTGTGTGTTGGAGACGTTGCCGGGGCAGGAGTCTGCTGTGCCCTAACCAGAATGAGGTTCCTTCCCTCCCAGACGTCCTCAGCGGGGACGTGCTTGCTGAGGTCTCCAAGCTCTCACTAACCTCCCGTCTAGCCTACATCTCCAACACGGAACGAAGGGAATCAATCTGTCCACAAGAACCAAAACCTAGGACCTGACCCTCAGTGCCCGCAAGCTCTGAGCTGCTCCACCTGAGACATCAGCCACCCAGGGGAGCTTCTGATCACAGCTCAACTCAGCCATCTGTGAAGCTGAAACCTAACAGGTGGAACCCACAGGAATGAGCTGAGCAGCCAGCAAAAGCTTCTAGAACAGAAGGTGCTCCAGCCCAGGACTCAGCCAACCTTATGCCCCCAAACCTCTAATTCCATGTTTGACCCTCTCTCTCTTAGACACAACTTACCTTCATGAGCTCAAAAAACTCTGCAGGTGAAGAAAGCACCCTGACGTGAGAGCTGGAGACTCCAAACTCTGGAACCAGGTTTCTGATCCACTGGAAGCGATGCACGCCCTCCGGACACAGGCAGCAAGGAGGCGAGGTGACATGGGGGACAGCTGGAGACAGCAGAGGAGCCAACAACAGCCATGGTGGCCTGGGGAAAGAGACATACAAAGGGTCACACTTCTCAAATACTTCCTCACAACTCTCTCTCAGCTCCTGTGGGCAAATAAAATTTTGGGGGGGGGGGGCGGGGGGCGAACTTCAGATTTCCTAGACCATCTTAAGTGAGCCCCAGTCAAACTCTGCAAAAGAATTTTTCAGCCCCTACAAGTTGAGCAACTTAAGAAGTGCCAAAGCCTATGGATAAACCCCAAACTTTACGTTGATTCCAAACAACTCAAAATTTAGAGCAGCCACACGTAAACTCAAAAAAGCCATCGCCTGGTTAATGCCCCCAACGAACCCACCTGCAGAAAGCTGCCAAAGGCTGCCTGCAAGGGCAGGTCTGGTCTCAGTCTGGTGAGTACAACCCAGACCCCCGGTTGTCTGACTGATGAGATAAATGGGCTTTTATTCAAGGAAGGACCCAAAAAAAATTAAGTTTTCTCTTTAATACTAGGATACAGAGAGAAAAGCTGGCGCTGGAAGAGGTCATCTCAAGAGGGGCCAGCAGTGACAACAACTGCCCCTTCACCCCTGGACACATTCTCCTCAGAGGTCACGCCCCGTCTCTGGCTGGTTCCCATCCACTGAGGCCAAGACCGCAGTAAACGGTCCCCTGCCCGCTGAGCCTCATCTCTGTCCGGATGACAAGACACCTGCGGGGGCCGGGGGAGGGCAGCGCACACCCAGAGCCCCACACCGACCAGCCCCCCATCCGACTTCCAGCAAAGAGCAGCAGGAAAATCCTTTTCAGCGTGTGACCTTCACCACGGCCTCAAGAGGGACTCTAGGGAAAGGACGCTTAAACACCCCAAGGCCTGAAGGGCCACAAATTCCAGGAAGATGATTTCATTCACTTGCCTCCTGATAAAACGCTGAATCTTCCCAGGGTTCCTGAATGTCCCTACACGCACGCCAGATGGCCCGCAGCTGTGCTTCCCAGAAAGCCCACCGGGCTGTCACGGAGACTCATTGCCAAGAAAAGTTTAGTCAGCGGGTGGAAGACAGCGGGTCTGGACCCTGGGAAGCCAGGGTTCACCGTGGGCCTCCGAGCAGAGGTGGGGACCGCACTCCCGGGCATCAGCTTGCTACACTTCTCCTCTGGCTTCCGGGTAACAAGCAGCAAATTAAAGGCCTAGACGTGTAAACAAGAGACTGCGGCCTCGATTTCCCCAGAATGGAGGCCATGCTCCTGCTGTGCTCAAGGCTACCTTCCAGAGGGGAGAGGGAGCGCCTTCAGTCCAACGGAAAACCATGAGAACGGGAAAGGTGCACAACAATCTATCAACGTGAAGCCGCAAAGGGGGCCTAAAGTCTAACGTTCATTAATTAAACATAGCCTGTCTGAGGAGGAAAACCCCACAGCACTGTAAGATCTACTGATCTCCCAATCTCACAGCACTTATCGCTCAGACCATATAAAAAATATCCCGGGTGTCGCCTGCACCCCAGGCCATGCAGTCAGTCCCCACGCGTTCTTCAGATGAGCCAACAGACTCAGAGCCGCTCCCAAAAAGGAAGATGAGGAAACACCTCTTTGGCACACAGCAACCCAGAAGAGGGCAAGTGCCAACTTGGGCCTCAATCCAAGTTGGTGTACGGGGGAGGCACGGCCGGCCTGGGCACCACTGCCCGCAAACCTGGTGGCCTCACCAGCATACACACCTGAAATCATCTAAGAACACAAAAGAAAATGCTAAGGCTAATTAAGGAAAGGTCAAAATATACATCCAGTGCATGTACTTCAAGCGACCAAAAAGGGGAGCTGCTGATGCCTGAGCTGCTGGGGAGGCCTCACAAAACCCTCCCTCCCAATGGGCTTTGATTGCCCGGTGGGATTCAGACAGGAAGTGCGGGGGCTCCAGGCGAGGAGAGGTGCAAACAAAGGGAAGAGGCAGGAACTGCCAAAACCCACCAGCGCCAGAAAAACCCAGGAGGGGCTCAACAGGCAGTCCAGAGAAGACACACAGCGACTGTACGGGGGTTGGGCCCCCGCCACCTGGGAGAGGGGCTTGGCAGGACAGGCTTGGCCTTGGGCCACCGCAGGCAGGTTGCGGGCCTGTCGGGCAGCTCTCCTGGGAAGCTTTAGTCCAAGTCCAGATCAGGGCCTCAGTCCAAGATCTGCTGAGGGCTTTTTGATGTTGCTTCCTGTTTAACCTGTGTACTGACAGGTTTATTTTTGTTAGAGAGGAGAAGAACTGAAAGCCAATTAGGTTTCAGGGATTCATCGTGGAGGAGACCCAACCCTCGAGTGGTAACTTCACACTCCAAAGAGGAAGGTGCTTGGAAAAGGAGCACAGAGTTTTATAAAGGCCCCACAAGGTCGGCACAGGTGCGGAGACCACATCCAGACCCCAGACACTCAAAATCTAACTGCAGCACCTGGGCCGGGGCACAAGCAGCCAGCCCCCATGGGAGCCAGTGCAGGGGCCCACGTTCTCCGTGCATCTCAGCCAGATCCCCACGGGGGCGAGTTCCCGCTTTCCATGATGAACGCCTGGGAATCTTCTCAGAAAACACTTCTCCCCGTGCCAGCCACAGCCCCTGCTGCACGGTAATCCCAGCCTCCAGGGGCCGACCACCTGCAAAAGCAATTCCCCCCCTCCAGGCAGCTGTCCCAGGTCAAAACCCTAACCCCCAAGAGACAGGAGGAGGCAGGGAGCTGTGGTTACTCTACAAAAAAAGCAGGGCTGTCACACTCACCATTTAGAGAACTAAACAAACACATACACAATTTCCACATCTAGGCCTGCACTCCCCTGAATCATCTCTTTCTAGATACCATCTAGCTCCCATTTCTAGTTACAGGGAGGAGGAAGTGGCAGGGGCTGGGGGGCCAGATAATAAGGTTCTGCCGCCCTCTCACTCCTTTATTCCGGATTATCAAGGAAGTTTGGAGGACAGGGCTAGGGCCAGAGCAGGGGCGCGCCCTGGTACTCGAACTCAGGCAAGCCTAACTACTTTGCTACAGCCCTCAGCCGGTGGCAGAGGCGGCAACAACAGTGCAAAACAATCCTCAGCCCACAATTCTGAAGGTGAAATTGACAGCATCCTCTCCAAAGGGTGGGCTCCAGCCACCACCCACACAGACACCTGACTCTGGGGAAAGGTTCAGCCAGGTGATTTAGGGCTTCCTGTGAAATTTGCAGACAAATTCCCTGAGCTGGAGAGTGGGCTGGGCCTAAGTGCTGAGGACCGCTGACCTGGGGCCACTCCCTCCACCTGGAGAGGGGCCTGGGGGAATGGGGTGAGAGGATGGGGGGGGTGACTCTAGGAGGGCACAGTGAGTATGGAGGGGGAGGGCGGTGGGGAAGAGAGGGAAGTTTCTTCCCAGCATCTCTAAAAGGAATCCATGTCTGGACTGCCTTGACCAAGAACAGCATGCAGTAACACTCTTGTCCGTGGTCCGGGGGCCACCATTAAAGCAGGGACAGCAGAAGCCTGCCCTAGACAGGACGATGCACCCACCCGACTCATGAGAGGCACAGGACAGCAGCGGGACTTGAGTTCAGAGTAGCCAGCCAAACCGAAAGAGCGAGAGCAGAACGGCTGCTGAGAGGCCGCGAACACAGCTATGTGCAAGGGAAGCTTCAGGAGACGGGAGAAGGCATTTCTCCTTTGTGTGCGGAGACAGGAGTTTTCCATTCCACCAAACATTCTGAAGCTGCAAGTGCTCCATGGAAAAATACTGCCACACCTTGCATTCTCCGTTCGTCAGGATGCACAACAGTGCGCCTGGAGGTCCAACCGAGCTCTCACGGGGGCAGTGGAGGTGCTACTAAGGAAAGGCAACACCAGAGAATTCCACCTGGGTCTGCACTTCACCTCCACCAGGCCCCACACAGCTCTCACAGCTTCAGAGGACGCAGGTGCTTCCCCCGGGGCCACAGTGGTGTCACCCACCCCATGGGACACGAGGAAGCAGGCCCACCTCCTAGCGTCTTTTCAAAACAGGGTCTGCAGGGCTTTGAAGGAAGAAAATGGTGATGCCGGAGGACTGTCTCCTACACTAACCACAAATCCACCGTGGACGGCACAAGAGTTCTGTCCCCTGTACCACACCAGGGCACTACTTAAGTGTCCTGCACTCAGGGTCATGGTCTAAAGGTCCACAAGCTCTCCGGGGACTATAAGATTCGTGGTACACACTCTGTGGTTTGTATCCCACCCAAATCTGTACAAAACGACGAAACAAGAAAGTTTTTAAAAGAAACTGAGCTCTCCGGATTGCCATATTTTCAGAAACTACTTTTTAAGAAAAACCCACCCTCCCCCCGTCACACACATTTAAACGTAAAGAGGTGAAGTGATGAGAAAAGACCAAGTCATAACACTTCCTGAAAAAGGCTCGAAAAACTACACGAAAGGACGAGACTTCCTGCAGCCCCAGCAGCAGGCAGCCCTTCCTGACTAACGCAAGACCTAAACCCAAGTAAGGGAAATGAGTGTGAATTCCCGTAGGTCACAGAAGACCAACGGCCGCTGAACTCCCACAAGTCCGGCACGAGGCCGGGGCTGCCAGCATGTGGCAACACGCTGACTCTCCTCTTGGCTTGTCCAAAAGAAAGTCGATTACATCGAGGGGCTAGAAACCTAACATATACTTATAACCCACAACACACCTCCGTAGCCAAAGGCACCAGGCATAGCCAAGTGCCTGCAGAGAACGACTCACACGTTCTACTAATCCAAACTGCTGCAACCAGCCTGACTTCCCGGCAGTGAAAACGACTCGTTTACATTACTCAGATCACGTGTTTACAAGGGCATTATCTATCAGACAGCTTCAATCCCAGGCTAGTTTCTATCTACCAGCACACAGCTGGCTGACCCGCCTAATTCAGCAGCAGCAGCAATGTGCTCAGAGGGTACTCAGGTTAATATGAACCTAATAAAGCTACAATTTACAAGTCAGTCAGCTGCAAATCTTATTTTAATTCTCTGCAAGATCGAATTTGAATTATTTGGGGAAATCATGCTTTGATTCTAAATATCCCCCCTCCCACCCATTCTACTGCTATAATACAAGAGGTGGCGCTACTGAACTCTAACGAATAAGGAGGACTGGGTCCCAGCATCAGAAAACTCAGAGAAAAAGTAATTTCTGGAAATCTGGTGGTCCCTCAGAGTAGAAACCACTAAGAAGTTGAGTAAGAGTATGTTGAGCTGGCATTACAAGGTAAGGAAACCTAATAAAAAGAACAGTTTGCTGGTTATGTTTCCCTCTTACACTCAGGAAAGTTAGGACACCCCACCACCACCCCCCCACACACACACACACACATACACACACCTAGAATAAAGAAAATAGAACTTGGGTTTCAAAAATAAAGACTTTTCTGCACACATAGCTCAAATTGAAAATAGTTTTAAAAAAAGAAAAAGGAGACCACGGAGAAAATATTTCCTTGTATGGCAGCAAACTCGGTTAGGAACTAACGCCCTCTTGACACATTTTCCACCAGGTCTCATACTCCAAATAACAAGTCAATTCTGTGTAGTCTGATGACTCCAAGAAACTACCTGAAGTTTCTGTCTTCCTCTCCTGAGCGCCGGATCTGCCCTTCACCTGAACAGTGAGCGCCTCCACTTGGACCCACCTGGATACTAATTGACATGCCCCGAACTCACCTTATCGTCATCCCCCAAACCTGGCCCTCTTTCTCGCTCCCTGTTTTAGTGAAGCATGCCACCACCCGTGTGGTCACCCGAGTCAGAAACATGACCTACCTCCTCAGCACCCCCTACACAACCCCCCCCCAGGGCTGATTCCAGCCCAGCCCTCTCCTCTCCTCCCACTGTCCGTGACTTCATACAAGCCCTGCCCCCTCAGGCCTAGACCACTATCAAGAGAAACTGTACAGGGACTCTCAGAGCTTGCCTCGCTCGGTCTCAGCCCAGCTCCTCTCGCTCCCTCCCGTCCCTCCTCAGTACGCAGTCGGCTCCTGGAAACGGTCTGAGCACCTGTGGCACCTCAGCGCTGCTTTCCGCTGCTGCCACCAGCAGCCTACATCACTCACTATCCTTCCTTGAACACTGGCTCCCCACTGCCTCACCTAGCCCACTCCCACACGCCTCCAAAACACAGCTCCAACATCACCACCACGAGGGAGCCTTCTGTGACTTCCAGGTGTGCCTTAGTGCCGCCACGACCTTTCCTACCTTACTTTACTACTGTCTGTTTATGGGTCTGAGCACCTTGAAGGTAGGACTATGTATGTTTCCTTGGTACCTAGCACAGCATAGCAGTGCTCTATACACGCATGCTGAATAAGTGAATGAATCCAGCTGTCCATGGTAATGAGTCAGATGCCTGCTTAAGAAAAAACAGCAGTATTTCCAAATCACTAATTAGAAGTAATTTTTTTAAATTAATTAATTTATGGCTGCTTTGGGTCTTTGTTGCTGCGCACGGGCTTTCTCTAGTTGCAGTGAGCGGGGGGCTACTCTTCGTTGCAGTGCACGGGAGTCTCATTGCCGTGGCTTCTCTTGTTGCAGCACGGGCTCTAGGTGCGTGGGCTTCAGTAGTCGTGGTGCACAGGCTCAGCAGTTGTGGCTCACGGGCTCTAGAGCGCAGGCTCAGTAGCTGTGGCGCACGGGTTTAGGTGCCCCGCGGCATGTGGGATCTTCCCGGACCAGGGCTCGAACCCGCGTCCCCTGCATTGGCAGGCAGATTCTTAACCACTGCGCCACCGGGGAAGCCCCTAGAAGTAATTTTAAATAGAGTTCTCTGTCACTATGGCTGTCTCTAACTGAAAGGAAACCACTGCAGTAAAGAACTGTTCCCTCTCACCAACTCCCCTTGCTAGTCACGAGGATTCACCAGGCACTCCAACAGTTGAGTCAGACCGGCAAGCTAAAATCTAAAATAAGTTCATGACTACACAGAACTATTATCAATGAATCGATGATCAGAGTTACAAGAAACCACATCATTCGGGGAATGAGGACTTGGCTGGTGCAACTGAACAATGGAGAAGAAACGAAAGTCAGCAGCCACTGGAGGTGAGTGGCCATACAGACATGAGTAACCCCAAACACCCAGGCCACAAAGAAGCAGAAAAAATCTGCAAACCGAATAAGGCAAAGAAAGGGTCAGAACCCCACAGTATTGCAGTAATACTGCTCAAAACATTTATCCTCCGTCCTAGCGCAGGCATCACCTCCAAGGATTATAAGACGCAAATTTCTGACATTTGTGTTTCTATGTCTGTGATTTAACTGAGTTCCTGGTTTAATTTTTGACCCAGAGTCTTAACCAACTTAATCAAAAAGAAATATGGAGCCACAAGTCCTGCATCCACTAATGCTATTTACAAAAAAGACTTTTAAGAAGTCAATTTAGACTATCCCCACGGCCACACTGCCCTCTCTCCCCACAGAAAAACACACAAGAGAAATGTCTTTCTTAAAAGAATTTGTGGCGATTGCCCCAACAGCCTTTAGTAATCAACTCCAACGTTAAACAGTGATTAATCATGAAGTGCTTTTCTGTATAGTTTAAATACATACAAGGGAAATGACAAAATGGCCTAAACATCTCGTCCTTGAGAACATTTTTTGAAACTTTAAACCAAATTTCTCAGTGGTTTGATACCAGGACGTAGAAGTCATCTGACTTCACTACCCACTGGAATAAAAAGGTCTTTGCTAAGCACGAATTGCAGAGGACGGAGGCCACCTCTTCTACACCCCACTCCCACCGGGTTCACTGATGTGAAACTTAAAGCCGTTCTGATCAGTAAGCTTCCAGGAGTTCCGTCCTGGGCTGATTCTATCACAAAAAGTTCCCCTAAGTCAAACCTGAATTTTTGCTGAAAATCTTCCAAAGTAACCCAATAAAAAGCAGGTTCCTTTCCATACCTAGAATCAGCACACATGACTGGACCACAGATCTCTCTACCAAAGGCCAGAAGGTCACATCTCACCCTAGTAGCAGATAAAAATTTAAGGCGCAAACTCTGCAAAAGGACGCAGTTCCAAGATTTTTTTTCTTAAGAAACAAGTGTAAGGCTCGAGTCTCTCCAACAAGAAAACTATTTGCACATAAGTCTTTTTTTTTTTTTTTTTTTTTTTAATATTAGCAACAGCAGCAGGCCTCTTAGGTCAGCATGTACTTGGCAAATGTTTACTTCGAAAGACCACTGCCTGAACGAACTGCTTCAAAGCCTACTTCACTATTTCCATAACTCACTTCAGTACTTTTCCAAAACACAGGCCCTTTGCAAAGTGTAAAAGGGGTTTCACGTGGTTCCTCTTCCCTGGCCTGAGTGTTCCAGACTCAGAATTGCTTCACAGCCCTCTCTGGCAGGATGTGAGAAATGTTGCAGGCACAGAATCCCAGCAGGGCTGATTCACTCCCGTCAAGTCACCGCGCAGCTAGGATTACTTAAGGAAAAGACACCTCCGGACCCAAACAGTGTCTCTCGCGAAGACTCTCCAACACACACACCCCGGGGCCCAAAGCCACGCACGAACTCATCCCCCCGCCCCGGGTGTGCACACACAGCCCTTTCGCTCCAGCGTACGAGGACGGAGGCCGGGCTCAGCCCCCGCAGGCCCGGGCCGGCCCGACCGACCTCAGGCGGGGGCCCCCTCCCCGGGAAGGCCGGCGGCGAGGCGGGACTGCGGGGGCCGGGCGGGCCCGCGCGCGGGGACACGGAGAGCTCACCGCGACGCCGGGGGCGCCGGATGAGGGTCGGGGCCGGGCGCGCCCTCAGCCCCACCGCTCTCTCACCTCCTGCGCCGGCGGTCCCGGTTCCTGCCGAGTCGGTCGGACAGGCGCCCCAGGAGAGCGGCCAGCCCGGGGCGGCCAGGCAGGAGGCCCAGCAGCCGCCTCCAGAACACCGGCCCCGCCGCCGCAGCCGCCGCCGCCATGGAGATTCGCCGCTTCCGCTTCCGGCGCGCGAGAACTTTATTGACAACCGCGCGCGCGAACACGGGCGGCGCGCGGGAGCCTCGAGGGGAGGCGGACCCACCCCGCAGCCTTCGTTTCCCGCCAGGGGGGCGCAGGTGTGCTGCGCGCAGGGGCCAGGCCGTGGAGGAGCAGGGCGCGGGCACCAGCATCCCCTGACTCGGTCTCGATACCGGATGGGGGTGGAGAGTGAGGGACATCACCTGTCAGACCCCACGACCAAGTTCAGGCTGGACCTGACAGGCCGAGCCCCTGCTCCAAGGTGTTAGCTAAGATGTACAGAAGTGGGTGACCGTTGACTCACCCGAGCGCACTGAGAACGGAAAATCCCCATCAGACCCAGGCGGGACCATCTTTCACCTTGTCAGCCCCGGGCCTGCAGCTCCAGGGCACAGAGAAGCTCACCCAGTCTAGGTGCAGTAAAGACCCCTCCATCCTCCCCATGCGCCCAAATGCATACACACGCTGTAACCCCGCCCCTGGGAACTACGGCTCCATGGCCAAAGAGGCTGAGGGAGCTCATCCCTACAGCCAAGAACACTTTTTTGTAGCTGATTTTAAAAAGGTAACAGATGACTCTCATCTGTATCATGTGGTTCCTTGGCAGGATCCACATAGGCTGGGACTTGGAAACTGGAAAATCTGTAGGAGATAATCATATCCTACTTATGGCGGGGAGGGGAGGTGTTGTGTGGTTAAAAGGATATGGACACACAGGATACAAAACATTCCGAATTCTGCTTTCAACAAATTACCCGAGGAAATGAATTACACATTCCCTACAAGAATGTTCATCTCAGCGTTGTTCATATCAAAAGTCTGGAAGCAATCAACACTGGGGAGTTGGTTAAATAATGGTAAATCACTATGTTGGAAGACCGTGCATTCATTAAAAAAAAGTATGTTCTACAAGAATGGTTAATGGGAGTTCCCTGGCAGTCCAGTGGTTAGGACTCCGTGCTTTTACTGCCATGGCCCTGGGGTTCAATCCCTGGTTGGGGCACTAAGATCTCAGAAGCCGATCCTGCAAGCCACGCGGTGTGGCCGAAAAAAAAAAAAGAATGGTTAATGAGGGCTTCCCTGGTGGCACAGTGGTTAAGAATCCGCCTGCCAATGCAGGGGACACGGGTTCGAACCCTGGTCCAGGAAGATCCCACACGCCACGGAGCAACTAAGCCTGTGCGCCACAACTGCTGAGCCTGAGCTCTAGAGCCCGCAAGCCACAACTACTGAGCCCACACGCCGCAACTACTGAAGCCCACGCGCCTAGAGCCCATGCTCCGCAACAAGAGAAGCCACCACGTTGAGAAGCCTGTGCACCACAATGAAGAGTAGCCCCCGTTTGCCACAACTAGAGAAAACCCATGCACAGCAACGAAGACCCAATGCAGCAAAAATAAAATAAATAAATTTATTAAAAAAAAGAATGGTTAATGAAATTAAGAGTAAAATCCAGATTTCAAAGAGTAGTATAGAGCTTATCCCATTTTGTTAAAAATTTGAGAGTGTGGGTACAGACAGACTGAAACTAAATATACCAAAATGTTAACATTGGTTATTTGGTGCTATTTAAGAATTTCCAAATTGTTTACAATCAGAGAGTACTTCAGATTTTAATTTTTCCTTTAAGTTCAGATAGCTTTACAAATACAGGGTGGAATTTGATTCAACTCTTCCAAGTTAGAAGTGGTGAATCATCAAATTGCCTAATTTCCAGGAACTAGAATGAAACTATCCCTTGCTTGGTTCTACTTTTGCACCATGCCTGGCACAGGGTAGTTGCAGGGCCAAGGTGCTGAATGGCTGCACCATGATGCTGGGCAATGAGTACCACGTGGGCCACAAGAGCATCCTAACCATCCTGAAAAGAGCTGGCAGCTTCTTTTCGCAATGTGATGCTTTGCTGGATAAGGTATTAAGTGAGACAAGCAACCATAGTACCATCCCACTGGGAATTTCTGATCTAAAGTAAACTATAGTAGCACACAGAGATATTGACAGTACGGTAAGTTAAACTAAGGAGTATTTACATTAAGTATAAACAGCAGACAATGACCCCAGTCCTTTCTGAAGCCACACACTGAGAGCCTCTGGCCTTCCTGGCTACTTTGAAACAGTCAGAGCTACAACAAGAGTGGGGCAACTACGACTTTGCCCTACAACACACACATTTAGAGTTGCAAAAATTTTAAATAATGGTTTTCAGGGATTGAGCAATTTTTTAGATGGTTACATTTTTACATGGTGACAGCACGCAAACACTGTTTCCTCCAAGAAGTCTCATCTGGGCTAGTTAGGGAGAATAAGTAGAGGAGATAGTCATGCTCTCAGCTAACACAGGTGGCCCAGAAAGTCTGCCTGGGAGCACCCCCAAGCTGCTTGGAGGACAGGCAGTCTGGGCAGACACGACGACAGCTGCTGGGGGTTCTCAAGTCACACCTTGATGACCCCAGACGAGAAAGCATCTGTTCTCTGAAGCCCCTCGGTGGCTCGGAAGCCCATCCGCTGAGTCCCCCTCATCCTCCTGTCTGCACCCACTGCCTTCTCGTTAGTCTGCTTGCTTCTTCCCAGACAGGAGGTGCCAGGGTGAGAATGACAGGGTCGATGGACTGATGACCGAGATCATGTCTTCCCAAACGGAAAAGGAAAGCCATTCATGAAAAGAAGAGTTGACGTCAGGGAGTGGTGGGCTGCTGCCCGTGATAGCGGGGCTGCTCTCCCAGGCAGGAAACACCAGGAAATCCTGAGCCAAGGGCCCGTGCCTCACTGTCTGTGATTCACTCCCTGGACCGAAAAGCATGCCAGTGTAAGAGGAAGGCCCCTCCTTCCAGAGCTTGCTTTGTGAGCGAGGGTCTCTCCCAAACACAGGGCTATTGCAAATTCAGGAGGGAGGAAGGGGCTGGCCAGCCCACCTCCTGCCTTGGTGATGAGAAACTCTCCTAGGTTAGTTTGACCTGGAGGCTGCTGGGCTGTTTCTGAGGATCACACTCTAGTTTTGTAGGGAATGCAGCCTAGGTACTAAGGATGGCATGAAACCAGCCTTGGGGCCACAGTCTGCATCCCCCTCCATTCTTCTACTCCGTCACCGCCCGGCCTCACCAGCCTGGCCTTTTTACCACCCTTCAAACTCCCCACACACATTGCTGCCCTAGGATCTCTGTGTTAGTTGTTCTGTCCGCTTACAATGTCCTCCACCACTGACCCCCAACCCCCCATCCTTCGGAGCTCTGTCTAAAGCTCGCCCTCCCCTAGAAAGGCCCTCCTGGCCCCATAACAGGATTTTATTTTCTTTCTATTAAGAACTGTGATCTAATCTTATTCATTGGTTGATTGCCGTGTCTTTTGTCTTCCTGCCCCCCCCCGCCCCCAAATGTGAGGCCTTAGAGCACTGAGGCACTGAGCACCCAGAAGAGGACCTGGCACCAGAAGCCGACTCATTCATGCTGGTTTGATAAATGCATGCATGGCAGGAGGTGTGAGCTCTGGAGCCTCCCGGCTGCAGGAGGGAACCAGCCAGTTTGTGCTTTTCCACCAAGGGTGGGGCGATGGTGGCTTGGCCTCCTGGGATTTTACTGACCTGCTGCCACAGATCACTTTGCAAATGTGGCAGCTCACAGAGCCCTCGGTCTCCCTTCAGGCCACCAGCCCCTTTCCTGCCTTCATTCTCCCTGGGATATGCTCTCCCCACTGAGCTGTTACCCTGATCTTTTCCAGCCCTTGATACTCTTCCCCCCCCAAAACTAAGACCTGACCCCAGTCCTCCCTGGCATGAGACAGGCTTCTCTTCCCCCAGAGCAGAGATTGCCAAATGTTTTCTTAAAGGGCTCAGTGGTAAATATTTCACACGTTGGGGGCCAGTCTCAGTGGCAACTACTCAAGTCTGGTGCAAAAGCCACAAGCAGTAGAAATGAGTGTGGTTGTATTTTCAATAAAACTTTATTTACAAAAGCATCCTGCCAGCGCTGCACCATAGTTTGCCAACGTCTGTTTCAGAAAATGGCTTTTCCCTGGGCTGCAGCAGTGGACCTGGCATGGGCCCCACCGGGCTTGTATGGCCCTAAAACAGGGAGAGATGGGGTCTTCTGGCACCAGGGACCTGAGGAAGTTGGAGTTGCGGGCTGTGAAGAACAAATTGGCCAAGCACTGAGTTCAAACCAGCAACCTCGCTGGTAGGGGTGGAGAAGCGGTCAAGGTTCTTGCATTTGTCATTTAAACTTTTCAGTGTCAAAAATCTTGTCATCTGCAAAACAAAATACCTATTGCTCAATGGCTCTCTTGCCACAAAGAGGCCCAGGATAATCTGGCATTTCATCAGCAAGAAGTCAGAGCCCAAATTTCTGGAAATGCCTCCTGGGCAGAGCAAGCCAGTTTGCTTCTCTGTCCCGGTGAGAGATGAATGCAGCTCTCAGCTTCAGGGGAATCTCAGCCTCTTGTGGTGTGGCAGGCAGCCAGCGCCACCCCAACCAGGAGCTGCAGGCCTCCTCGTGATCCAGCAGCCCAGCCCGTGGGGAGACACGGCGGCCCGTGGCCAGTTATGTCCCAGGGAATCCCAGGCTCCCCAGGAGCCACTTGGGTGGCGGAGGTGAGCTGCTGGGGGGGCTTCCTGGCAAAACCCCACCCTGCCCCACCTTCCTCTGCTTCTCCCTGCCCAGCCCTCATGGTGATTTGAAGCAAGAGGCTAGGTGTGCCCCAGGACTGGCACCAGAGTCTCCAGCAGGACAAGTCTCCTTGTTGAGATGAGGCCAAATCAGACCAGGCCCCAGCAGCTGGGAGAAGAGGCTCCGACTCCCAGGCTCAGGCTTGATTTATTTCCAGTCTCCTGGAAGTTAGGAAAGAGACTCAAAGGAAATCCCCCAAAGTCAATCGTCCTTCTTACCCCTTAGCCTAGAGAGGTGGGAAGAGAGAAGCCAGGTAGAGTTGCCACATCCATGCCTGCAGCTCCTGGCAGGAAAGGGAGTTGGGGGAGGGCGGTCATCCTGGGTGGTGGGCTATGCTGAGCTGGAGAGCCCAGGTCCCATCTAGAGGGCCCACCAGACCGGCCAGATTGTTCCCCAAAAGCCCCCAATTCAAATGTGGATGTGAAATTGCCAGATTTTTAAATGTTGTCTCAAAAATGTTAAATTCTGTACAGGTCAACCAATGCATCTGTGGGCTTCATTCAGCCTGTAGCTCACCACTTCACAGGCATCTTTTGATCTTTAAAAAAAAAAAAAAAAAAGGGCTTCCCTGGTGGCGCAGTGGTTGAGAGTCTGCCTGCCAATGCAGGGGACACGGGTTCGAGCCCTGGTCTGGGAAGATCCCACGTGCCGCGGAGCAACTAGGCCCGTGAGCCACAACTGCTGAGCCCGCGCGTCTGGAGCTTGTGCTCCTCAACAAGAGAGGCCACGACAGTGAGAGGCCCGCGCACCGCGATGAAGAGTGGCCCCCACTTGCCACGGCTTGAGGGGGCCCACGCGCAGAAACGAGGACCCAACACAGCCGAAAATGGATAAATAAATAAATAAATAATTAAAAAAAAAAATGCCCCAGATACCACAGGAGGAAGGGTAACTGTAGAAGGTCATAGTTCATCTGTACCTTTTGCCTTTTGAATGTTGAACCATGAGGCTGTCCTGCCTGTTCGTGAAACATCTTTTCGCTTTACAAAGTTCCAGAAGTCAGAGGTTGTGCCTGACCCACCTCCCACAGTAGAATGGAGTAGAATATTCCATCTTCTCTGCTCGTAGCTGCCTCAGGTTGAGCTCAGAAGCTGGGGACTAAGGCCTTTAGTGGGTGGGAGGGAGAGTGAGAAATGAGACAGAAGTGGACAGTGGGAAAGATGCTTGGTGGCAGAGCCCAGGCGCCCTGATGCTGGTGGTGCACCTGTCGCAGACTCTGCTTGCTCCTAGCGCCTACAAGCTGGGAGACATGGGGAGGTGACCTCTCCAGACCTCGGCTTCCCATCAGTCTGCACGTGTCCCTTCCTCAGGGGTTCCCTTCAGATGTCTCCCCCTATAGACTTGGTGTCCCCATAATATGCTCACACAGCCCCTGTGACTTCTCCTGCAGAGTACTTAGCACAGTCGAAATTAATTAATCATGACATCAATTGTGGGAGAACCTTGTACTTCTGGAAAGAATCTAAGCCCCATGAGGGCCCAGAGTGATAAATTCCAAGCATCCAAACCAATCTCTGACACATAGTAGGTGCTCAAAAGTTACCTCTTAATGAATGAATGAGGACTTCTCTGGCAGTCCAGTATTTAAGACTTCACGCTTTCAATGCAGGGGACACGGGTTCGATCCCTGGTCAGGCAACTAAGATCCCCCATGTCGTGGGGCGTTGTCCAAAAAAAAAAAAAAAAGGAATGAACGGATGAATGCTTTTGTAAAGTAAGTCTTGCAGGAGCAAGAAGTGACTCTGAGTAGGTCCACTTAACCCAGAAATCTGCACTGCCACCAGCATTTTGTTTATAATTATCGGGGTCTTATGAAATCCTGGGCAGGGGGCAGTTCACGTACCCAGGTGAAGACACTCTGAACTCCACTCATGTGAGGCCAGGTGAGTGCAGCAGGGGCAAGAGGCAAGGTGGAAAGCAAGGGAATCGGAGAGCCAGCCCCCAATGTCATACCTTAGAATCTCACCTCTGTCCCTGCTGGAGACTCCCACCTCCCACTCCTTCTGAGTCACTTCTCTGCCATTCCGGCTGGTTCCAGACCTTGGGAGCCTGCGAGAGGATACATCACATCCCTTTGAACTTGTCCAAGAATCAGTGCGTGCCAATGTGTGCTTCAAATTCAGAGGAGCCAGGGACCTTCCTAGGCGTGTCACACACCTGGATGGGGGACTCAGGAGGTTTTCGTGGCAACCCTGCCACTGCAGGGAGCCTGAGTGCAGGGCCAGGAGGTCAGTTGAGATGCTGCGTGCACGCCCGGGGAGAGAGGGTGAGCAGACCTGACCCAGGAGCCCGGTAGGTCGAGGGCTGCCCACTGCTGTGCTCCAGCAGCCAGCCCAGCTGGCTACTGTAGGGCAAGCCGGACCCTTGCATCCACCTGGTCCCCCACCCATCCTGGCTCTCCAAGGGCGTCTGGAGCCCAGGAGCCTGCCTCCCTCCTCACCCCCCTGCCGGCTCTCCCTCTCGGGGCACTGCCACTTCAGCTCCAGGCGCCGGGCCAGGCCTCATTTGCATTACAGCCCAGATGGTTCACCACAGCCTCGCTTCCCAGAACTGCCCGCTACCCCGGTGTCTGTTCCCGGGCGCAGGAAAGGGCACGGGTGCATGCACAGTGGCCGCTTCAGAGCAAACAGAGACTATTCCCATCCCAGCTCAGGACAGAGCAGGGCTGGTTGGTTTGGGGTCAGGGGAGATAGCTGGCTAGACGCTAACGCCCCTCCTTTTCTACCCCCGACTCCGAACTTGGAACAGATGTGGATTCTTCTTCGAGCCGGTGGAAGAAACTTCTCCCCCCTCCCAGATACCCGACACACACTTTGTACTCTCCAGGCCCTCCTAGAGTCACCCTCCCACCCCCTACCCCCTACCCCCTCTGTGGGTGGAGGACTGGGGCCCCCGGGCAGGGGTCTGAGCTCAGACCCAGCCCAAGTGCCAGAAGGGAGAGGAATCTGAGAAGGCAGGGTGGGTAAGTGGGTGGGTGGGTTGGTAAAGTGTTTTCTTTCCCTCCCTCGGCACTTTTTCTGGGAAATGCCAGAGGCCAGCTGGGCCTGGAATGTCAGAAAGAACTCCTCCACTGCTCACAGACATCTGAGCCATAAACCTTTTCATTAGCTCTGCCGCCCCTCCCGGCAGAAACAAAGGCCTGCAAACTGGAATGGCGCTTCCAGCTGTGGGCCATTGTCCAGGCCTCCCCCGCCCGCCCCTCAGGATTGTCTAAAGCAGGAAAGAGAGAGGTCGGGGTCAGCCTGGTATGCGACCCTTGGACCTTTCCTCCTGCACAGGAAAGGTCATCCCTGCCATTGCCCTGCGGCTAGCAGGGCCGGTTCCCGCCATCAGTCCTGGTGGGCAGGGGCTTCAGCTAAGAGGGGCTAAGATGCCCAAGGAAGCCCAGCCCTGGGAGAGACTCACTGGGGCAGCGAGGGGCAGGGCTTCCAAGAGGTCAGGTGAGACACACCCCACCCCCATCTTCTCCAAATTGTCCAAGAGAAAGGGGGGCAGGAGAGGAGAGACCTCATTGCCTCCTGCCTATTTCCTGTAACCATCAGCACTAGCCTATGAAGCTCCAGAGGGAAGGAACCACAGTCTTTTCCCCACCACTGTATCCCCAGGCTTCCCCAACTAACTGGCATGTAGTAGAAGCACAATCAGCGTGGGATAAGTAATATCAGGCCACTGGGCAGTTGAACCCAGGGTGCCTCCTTGTGCAGTAGAAAGCCCATCAGTCTTGAGACAGAGGGAGGCCTTGGGCTTGGTGTTGAGCAACTCCTGTGGTCTGAGGCCAGTCTCCTAACCCATCTGGCTGCAAAGGCAGCCACCAAACAGAACAATGGCAACGTTAGTGCCCACGCCCAGGCTGGCTCCCGGAGGACACGGAGATCATGTGTGCAAGTATGGGACCTTGTGTTCACCAAGACGTGCCAGAGCTTCCTGCAACCACCCCACGGGCACCAGCATTCCCATCTGAGAGGCTTGGGCAAGAGCTCATCATCTGTCACACACCATGAGTAAGTGAAGCCCCACGGGCAGCTGAAACCGCTGTGTACTTCCCCTCCATCATGAATGAATATCTTTATTATCTTTATGACCAAGCACCTTTGCCTGGAAATGGGATTCTGACTTCATAAGAAATTCTGCAAAGGGAGAGATTCTGAAAAGGCAGGAGGCTCCTAAATCCCGTAGCCAGGGAAACAGCGTGGAGGGGCAGAGGGGCCAGACCTGGATAATGGTTTCTCACCTCTACCCATCCCCAGCAGACAGGCAAAGTGCCTTAGGTCAGGTCTGCCCTGGTCTGGGCATCTCTCTTGCCTGGAAGAAGGTGTCTGGGAGCGTGCCCTGTATTGTCCCGATCTCTCCTCCCTGACTTTTCCAGCAAAGTTTGAGTCTTCACTCCCTTTGTCTTCTGATTAGCAGGCCTAATAGTCTCCATCAACCACACAGGGGCTTCTAAACCCTCCTTCCCAGCTAAACAGCTGCTCCTGAGCCCTTCAGGAAAACACCAAAAGCTACTCTAGAAGAAAGCAGTCAGTAGTATCTAAAAATGATGGAAAACAGAAGTCAACACAATCCCTTATTTAAAGAGCCATTGAGCACTTTCTATGTACCAGTTTCTAGGCTTCCATAGGAAAAAAAAAAATCAACTATAATCCTTTTCCTCTAGGTTATCAGTGGATGAGTAGGGCATGTTTGTCAGCATAGAAAGAGCTACCCTGGAAGCTTAGACTGATCTCTGCCAAATCTTAGAGGAAAAGTAGAAATCAGCCAAGGTGTGGAAGGTAGTTCCACCCAGAGGGAAGCAAACGTGCAAAGACCCCGGCCTGGGGAATGTTTTGGACACAGCCTGGAGCTCCATGTAGCTGGAGCTTGAAGTGTCAGTGGGGCAGAGGCAGCTGATTAAGCTGAGAGGGAGCAGAGAGCCTTAGACGTATACTCACTGAGAGGTTTGGATCGCCACAAAGGCAATGGGAACTCCCTGGAGATATTAGAAAGCCAAAGGGAAACTTGGTGACTGGCTGAACCGTTTGAAGACAAGCAGCTTTTTGGAATGTATCTTATATAGGAGATATATAGCTCTCCAAAACATAAGGCCATTTATAGCCATATCCATCTCCTAGTAGCCCAAGCTGCAGCAGCTCAGCCCTCCTCTCCTCCCTCTCCCCAAAGACTCCGCAGTGCTTTCAAAATAATTATAGCTAACATAAATTGAGCATTTAATATGTGCAAGGCACTACTCTAAGCATTTTGCATGCATTGGCTCAGTCCTCACAACCACCTGATGAAGTAGGTACTATTATCAGCCCGTTTTACAAGTAAGGAAACCGATGCACAGCTGGGAAAGTCAGTGGCCCAAAGTCATACAGCTACTGGGTTGTGGCGCCCGGACAGCAGTTCAGTCTCCTGAGTCAGTACGCAGGGAGCCCTGCCCCTCTCCAGCAGGACAGCTTCTTTCAGGCCCCTGGGCATGCATGACGACCCTGCCCCTCCTCTCTGCTCTTTAAATCATCCAGGTACTCTTGGGCCCACTCTATGCTCCCCGCCAGTCATGCAGCCTTTGCTGCTGGCTCTTGGCAGAGCCCAGGCTCACTTGGGTACCATGCTGTTGACATTAGGACTTACCTATTTCAGAGGTATGAGTCTCTCCAACCAGACCGGGGAATCCCAAGCTCAGGGGCTGTTTCTTCCTCTTTATCTCTCCCGCCCCCACTTCTGACCCCCTCTCCCCCCAAGAATGACTTATCACAGTCTCATAGGATCATAATTACAACCACTTCTTTCTCATGACGCTCAACACTTGGGGGTCCCATGTCCCCTCACTTCCCCTGTATCCCTGCAGGATTCACCCAGCACTTCTGTGTTCCCAGCACTTTGCCCCATGCCTGGCAAAGGTAGGCACTCAGTGAGGGTTTTTGGAACAGATGAATGAATCTAACTTGTGTCAGAGCCTTATAATTTACAAAGCAGTTTCTCATCCATTAACTCAAGGGCTATTCCTTGTGAGTCTTCCTTGTCTTCCATGGGGCTCAGCACAGAAGTAGATGGTCATGGTGCAGCCTCCTAAGCAATGGATGCGAAAAAGAATGAACTCCTGAGTCTACAGAGAAGGAGAATCCATTTCATTAGCCCGCAAGTATCTGGAGGGCAAAGACTAGGTCTTATTCGTCATTATATTTCAATGCCCAGCACAATGTCTGGTACATAGAGTCCAATATTTGTGAAATGTGTTGAATAAATCAATTTCCCCCTCTGCAGAAGTAACAAGACTTCCTCCTGACTACTGCTCTCCTAACAGAATCCAAAGGGAGAATTGGACTGAATTACTTCCATGTCTAGCACATTTTGATGTGCAGAATCTTTTCTTGTCTTTTTAATCTCAGATCTCTGATGGGAAAAGATTATTATTCCTACTTTACGGATGGCAAAGCTGAATTCCAGAGAGACTGGGTGTCCTGACCACATCTCACTTAGTCCCCTGACATCTGTGGGGGAGAGAAGTGATGGCACAGACCGAAGACACAGCGGCAAGTTGAAGGCACAGTGAGGTGCCTATCAGCTCCTAGAGAAGCAGAGGAGCCAGGTCTCTGAGTTCTAAACTCCCGAGGATCTCTCCCTTCCCTTCTGACTCCTTATCTTCTGTGGTATGGCATCTGGGAAAAGGGCAGCGTCCAAAGCTCTCAGCCCCTGCGTCCTGAGAGATGACGATCCAAGTGCCACTTAAGCTAGTTCTCAGGTGTCTCCAGCACCCCACTGCCCGTTTGGGGACAGATGGCAAAACTTTCCATCCTTTGTAAAGCTGGCCCTGGTTAGCTCAAACCACCCACATCCACGCCAACGTGACCAAGAACAGATCCGTTGTTCACCTCAATCACCTCCTCTTCTCACCCCCGGGGAGAGATGGGGCCCCGACACTCAGAGGGGGCGCACATTCTAGGCGGTCCCGGGCTCTCTGGAAGCGGGTTGAACTGAAAACTGCTTTCCGGAAATCCTCCACTGCTGGACTTTTATTCCCAGGTCTAATTCCAGACTGTGATGTGAATTCTCCTCGGTCCCCCGAGAAGGTCCCCCCCGCCCCAGCTCCTGAGCCAGCCTCCCCACCGCCCCTTCGGGTTCCCGTTCCAGGGCTTGGGGCGCGGGGTGGGGGGCGAGCAACACCAAACTCCGCTCCAACTAGCAGACCCCAGGGCGCCCTCTAGCGGACGCGGGGCGCGGGGTGGGGCCATCGCTCGCCCGCGGGCCAGTCCCGCCGCGTTAAGAGCACCTGGCCGGACCCACACCTCACCTGGCAGGTTTGGAGACCCAGAAGTGCGAAAGCGGTTGTTGTTTGCGTTTGTTTTTTTGGTGGTGGGAGGCGGCACCCGTGTTGGCGTCGGCAAAGAACCTAGCAGTGGGCCGATGGGCTGAGGCCGGACAGCAGCCACTCAGGCTGCGTCCCCTCCACCCTCAGGACTCCCGGCTTCACCTCGGGGACATGCCCACAGGTGACTGTCGCGCATCCCCACCGCCCCGGGCTCCCAGGTCCGGCCCCAGTTTCGCGGCCCGGCCTTGGGGTGTCCCCAGTTCCCCTGAGGCAGGCATGGGCCTCCTGGGGCCGCGATCGGGATCTCGGGCGGGCGCGGGAGGGCGAGGGGGGTCTCCCCGCGAGGTCCGAGAAAAGGGAAGGGGAGCCGGGAGCCTCTCCCGCTCGGCCTCCTGGAACTGCCCGCGCTCCGGGAGCGGCGCCCCCGCCTCTGCCAGAAACTGGCCTTCTTAGAAGGGAGGGGGAAAGTGTGAATGAGAAGTTGGGGGCGGAGCGCGCGCGGGGGAGGGGCCGCTGCCAGGAACGCGCCGCCGGGGCTGGCGCCTAGCCCGCCGGCCGCCCCGGCTGCCTCGCGTTGCGCTTTGTCTCTGCGCGCGTCTCTGCGGGTCTCTGGCCCTGCTCGCGGCCCGCCCTCGGTCGCCCGCGGCCCCTCCCTCCCATCCGCGCACAGCCTTTCATTGCTGCGAGTAGTGACTAAACATTACAAGAAGGCCGGCCGCGCAGTTCCAGGAATCGGGGGGCGGGGCGCCGCGGCCGCGTATATACCCGCGAGCGCGGCCTCAGCGCCGGCTCCGACTCGGACTCCCCGCGCCGCCGTCGCCGCCGCCGCCGCCGCCGCGACTCCGGCCCCGCACGCCGCCCGGCCGGCCCAGCTCCCGCCGCGATCCCTCGCCTCGCCCCCGCCCGGCCAGCCCGGGGGCGCGCAGGGGGCAGGGCGGGCGTCCCGGCGAAGCCCGAGGGACGCGCGCGCGAGGCCCCTTTGTGGACTTCACGACCGCCAACATCTGGGCGCAGCGCGGGCCACCGCTGGCCACCGCACCGCCGCCGCGCCTTGGGGACCGTAGGAGGGGCAGCCCCAAGGCCAGAGACTTCGGTTTGGGACCAGGTAGGAAGGAGGGGCGCGGCGTGGAGGTGGGGGGGGCGGTTCGCTAGTCCCGGGAGCTTTTCCCGGTTTCCCCTCCCCTTCCCGGGTCATTCCCGGCAGGGAGGGGACGAGATAGGGGGCAGAGCGGATGGAAGCCGGAGATCCCAGGTTCCCGGAATACCCAGGCTGGGGCCCTCGGGCTTCTCGTGTCCTCTCCCTACCCCCATGCCTCGGATTTCTTTCTCCGTCCCTGCCGCCCGGGGCCACCGGACTGAGCGGCGCCCAGAGCGTCCCGGGGGCCCTTCTCCCGCTCCCCACCCCGGCCACGCTCCTGGAGACCCAACTTCCGCGCCCGAGTTTCCCACTCGGCGCCTTCCCAGTGCGCGCTGGGGAAAGGGCTGCCTGGAGGCGGGGGCTGGGCGGGCTCCGTGGGGTGTCTGGGTCGGAACGAGGGCCCAGGAGAGCGCCTCCGGGGCAGCTGGTGTCCCGGCCGCTCGGCGGAGGCAGGGGAGCCGGGGTGGGCCGGGCGCGCTGGAGGGTTCCGGGTACTCACGCGGCGCGCGCCTTCCTCCCCGCAGCCCCCCGGGATGCGGTAGCGGCCGCTGTGCGGAGGCCGCCGAGCAGCTGCAGCCGCCGCCGCCGCGCAGATCCACGCTGGCTCCGTGCGCCATGGTCACCCACAGCAAGTTTCCCGCCGCCGGGATGAGCCGCCCCCTGGACACCAGCCTGCGCCTCAAGACCTTCAGCTCCAAGAGCGAGTACCAGCTGGTGGTGAACGCAGTGCGCAAGCTGCAGGAGAGCGGCTTCTACTGGAGCGCCGTGACGGGCGGCGAGGCGAACCTGCTGCTCAGCGCCGAGCCCGCCGGCACCTTCCTCATACGCGACAGCTCGGATCAGCGCCACTTCTTCACGCTCAGCGTCAAGACGCAGTCGGGGACCAAAAACCTGCGCATCCAGTGCGAGGGGGGCAGCTTCTCGCTGCAGAGCGATCCTAGGAGCACGCAGCCAGTGCCCCGCTTCGACTGCGTGCTCAAGCTGGTGCATCACTACATGCCGCCCTCCGGCGCCCCCTCCTTCTCCTCGCCCCCAGCTGAACCCTCCTCCTCGCCCCCAACTGAACCCTCCTCCTCCTCGCCTTCCTCCAAGGTGCCCGAGCAGCCGTCCACCCAGCCGCTCCCGGGGAGCCCCCCCAGGAGAGCCTATTACATCTACTCGGGGGGCGAGAAGATCCCTCTGGTGCTGAGCCGGCCCCTCTCCTCCAACGTGGCCACTCTGCAACATCTCTGTCGCAAGACCGTTAACGGCCACCTGGACTCCTATGAGAAAGTCACCCAGCTGCCTGGGCCCATTCGGGAGTTCCTGGACCAGTACGATGCCCCCCTTTAGAGAGCAAAGGGCAGGGGTAGGGGGCTAGGGGCCCGGGTCCCCTCTCCTCCATGGCACATGGCATAAGCACAAGAATCCAGCCGTGAGAGTCCTGCAGCTCTGGGTGAGCTAGGGGGCGGACAGGCCCCTCCCTCCGGTCCTCCCCCCGCAGAACTGGGCGGGTGGTACCTGGAATGTGTTTGAGGGGAGGGGGAGAGCCACCTGAGCGCCCCTCCCCCACGCCAGCTTCTCCGGAGGAGCCGGCTGGCCCAGGGGGACCACAGCAACGACCTCAGTGGATTCTCTCTCCTCTCCCGCTTTCTCCACCCGCCTGCGCTTCCAAACAGGGGACCCTGCGGGCGTGTTGAACTGGTGAGAACTGCCGGGGAATCTTCGAACTTTCCAACGGAACTTGTTTGCTCTTTGATTTGGTTTAAAACAGAGCTTTAAACCTGAGCAGGTCGCAGGCCTGGAAAAGGGTGGACGAGAGAGAGGGCGCCTCAGGGGCCCAGGGCTACCGGCTGGCCAAGGAAATGGTCACCCCCATCGCCCAGCCCAGGTGAGGAGGGTGGCTGCCTGCTCCACCTCTGGCACTGGGGAGAAGGGCAAGGGGTGACCTGAAGGGGACCTTTCCGCTCCCCCTCTTCCTCCCCCTTCGGACAGCCCACCAGAAACACAGGTCCTACAGTCCATCTAATGCCGGAGAGCCCAGGGTCCTTCCCCCGTTTTAAGGGGGGAGTGGCATTTGGAAGGGGATGGATGGGCTGGTCAATTCTTCTTTCCCCACCCATGCTATACCTTTCAGCACCTGGGGGATGGGGCTGGAGGAGATGGAGGAGATGAGCCACCTTTGACCCCAGATCCTGGACAGAGAAGATGGGGGATTCTACTTTGTGCCTCCTGACTATATCTGGCTAGGAGATTTGCCTTAAATGCTCCCTGTCCCATGGATAGGGACTGGCACACAAGAAGCCACACACTCAGCCAATCCAGGCAGAGGCCAAGAGATTCTCAGAGGGGCATACACCGGCCACACACCATTTGGCGGGGGAGGTCGGAGAGGGATGGGGGGAGCAGAGATCCCTGCCTTCCACCTGAGCGCAGGAAGAATGCCAGCCCAGTTGGTACTGGCCGGCCAGTGGTGCCTGGGCTCTGGCCAGAGCAGAGCCACCAGGCTCCACAGCCCTCCCAGACCCTGCACAGCCCTCCCTCCTCACCCTGGGGGACTGGCACAGACAGGAAGTCATCGAGAGGCCCTGCCACCCAGCTGCTCCCGCTCTGCCATAGCACTGATCAGTGAAAACTTACAGGAATGTAGCGGGGATGGAATTACCTGGAACTGTTCTTTTTTGGGGAAAACTAAACACACAAAGTTTTCTGTGTCAGGTATTGGGCTGGATGGGGCAGCTGTGTGTTGGGGTGTTTTTTGGTTTTTTTTTTTCCTGTTATTTTGTTTGGGTTTCGTTTTTGTTTTTTAATAATGTTTACAATCTGCCTCAATCACTCTGTCTTTTATAAAGATTCCACCTCCAGTCCTCTCCCCTCCCCCCACCCAGGCCTTCGAGGCTGATAGGAGATGCTTGAAGAACTTAACAAAATACCAATCCAAGTCAAACTTTGCACATATTTATATTTATATTCAAAAAAGAAACATTTCAGTAATTTATAATAAAGAGCACTATTTTTTAATGAAAAACCTGACTTGAGCCTTTCTCCCCCGCCCCTTCTGCCTTGCTTGCTCTTTCCCCCACACCTACACTCTCCATCAGAGGGCGGCGGCTCTACCCCCTTGCTGCCCTGGCGCTCCTCGTGATGGAATCAAACTCGGCTTCACGTCACTGACAAGCTAAGGCAGCCACCTAGACTGTACCGAGAGGGGTAATTCCTGCTAGTCTGATTCAGATCTGACCAGAATATGCAAAGCAAGTTCGAAGGAAGCGCTTCAAAGGGCTTGCAGGGAGTATAAGCTGAGCTGTGGTCAAAGCTTTTAGAGGCTCCAAGCTATTAGAGGCGCTAGGCTCCTTGGCAGGGAGGTGTTCCGAGAAAGCCCAGACTATGGGGTCCTGGCGGTGACCCGTGACCTAAGCACAGCCGGGTCCATGGGAGGTGGGGGGAGGGGGAATCCCGATGCAAACCCTGCACGCAGTGGGGCCCTCCCCAGGGGTAGGAGCCCCAGCCTGAGAAGTGGATGGGGCCACATGCCTCCCAATAAGAGCAGCCACCTATTCACCTATCTTCAGCCACTCCCACCCTCCGGGCACTCAGAGACCACCTGGCTTGGTGGTCACCTTCCCAGCCACCCCTACCAGGCTGGTGTTATCACCGCATATTCTCAGACCCAACTGTGTGCTCCATGGGAGCAGGGACTTGGACTGGTCACTTCTGATGCCTAGAACGGTGCTCAGTAAATATTTGTTGGCTGAGTGGGAGCGGCATCTCAGGTTCACAGAGGTTAAGCAACCTGCCCAAGGACACACCTCTTGGGAATGTGGGAAAGACACAGGTTAGGAATCCGGGAGCCTTTGATTTTTCCAAAGCCCAGGAACTCTCTCTGCCTCCCTTAAGTAAGCACAAAGTATATGCCCGGGGTTGCCCCTAGATAGGTCCCCCCTGCAAAGTCAAGAGGTTGGTAACCGCCCCCCCCCCCCCGCCCCACATACACACTCAGCACTAGGGTTCTGCTAAAAAGACAAACTAAAAGTGCCTGCTCTGTGACATTTTCCTTCCATGCTTCTTCCTCCCCCAAGGCCCTAAGCCTGACAGCTGGATGAGTGTTCTCCCCAAGTCAGGGGCCCCATCCCCTCCTCTGCCTCAGATGCCTGAAACAAATGCCAGAGCCCTCTTCCTGGCCCCTGATAAGCTGCTCAGGAATCAGTGTCCAAAAGGCAACTGAGAGTAAATAAACAAAGTCGTTTTTCTTTCCCATTTCCTGGACTTTTGGGGAAAATAACCTAAAGTGACGAGAAAGGGCCAGGCCAGGCATGAGACCGCTGAGTAGACAGAGCACGTTAGGAACCACACCAGAGAGACTACCACCTCTGGAACTGGGAATGCAGACCCAGGCAAGGTCATCTTCCCAGAGCACAAGGTCAGGTGAGGGGACCCAGTTGGGGCCTGGCTCCCCAGTGCCTTGTAGGAGGACGAGAGCCCGGGAGACTTTTGGTAGGCTCTTCCCCACCCCACCATCTGCTGGCCTGACAGCCTCCATGGAACCTTGGAACCCAGAGCACACGAAGGCCCCGTCCTTGGCCCAGAAGGCAGCTGTTTAGCCAGGATGTCCAGTGTTTAGAGGGTGCTAACGAAAGGGCTTGCAGGGGGGGAGTGGCTCTCCCTACCCCTTGGAGGTTGAACTCAGAGGCAGAAGACCCCTGACTCTTTTCCCTCGCTGCCCACCCCACCCTTCTTCCTTCCCATAGGTCTCTCCATTTTCAGACCCCAGATCGGACCAACCTTCTGGTTTGCAGACAAGTCAAAGTGACTCCCAGAGAAGGAAAGCAACTTACTGGACTTCACACAGCAAGCTAACGGCAGCATCAGGACAAGAATCTCTCAGACTGCTCTGCTCACCAGCACTTTTCCCTGTTTTCCCTCCTCATACCAACCCGGGTTGCAGAAGTCTTTCTGTACTTCTCAGTCCTTTCAGAGGCAGACACCGCTCCTCCAAAGGACTTTGTGGGCGACCCTCTGTCCTGGCCGCCAGAGGAGGGGTGCGCCTGGTTCGCAGATTTGCTGAGAAGCGTCCTGCAGGGCATGGGGAAGAGTCTTTGCGGCTTGAGCCTCAAAGGGGGTTAAGCACAGGGGGTTAAGCCCAGCTGTGGGTCCCTGGCCAACAGAAAGGGAGGAGATGGAGCTCCCCAGACCGTGGGCCCTATTACCCTGCTTCAAGCGCTGTAGGAATCCACCCCCAAGAGGTCCTTATCCTCTCCCCGGTGGTGCTGTTTTTGGGCAGGCCTCCTGATGAGTTAGAGCCAGGAACGGGAACTCTGAGGCCTGCTCTGGGGGAGCGAAGGAAGGAGGCCACAGACAGGGGAGCTGGAGATGGAAAATAAGCGGGCACGTGTGTCCTAGTCTAAGGATGTTTAGGAGGGGGCACCGCCGGAGTACCAGGCAGAGAGAGAGAGAGAGAGAGAGGGCAGAGTCAGATAGCCACAGAGGGAGTCTAAGCAGAGACAGAAGCCTGCGGGGTGGGGGACAATGTGCACAGGGGCGGACCGGGAAGACCGAGACCGAGGTGGGAAGAACCCGGTCCCGGGCGCACCTTCCCGCGCCGCGTCCCGCCCCCTCCGGTTCGGGCGGCCGCCGGGCGAGCGGGCAGGCGGGCGCGTCGCTCTGGAGGCCGGCCTCTGCCAGGAAGAGTCACTTCCCGGACACCGCGGGAGCCCTGACGGAGCTATGCGAAGAATGTCCGCGCGGAGCCTGGCGGGTGGCATCTCCCGGGCCCGCGCCGCCGCCGCCGCCGCCGCCGCCGCCGCAGCGGCCCAGCCGAGAGTGAGCTCGGAGGGCAGGCCACGCCCCGCCACGCCCCCGCCACGCCCCCGCCGCCCGCGGAGCGGTCGCCAAGGCAACGGAATTACAGGCGCAGAGTGCTGTTTATTCTCAGCCGAGTGCCAGGAAATTCGGCCGGGAGGCTGCCAGGCGCACCTCCCTGGGGTGGGGGGCGGGAGAGGGAGGAGAGAGGATGGACCGGCGCGCCCGGGGCTTCTGGGGGGAGAGAGGGAGGGAGGGAGGGAGGCAGTCCTTCGTACCTGGGGGTCACTGACCCCTCCGAGGGGAGGCTGCTCAGAAAACCCTGACTGTTTGCCGGCCATGAGTGGATCAAGTTTTCCCAGGGGAGCCGAGATCCCTCCCCCACGCCCCCCAGGCCGGCAGCCCCTTCCCCCCCAGACCACTGTCCTTGGAGCCCCCCAGCCCCTGCCTGTCAGTCACTCATTCACTCACTCATTCATTCATTCACTCAGCAAGTACCCATTAACACATCCTGTGTGTCAGGGGATTGATTGTGAACAAGACAAGGCCCTGCTCCTCCTGCTCTCCAGAGATTTAGTGGAAGTGACAGACACTAGTTAAAATGTAAATAAAATAAACAGACTGCTATTTGTGCCGCAAAGACTCATCTTTAAGTCACATTTCCAGTACCTCGAACATCCACAGTCCTGTCTCATCCTCAGGTATGGTGACCAGCTTGTCCTGGGTTAGTATCCCTGAATGTCCAGGACATTTGATCACCCTTCCCTTGGGTCACACATCCATTTCAGTGATAGTGAAAGTGAGACTTGGATTACAAGGGCAGTTATTCCAGGGTCATGGAGCTCATTAGAGAGAGCCGGAGGTCCTACCTGAGAATACAGGGCTTTTTGGGCTCAACCCTTCTCACCTCCCAGAGCTGCCCCCCTCCCAAGGCTCAAGAAAGCCAAAGAACCACCTGCGGCTAGCCCCGAGGGAGTGGATGAAATTGCTGATTCCCGGACTCCAAGCCCAGCTTTTCTGAATCAGAAGCCCCAAGGAGAGTGGGGAATCTCAATACTCAACACCTCCTCAGGTGACTCTGCGACCACTCGCTTCCTTTGGGGAAGATAAGCCTGGATCCTCCTCACTTCCTGGGACAGGGAATTTCCTCCTTGAACCTTGACTAAGCCAGAGCTGGGAAATCAGCAGGGAGGGAAGGCCCAGGATCACTGCCCACACTGGGGCAAGTGCAGACAAGTGCAGCCCTTCCCTCTGCTGGGCTCCAGCCCCTGGGCCCCAGGCTGAGGATGGCAGGGGGAGGGGGATGGTGCTCCTTCCCCCAGTGCTGAGCCCTCCCAGCTGTGCTGTGCTGGGAACAGGCCAGGCATTTGTGAAACCCTGGGTTAGCCTGACCCACTGTCATGAGGACTGCCTGTGGAAGCTGGCGCGGGGAGGGGGATGGAGGGCTGTTCCCAGAAGTGGGGAGAACTCTGGACTTCCCACTCCTGAGTGCTCCGGATTGCAGCACAGCCTTAAGCAACAGCAGTGGCCTGGAAGGCTGCATTGCGGAGAGAATCAGAGGCCCCCGGCTCTCATCTGAAGAGAAGCCAGGGCTCTGAATACTAAAACTGCACGCTTTCCTCGTAAATACGATCACAGCTGCTATTCGTTGTAATAATCAGGCCCAGCCTTAGAGAAAGGTGGAAAACCTAGACTTAAAAGAAGAAGCAAACAATGCAAGCTGGTTATCTACATTACACAAGAAAATGTTTCCTCTCTTTCACCTCCCCTCCCCCAAATCTCAAATCTTCTTTTCATACAGAAAATGCTATTTGGTATCCATAACGTTCAGGATGATGAAGGTATAGACATGAAACATAAAACCCATGGGGATCCGGTCCTCCAGGAGGCTGGTGTGATGTGTACACAACCACAGGGGGCGCTATTCACAGTATGATCTTTGTGGGTGGGGGTCCCACGAAGTTGTGTGATGGGGGCTGCAGTGTTTCTGAGCTTTAGGGTGCATGAGTACCTGGTGCTTACCTGCCCAGTGCCCCAGGTGATATCAGTGCAGGTGGGAGCCCCGTTCTGGGCACTGTGACCAATGCTGGAGAGATCACTGCCGACGAGGAAACATTCAGACTTCAAGAGGCTTACAGTCTGAAAGGGGAACCAGACGTGAAAACCAAGAAGTATCCTAAAAAGGAATGAGTATAAAAATAAAATGGTATACAGGGTACAGCTGGAGGCCCCCAGGAGGAAATGACCTACAGTGGTTTCCCAGAAGAGGTGACTCTGGTGATGGGAAACAGCAGGTGTTCCCTTGGCAGGCGTGGGACAGTGGGGCATTCTAATGATCAGAAACAGGGAAATGGCCAAAAAAGGGAAAAGAAGACTTTGGGGAACTTCAAGACGTTTGGTGTGTCCCCATCAGGCACTTCCATGCCAGGCTCATCTTCTAAAAATACTGCTTTCATCATCATGTCACACACACAGCCCTTCCCCATAGGATGCACACTGGTTCCCATGGCACTTTCCTCTAAGCCGCTTCCAATACATTCAGACTCTCACCCTAGAGGAAAGCTCATTGTCTTCAACTCCCCCACCCACTCCACCTCACACTGGGAGACTTACTTCCTCCCATCAAGGTGGTCTCCTTACCTGCCCACCATAGGCTTCACACCTGTGCTCACCTGTGAGCCCGTTTCACATCGGGGTTATCCCACCAGCCCAGACAGCCCTTCTCCCTCTTCCAATTCTGCCTCTCTTTGGTGGTTGCCAGTTTCCTCCAGACTGGAATATGAACTCTTTGAAGGAAGAACTCTCTTATTCATTCCTTCGATGATAACTTATTGAATGCCTACTCTGCACCAGGCACTGGATCTTCCAGTTTTTTACATTCATCACAAAATCCGGCAGTCGGTGGCGCCCAGTGGAAGCCCACCAAATGCTTGACCCCGACTGTACAAAAGAAGGAAATGTCTTTAAATAAAGGGGTTTCTGGAGTCGTTAAAATATGATTTAAATCGTTTACAACTTTTACTTCGGGAAGCAAATAGGCATCTTTTATTTTTAATACCTTGTGTTGGCATGAATAGCACTTTTGTTTTTTTCAAAACACATCCTAATATATTATCTCGCTCTTCCCTCCTTATATAACTCGGAGGTAAGTGAGGCAGCTCAAATGAAATAATGTTGCGTTTTCCAGATGAGCAAACTAAGGTGTCAAGGGATTTAGGCGTGCCTCAAGTCACACAGACGATTAGTGGAAGGAGCAGACTTAGAACACTGATCACCTGCCCTTTCCACCACTACCTGCACCTGTGTGTGTGAGAGTCCCCACCATCCAGGACCTCCATTTAGCAGCTACTGTGAAGGCCCCCCAAGGGACCCAAATGGCAGCTGGATCCACACTTGGCTCTCATCAGAGACCAGTCAGCCCTGGGGGACAGTCCTGGGGCTGCCATTCCATCCATGGAGACTTTGGGTGGTTGCAGGGAACGCCAGGGTCATCCCATCTCCCAGCGGCTGGGAGCCTCAGACGTTCAGGGCTGGTGTTCCCAATGGACGTAGAATTGCCAAGGAAACTCCAGCGAGACCTCTGGCCAACCCAATGTGCAGAGTTTTGCGTAAAGCCTCAGAGAACCCCAATATCACTCTAAACTATTCCTTCTGGAAGCTGGGGGAGGGATGAGATGACCTCTATGTCCCCTTCTGCAATACAGTTCTATAAAAAGGCAGCTGGAGGGAAAGGAGCCAGCTTGGGAGCGAGGCAGGCTGGCTTTTGAGCGTGGTCCCCTAGCCATTTGCTGCCCTTTTCAGTGTTCCTTGGCACCTGGTGAAAGTAGGCAAGGGGGTCTGGCGGAAAGGCCACCCAGAAGCTATTCAGAGACCAGCCAGCATTGCCCAATCAGGGGGTGGGGACAGTCAATGGAATACTGCCCTACACACTGGGGTTTCCCCACTGGACTCCTCAGGCCATCACTCCAGGGGTTGGCTGGGAACTCAGCAAGGACCCTGACCAGGCTCTGGCCAGAGCCCTGGAGTGGAGGGGAGGAGCCTGCAGGCATTCTGCCAGGCCTCTCCAGCCTTAGAGAAGGAGCTGAGAAGGTCAGCCAAGGGGCCCAGCTGCAACAAGAGACCTTGTGCCCACACCAGGGTAAGGACTGAGCTGGTCCATCCTGAGTGGGGGAGGGGAGGGGCCTCAACCTTGGCAGAATATACAAGGCCCTGGGACCATCAGGCCGGGCTCTGTCACTGGTAGGAGAGACATCTGGAGAGGAAGCAATTAAAAGGGCCAGATGCCCGGTAGAGGCTGCAGGCCCCCGAGAGAAAGATGGAGAAATGGCCAGAGATGCCTGGAGGACTTCCTGGATGTGCCCGGGCTGGGCACGTTGCTGCACGCACAAGCCGCTCAGCACATTTTGAGCTCCGTCTGTAAACGCAACGCCCAGTGTACCATCCCTCCGATGTGCGCTGTAGATGAGCTTTCCATGGGGTGATGCGTGATGGTGAATCACCCCAGTCTAGCTTCCCACTGTGAGCAACACAGCTAACTGGGAGATGACTGACCAGGATTCGGCGGCGAGGTGATGGCAGGGGTCCGAGCTTTCCTCTCGGGGGAGAAAGCTGGCCTGAACCAGGATTAAAGGTGTTCTTGGCCTTGGAGGGGGGATTCGAGCAACTGAGTCAGCCTGCCCAGGACTCTGCTCTCTGGTCTCAGGGGCCCTCCCTGCTGGTCTCTGGAGGGTTCAGTGGCAAACAGACAAGGACTGCACGAGAATGCTGTTGGCCTTGGTCTCCCCCTGGCCTGTGGAGTAAGAATAAAGAAACGTTCACCATCCCATAGGCCCTCTTCTTGGCCCCGACCCTGCAGGGAAAGAACCTTCACCCACATATTTTATTTATTTCACATACTTTCGTGGCCTGCTTCTGATGCGCCAAGCACTATTCTAAGCACATGAAAGGTAGGAACAGGGCTTCCCTGGTGGCGCAGTGGTTGAGAATCTGCCTGCCGATGCAGGGGACACGGGTTCGAGCCCTGGTCTGGGAAGATCCCACACGCCGCGGAGCAACTAGGCCCGTGAGACACAACTACTGAGCCTGCGCGTCTGGAGCTTGTGCTCCGCAACAAGAGAGGCCGCGACAGTGAGAGGCCCACGCACCGCGATGAAGAGTGGCCCCTGCTCGCCGCAACTAGAGAAAGCCCTCGCACAGAAACGAAGACCCAACACAGGCATAAATAAATTAATTAATTAATTAATTAATTTTTTTAAAAAGTAGGTAAACATATATATATATTAAAAAAAAAAAAAGCAAGGTAGGAACATTTCTTGGAGCATTTAATTCTCCAGCAACCCCATGAGTTAGTTCCTATTATTGTCCCCATTTTTATAGTGGAGGGAACTACAGAACAGGGATGTAATGTGACGTGCCTAAGGTCACACAGCTAACCAGGAGCAGAGCTGGGTCCAAACCCAGGCAGTTGGGCTGCAGCATCCCTGCCCATGGCCAGCATCTGCCAACCCTTCCGAGACACCGGACATGGGCACAGGAGCCCGGGACCGGCAGAGGGCAGAGCGCCACTGTGTGGCAGGAAAGCTGAGTGTGTGTCCCAGATCACTGCTTCCTGGCAAATGACCTTAGGCGGGTACTTAACAGTCTTGCCCTGGTTCTAAATCTATACACAGGGATCTCAACAAAACCCACTTCATGGATTGTCGTGAGGTAGAGACAAGACCATGTCACAGGTTTAGTATTATTAGCAGGGTCTCCCTGGGACCAGCAAGATTCAAAATGACCTCCCACATTCACCCCCATCCAACCCCCCACACCCCTGCTATGAGGAAAGTGGAGCCTGGCAAGGCTTGGCCACCATTTCCCGTCCCGGGTGGGAGGAGGATGCTTAGGAAGTGTTCCTTCCTGTCTCCTCCTTGGTCTCTTCCAAGCCTTTCCTTTCTGTGCCCTGCTGCATTTCCTTCTTGTTTTCCACAACTGCCCTCTGTTTGACATTTGGTGCTCGTATGAGTTTCCTGGGGCTGCTATAACAAAGGTCCACAAACTAGGGGGTTTAAAACAACAGAAACAGATTTTCTCACCGTCCTGGAGGACAGAAGTCCCAAATCAAGATATCAGCAGGGCCATGTGCCCTCTGAAGTCTCTAGGGGGGGAATGCTTCCCGGCCTCTCCCCAGCATTTGGTGATCACCAGCAATCCTTAGCGTTCCTTGGCTTGTAGACGCATCACTCCAGTTTTTGCCTCTGTCTTCACATGGCTGTCTTCCCCGTGTTCCTATGACTAAATCTCCCTCTTCTTGTATCCAGTCATTGGATTAGGACCCAAACATATCTAGTATGACTTCATCTTTAACTACATCTGCAAAGACCCTATTTCCAAATAAGGTCACAAGCACAGACTCCACATGGACATGAATTTGGGGTATACTATTCAACCCTGTTACTGCTGGTTGGTCCTGCAGGATCTAAAATTAAGAACATTTTTTTTTCTTTCCTTGCGTTTTCCAGGAAGAGCCTAACAAATGTGTCTTTCTTTGTTCTTGGGCAGAGGAACAAGAGGAAGGCCCCTTTATACTCCATCCAAGACAACTTGAGCAAAGGATAGGCTTCAAAGGTGCCCAGGGATGGGCCCAGCAGATGGCCTGGCCAAGGGCAGGGCTGAGAGGCGGTCTGCACAGCCAAGGGCAGTGCCTCTTGGGGAGGAGGGAGCGTGAGTCTGTAGCCTGCTTGGCATGGCCTGGTCCTCTACAGACATTGCCTCATTTAGCTGCAGGGATGCTTCCTACGTTTCTCTGGTGAAGAGCTTCAGTATTAGCAACCTCAGATGACTCTACACACAAGGAAGAACATCCTCTAGAAAGCTTATTCTGAGCTTCCACGTGCAAAAGACAGGGGAAGGTGACGCCTCGGGGCTGGGCGTGGGAAATCTGGCCAGTGCCACATTTCCTTGGCAATGTCACCTAGGGAAAAGTCCAGGGGATGCCCAACAGCCAGCTCTTTGCAAAGCCCTGGGTTATCTGATGGTGAAGTGGACACAGGAGCGGGGCAGCCTCCATCCCTCAGATGTTCCAGACAACCAGGTTAGAGAGAGCTGGGGATATGAAGTTAAGGGACTCTCATCTGCATCTTTCATCCCTGCATCATTATCATCATCGGAGAGGAAGCGTGATGAAGAAAGCTCCAGGTGGTCTGTTAGAGCTGAAAGGAGAGTTCTCAGGTCCTCCCCTCAACCAGGGCCCGCAGCCCCTTCTCTCTGCCCCCTCGGCCCCTCACCTACAACTGGAGACTCCGGACAAATCTCTGGCCCTGAGAGGCTTTCTGGGGCATCCAGGTCTGTCTGACATCTAGAGCCTGGGAAAGGAGAGAGGGAGGGTGCCAAGAAGGCATGGGGTTATGCTTTTACCTGAACCACAGGAAGGGGACCGCCCTACCCCAGCATACCCGCAGCTGCTCTTCCAGGGACGGGAAGTCAGCTGAGTACCGAGCAAACAGCGTGCCTGGGGGGAGGGGTTCAGACACCTGGGCGGTCCGCTGGGCCATCCACTACTCTTCCGGGCCACACTGGTTCCCACACTCAGGAGGCCAGACGGAATGGGGATTAAGAGCCTGGGTTTTCATCCTGGTTCAGTTTGCCTCCTCAAAGTTAGGAGACCAGGGCAGGTCTCTGAATCTGCTCCCCATCTGTGACAATGGGGATAATAACGGTCCCCACTTCCTAGGGTTGTTCTCATAGATCAGTGAGCGAACAGCCACGTTGCCCAGGACATAGTGAGTGCTGGGTCAACACTGGCTGCTCTGATGCCCCTGGGAAGGGGCTGAGCCCTGGACCAACTATTTCTTGCAAATAATCTGGCATTTAACTAGTGGCCTGACCTGCTTAGGGGAGAAATGGCGCCCTCTTGGCAGGCCCACCTGGTCTAGTAAGTCTCCTTGGGAAAGCAGTCATGCCTATCTCCACTTCACACACTGCATGAGCTCTCCCTACACCAGGGCCCCTCTCTGGCTGGCCTGCCCAACCGCAGGACAATCAGGCTTTTAGCCAGGCAGTTACAGTAAGCCAGGCCCGCCCTTCCTTACATGGGGTACCACTGCTCCCCAGCCCTGAGCCTCGGTTCCCAGAGAGGAGACAAAGGGGGATCAAGAGCCCCTTACCAGCCTGGGATGCCAGGGTTGGCTCTTAACCCCACCCCCAGGACGTGCTGGTTTTCCCAGCGATTTCCAGGGGCCGCTTAGTCCTGGCAACCAACTGGTCCAAGCTGCAAAGGGCAGCTGAAGCAGCAACTAATGTTCAGGAGAGGCTGACTCACTTCAGCCAGGCTGGGCCCTCTGTTAATATTCTTGGACCTCAGCCTGGGATTCCTGCAGGTTCCGACAGCAAGTTGAACCATCCTTTTGTATAAGGCGGGTTCCAAGGTAACCCTGAGGGGAAAGGAGGTGGGGAGAGCCCTGGCAGGGGTGTTGATCCACCCAAAGCTCCAGGCCTGGGGGACAGGATGTTGACAAGGAGGACCTAACTGATCCCAGGCCTGATTGAGGAGGGAGGGGGGAGAAGGGAAAGAGGACCCCATCTACAGTGCACAGGGCACATTACATAATTATTCTATTTTAATCACAACCACCCTGTATGGTAGCTATGACTAATCGCTGGTTAATAGATAAGGAAACTGAGGCTGGGAGAGGTTAAGGAGGTTAGCAGGTGGGTGGAGGTCGGTGAGGGGTGGTGGCTGCATGGGCAAAAAGTGACGTCAGGCACCTTTTAGACTCTCAGCCTCAGGGTCCAAGGAGGGTAACAGCGGGGAGCCTGTGCTGGTTCCCCCCCCTCCCCCCCGCGAGGCGCACCTCTTGGTGGGCAGGGCAGGCACAGAGCCTCCTCAGGACACCCTGGTCCAGGACTGCATCTGACTGGGCCACCGCGGGGGCGGGGGGCGGGCTCGGGTTGGGGTGTCCCTGGAGGCGGGTCTCTGCCACCCTTCCCCCGCCGGCGGGATCTCCCGACTCCCCTGCCCGGGCGGGGCCCCGCGCCAGGACCCGGACCAGGACCGGACCGGGACCTCGGTCCGGACGCGCCTCGGCTTCACTCCCCCCCTTCCGGGTGCGTGCCCATGGCAACCGCTCCTCTCCGGGCCACGTTTAAAGGGGAAGTGTACACACACGCACATGCCCCATCGCGCCGCCAGCTGCGGATTCCTCAGCCCTTCCATCAGCGCGGCCGGCCCCCGACGACGGGCTTCCTCGCGGACTGTGAGGTCAGCGCCCCGCCCCGCCGCCCCGCGGCTGGCCCAGCGCCCGGCATCCCGGCCCCCGGTCCCCGATCCCTGCCGCGCACCCGGGTGCCCGTTCCCCGGCGCGTCCCCGAGCTGCGGCGGTCCCTCGCGCCCGCCGCCCGCCGCCCCCGGGCCTCCAGGCCGAGCCCTATTTCGGGCGCTGGCGCCGCGGGCCGGGGCAGCCCTGCCCGGAAGGGAGGCTATTCTGGGCCGGGCAGCCCGAGCAGCTGCGGCCCCAGGGCTTCCCGGCAGGGTGCGCGCCCGGGACAGAGGGCACGCTGGGGCAGGGCTCCCTTCCCTCCCCACCGCCCCACCTTCCTCCCAGGCCGCGCCCAGCTCCCTCCTCTATTTTGGCCAGACCCAGGTCCTTCCCTAGGCCGGGAACATTCTCTGGTGCCAGGTCACTGACAGAATGTCCAGAGCCTGTGGCCACGGTGCTCCCTCATCAGTGCCCACCACGCAGGTGCTGGCGCCTGAGCCTCTCCGCCCCTCTGCTCCCATCTCTCGGTCCGGGGTGGTCTTCCCAGCACCCTGTGCTTGCCTGGGCACAGCCAGTGTCCCCATGTGTCCCATTTGCCTGCCCTTCCTGACTATCGCCCATCACCTATGTGTCCATATGGTTCAGTGTTGAATTCCCAGTGCCCGGCACAGGATGGGTGCCCCCCCAAATGGTCATTAAATGAAAGTTGTTAAATTGTCACATTGAGGACACCAAACTCCAGCCCCTTGGGATCTTTTTACATCCTATCCAGCTAACCCATCTGATGAGCATATGCTCCAGCTGCCCCCTGGATCCCTTCCCCCACCAGAGGGAGTGGCCGCTTCCATGGGTAGCCTGGGCTTGGTGGTTGAAGCCTTGAGCATCTGCACATGTGGCCCTGGTCCCCTTGGGTCTACTCTGTAACCTTAGGACCCATTGCTGGACTCATCAGGGCCACACTCTTCCATCTATGAACCAAGATAAGAATATCTGTGGCCTATCCCACATCATGGTTGTAAGGAGACAAAATATATGTGACACCATCAGAATGCAAGTCACAGCCATTATCTAACCTAACCGAAATCCCGTCTGAGCACACACTCAGGGAAGGGAAGAGGAGGGAAACTAACATTGCCAAATTCTCTGCTAGGTGTTTTATTTATTTTTTAAAAAAATTTTTAGGTGTTTTAAATACGTCATGTTGTTTAGCCCAGCACTAATCAAACTTTGTCAGCACAAGCCACTTGGATCTTGTTAAAATGCGGAGGCCCTGAGATGCTGCATTTCCAACCAGCCCCAGGTGGTCTTCATCCCGCCAGCACCATGTGCACCACGTTAGAAGAAGAGAGGGGGAATCGACACAGCGGTCCACACAGCGGTCCTCCTGGTGTTCAGATGAAGCATTTGAGGTTTAAAGAGATTAAGTGGCTTGCTTCAGTAACGAGGCCAGCGCCCAGGCCCAGCTGGCCCACAGAATGTCCTCTGCCCCTCGAGCCTTAGCTGCTGGGTCCTCAGATGCCCCACTTTTAGCCCCAGGCTTTTCCCCCCTGCAGTTTACGCCCCGCAGCTTTTCTTTCAAATTATCACACTAATACCTGTGACTAAAACAGGTGTACCAAATGTATACTTAAACTCAGTGAAAATAAATTAAAAATCAATTGTATGTTAATAAAAAATAAAACTTATCCCCATGCCCAATTCCTCTCACCTCACTCCCCAGAAAAAGAAATACGGTCTACAGGACTTCCCTGGAAGTCCAGTGGTTAAGACTCCGCACTTCCAATGCAGGGGGCACGGGTTCAGTCTCTGGTCGGGGAACTAAGATCCCACATGCCGCGTGGAGTGGCCAGAAAATAAAGTAAAATAAAAGTCATCTTAAAAAAAAAAAAAAGGAATATGTTCTACAGTTTACTGCCGATGCTTTATGGTGCCATATAGTTTTGTTTACACCGTGGGTTGGCCAGGGTTAACACTGTGGGATATGGGTAAAAGGTCAGGCAAAAAGCCACCAGACCTGGGATGGAAATCGTGTGTGTGTGTGAGAGAGAGAGAGAGAGAGAGAGAGAGAGCAAGCAAGCGAGGGAAGAAAGTGTGGTTCAAATATGGGCCCAGGAAGAGTCAGGAAACCACTTTCTCCCCAGGGCCCTTTACTTCCATCTTTCAGGGCAAGCTGGAACAGGTGAGGGGAAACCCAGCTACACAGGCACCCTGGCTCATGAATAAGTAACAGCCACCCGATGCTTTGACTCACTCGTCAATAGATGGTTGACTTCCTGACAGAGAGGCTAGCGCCTTCACACTGACACGTGTAAGTGAACGGGTAATCAATTGACAATTAATTACAAGTGGAAGTGACTGGGAATCCAGAACTGCTCATTCAAAACTCCGTGGGGAAGGAAGGCCGCGTTTTCCAGATGTGCGTCTGTGTCAAAGGCCAGAGCTGCAGCGGAAATACTCCAAGTGGTGTCCTAGTTTCCTGAAAGAATAGCATTTGCCCAGTCTTGAGGGGGCTTACTGTCCGGGGGGGCAGTGGCCCTGGGGCCAGAGCGTGTGGGAACTTGGCTGGCGAGGTCAGGTCCTGGTCCCGCCAGCCACTCACTGCCAGTGAGGATGGGGACACCCTGCAGAGGGCCCTGGATCCCTGGCCTGATACTTGGTAGGTGCTCAAGGTGGGGGTGGGGAGGGGGGTTACTCCTTTCCCCCTCCTTTCACCTGCTCAGCCCCACTGGGTGCCCCAAATCTATTCCTCAATTCTGGGGCTGAAAAGAGGCTTAACAAGTCTAGTTTCCCTTCAAGACAAACATTTCTTCAGACTTGGGTAATTGGGGAAAAGTCACAGGTCTCATTTCTGAGAGGGAAGGAGGCCCACACCATGGGGGCAGGGCTGGGTGAGAAGGGGAGGGAGGACTGGGAAATCTCACGGCTCTCACTTCTGCTTTGCGGGTTATGGGCGCTGAGCTGCCCATAGCCCTCTCCTCTCATAACTTCCTCTGAAGAGCCCACTGACCATTTGCATATGTCTCATTGAAATTCCCGATCAGAGCTCACCGTCTCCTCCCCTCGGCCCCCAGAGGGTAGCTGGAACTTCACTGGGGAACCAAAGACTGGGGACAAGTGGCCGTGGGACAGCGCTGATAGCCCCAAACCTTCCCCGGCTGATTCACCCTTATTCAGTAGATGGACCATTTTTCCTAGAATGTTGCAACAGGGGTATTAGGGTTTTTCCAGAACTTTCCACCCTCGATGACCCAACTCTGAACCCCTCAAGTGGAACTCAAGATGACTCTCACTGGCAAGGGCTGGGCACTTGCCCTCTGACCTTGGTGTCCCCTCCGTTTTATGCTTTCTCACAGAGCAGAGCTCAGTCTCCTGAGAACGGCCTCATTGTGCATCCAGCCATGCACATAGCAGGCTCTTGGCCTGTGTTTTGCTTTCTTAATACATATTTGTTGAATGGATGGGATGACTGGAAATTACTTACCCCTGATGAAGAAACAGGAAGGCAACACCGCTTTAAAATTCTTAAAAAAAAAAAAAAAACTATCCTGATTTTACCCGCTTCATCTTTATGCGCCTTCATTTTACGTTGTAAGCTCTCCAATTCCAAACCTAAGTTCTTAGTCATTAGATTCTAAGCTCTTTGAGGGCAAGCCAATTCTCATCTATCTTTTCTCTCCCCAATCCCCGGTTCATAGTCACATAGTCGATGCCCAGTAGATTTTGTTATATTGGATCACGTTGCCTTTCTTAGCCATTATTTAGTAAGGCAACCCCTTATAGAGCCAGGCATGGCATCAACAGTTAATCTTGGGCTGAGTTGACCGATCACAGTGGCGGTGGGGATGATGATGGTCTTTATTCCAGTGAAGAGGCTGATGTTTGAGCTCCAGGAAAGGAATTTTCCTTCTTTCTTTCTTTTTTTTTTTTTTTTATATTTATTTATTTATTTGGCTGTGCCGGGTCTTAGTTGCGGCATGCAGGATCTTCACTGCAGCATGCAGGATCTTTAGTTACGGCATGCATGCGGGATCTAGTTCCCTGACGAGGGATCAAAGTCGGGCCCCCTGCATTGGGAGCGTGGAGTCTCAACTTCTGGACCACCAGGGAAGTCCCCAGGAAAGGTATTTCATTGTGGGGGTCACTTGCACGTGATTTCCTATGGGTTAATGATAGCTAAGGAGAGAGACACTGGGATTTGTCAGATGGGTTCCCTAGACCTTAGGGGACGTTTTTCCAAAAAGTTCAGGGAAACTCTGGCCCAAAAAAGCTATAGGCCCTAGGAGTGAAAATGGGTCAAGGAAAATCATGAACTAGGAAAAAAAATCCACAGATCAGACAATCTAATCGCAAGTGAGCTCTATGAGAAAAGAGTGCTGGTGGCTGGGGTACTAAATAAAACACTTCTAAGGACTTGCCTGGCGGTCCAGTGATTAGGACTTGGCGCTTTTCACCAGGGGCCCGGGTTCAATCCCTGGGCAGGGAACTAGCCCGCATGGTGAGGGCAAAAAAAACAACAAAAAAACACTTCTAGGGAACTGAGGTCATATTTCAAAAAGATAAGGAGAGAAGAGGGAGGAAGGGAAGGAGGGAGGGCTCTCCACCAACAGTGACCCCTCAGGGGCAGACCCAGTCCTTAGGGGAGAAGACTGAATTGTGTCCAGTAAAGGAAGAGGAGAGAGAAAACTGCCTTGATTGAGCACCTACTGTGTACCGGCCCATCCCCAAACTCTGTCAATCTCACCCAAGCACTAAAGAGCAGGGGCTTTTGTATCTTTCTCACGAGGGAGCCACACCCTCACCCCTTCCCCAGATGGCCTCCCAAGGCCATGCGGACCTGCTCCAAGCTTACCTGCTTCTCAATCAAATTCAGAAAGGAAGGAGGGCCGGGGGAGGCTAAGAGAGAACTGAAGTCAGAGACGGGAGAGGAGACCGACCGTGAGAGTGGGCAGGGAGGCTCTGAATCAACTCGTGTCAGCCCAGGGCAAGGCCATCACCATCCTGGGACCGTGGGGATGGGTGGGGGGAGCTCACAACCCTGGCTGCACTTTCTCTCATCCCTGAGATTGGGTGAGGGACCAGAAGATGGGCAAACCAGGCCCCACTGGGGCAGAAACCAGACTTCGGGAACTAGAAACCAGCGAGTATGATGTTAATCACCAGCAAAACTCTAGAATGAATCATTAAATAAATTCGTTTATTCATGCCCTTAGTCAACAAATATTTACGGAGTGTGTCTAAGTACAAGCTACTGTGTTAGGCATTACATTGGGGTGGACTGCTCCCTAAAGAATCTTAGGGGCTACAAGCAGGGAGAAGATAGTGTATAATTATTGTAATGGAAATAGGTTCACATGAGAAGTATAGATAAACACTGTGGGGATTCAGAGGATACTTAGAAAAGGCAGAGTATAAGATCTGAACTTGTTTCAGGCAAGGAACAAGACATGTTCATGATAGGTTTATGTAGCAAGGTTTATAAAGGCAAAAAAATTGGAATCCAGTAATGTAGGGTCTGTTGAATAGATATCCTGATAATGGAATACTACACAGCCAATCAAAATAGTTTAGCTGTACACTTATTCATATGTGAAGATATTCACAAAACATTAGTAAGTTAAAGAAGCAGATAACAAAAGAGTATTTAGGTATGATGGCATTTTTATGAGTTTTTTGGCATACATACCTCTAGATGTTTTTAGAAACTTGTAGAAATATATACCAAAATGTTTGAAGTGCTTATCTCGGCCTAGGGAGATTTGGAATGCTTTACAATTCTTTTTCATCTATCTGGAAGTGATAATAAAATGAATACTGACTATCCTTTTTTCAAGGATAAAAAAAAATTTTTTAACTTACTATTAGCAACTCAGGCCAAATAAGTCCTTTCTTCTTTGACAGGATTGTCAGATCATAGAAATACTATGGATAGGGAATTCCCTGTTCCCTGGCAATTCAGTGTTTAGGACTCCACGCTTCCACTGCAGGGGGCCCGGGTTCGATCCCTGGTCGGGGAAATAAGATTCCGCAAGCCATGCAGCTCGGCCAAAAAAAAAAAATTGCTATGGATATAGAATACCTTGATTCCATTAGAACATTTGGCTTTCTGTGATCGCCTTATGGAAGACATTGAAAAAGGTAGCCTTGAAAATAGCATGGTTAGGTTGTAGCAGGTAGAAAGAATTACTAAAAACAAAACAAAAAGCATAGGACTTCCCTGGTGGGCCGGTGGTTAAGTGTGCTTCCACTGAAGGGGGTGAGGGTTTGATCCCTGGTTAGGGAAGTTCCACATGTGGCGGTGCAGCCAAAAAGGAAAAAAAAAAAAAAGTAATTGTATGGGACTTCCCTGGCCATCCAGTGGTTGAGACTCCACGCTTCCACTGCCGGGGACATGGGTTCGATGCCTGATGGGGGAACTAAGAGCCCGCCTGCCTCACAGTGTGGCCAAAACACAAATAAACAAACAAACAAAAAACCAAAAAAAGCAATTGATTAGGAAACAATGTCCACCTGGAGGTAAGTCTTTAGAGATGTGCCACAAGTCTCTGGCCTTGCGGAATATTTTCATCCGTGACCTGGATGAAGACCATGAAAGCATATGACCAGATTTTCAGATAAAACAAAGTCAGGGGGTGGGGGGGATAATCCAACTCATCTGGATTCAAAAATGATAACAGGCTGGAACAATAGCTTGAAAGAGACAGAGGAGATTGAAAAGGATTGAATAAATAGTCCTGAATCAGATGCCCCAGGGGCCCTAGAACTGGGGGGCCTCGGAGGAAAGACGTGGAAGTATGAAAACTCACATTCTGTGAGGGGCAGGATGTTTCCCTGAGAGAAGAGAAGGATGATGGTTTCACCAGCTAGTTGACAGTCATGGGGAGATGGCTTCCCCCCAGATCAAAGAACAAGGGAAGTATCCAAGAGGCTGATTTCAACTCAATACAATGAAAGGGGAAACAGCGTTCCTCTGAATGCCAGGTACTCAGAGCACTGTCTCATCCAGCTGTCCCAAGAACGCACCCCATTGTCCCTGCAGGAACCTGGGACTGTAGGGGTCCGGGAGCCTGCCATCGACAGGACTGCTCCAGCAGAGGCCGGCTCACCTCCGGGAGGCTGGACCAGAGGACACCCAGCTCCCTTTCCAACTGGCTGGGAGCACCTCCCCTGGGTCTGTTTGCACCAAGGAAGTGGGAAGTGACCCTGCAAAGCCGAGACGGGGCCCTTGAGTGGGGGTGGCCCAAGGGAAGCCACCACTGGCCGACTGGCTGTTGGAGAAATGACAATAGCCTGCCTGATGACAGCACAGAGGAGGGCAGGCAAGGGAAGGAGAGAAAACAAAAGAAACAAACAAACAAAATAAAGAAAGAAAAAGAAAGGAAAAAAACAAAAATAAAAAAATGAAGAAACAAACAAAAAAAAAAGAAAAAAAAGGGAAGGAGGCAAAGACGGAACAGAATGGAAAATCAAAAGCGAGAAAGAGGAGCAAAGGGAAACACACAGGAGAGGGACAGTCGGGAACAGGGGAACAGATCGGGCAAGTGAGCGGCTAGGAGGCTGCAGAGGAAGCCAGAGAGAGACTGGCCTGGAGGTGGGCACCGGCACCAGGCAGCCCCGGAAGGGATCTCTCACCCACCAAGCGGGGTAAGAGGAACAGGCGCAGGGTAGGTGTGGGTGGGGTTTGGGGCCAAGGACTGGTGCTGGGCCTGAGTCACCCTGGATCAGACACTCAGTCTGCCTGAAGCCATGCCCGGGCACCCGACGTGTCAGGGAGTGCGGAGTGCTGGGAGGCTTAGGAAAATAAGGAAGCCCTCCTCCCGGCCACCCCTCCTGAACCACCCTGGAGCTGGTAGACAAAGTGTGGACACAGGAAAGGCCACGAAGAGTCAAGGAGAACGCACAGCCCACCTCAAGGAGTGATAAAGGCGGGGTGGACTCTGGAGTCAGGAAGACGCGAGTTCAAACCCAGACTTGGTGCTGTGTAGCCTCCAGAAGTTCCTTAACGTCTCTGAGCCTCAGTTTCCCTCTGTGTTATGAGGATACATGAGACAGCAGATGTACAAGCACTGGGTCACTTTTATGACCACCCTCATAAATGTGTTCATGCCTTAATTTTGAAGTGAGTAATCCCAGCCCTAAGTGAGAAGAAAAGCTGAAACGGTCAGGGTGTCTTGGAGGGAAGACACAGCCTGGGCCCTGAGCAACCTTCGTTCACTAACTAGTCCAGGTGCTGGTTTTGAACCCACCGATCAGAGAGTAGACAGGTTCCCAGCACAGGTCTCCAAGGCAAGCGGGAAATGCCATAGAGCTTGAGCCTTCACAGGCTGGAAGGGCCTGGGCCCCGGGGACCTGGGCACCCGGGTGTCTGTGTGACTTCTGGGTGCTAACAAGGTCCCTGGTGAAGGCACCTGGCTGGGGCATCTGGCAGGGTCGGGGACTGTGGCAGCGGCTGCCAGCTTTGCAGACAGTGGGGAATCCTTAAGGAGTGTCCAGCATTGCCCACATGCCCACAGATGGCCATGAAACGCCATAGGCTGTGGGCAGAGCTGGCAGAGGGCAAGTTCAGCCAGCCCCCAGGGGGCCCGGCTGGCGGAGTGCTGCAGGCCCGGCCTCTAGAGTGGCACTCCCTGGGCACATCACTGTGGGGCGCAGACCCCCCTCACTGGGGGCCATGTCTGACCTGGGGCATCAGCTGCTGTCCCAGCCTCCAGGTGGGAGGGGGCAGAGCCATCCATGAGTCACCGTGCCCACTTCCTGCCACATGGAAGCCATGGCTGAGTCACCGGCCCCCCAAAGGGAAAGACTGGCCACAGGCCGGAAAGCTGGAGCCCTATGGTGGCAGGAGTGGTGCAGGGGGGCTGGCACTGTGGTGCCACTGCTGCCCTGTCCCACGGCCGAGGTGCCTCCTGCAGAACCTGGGGTCCTCCGAGTAGCACCGACCCGCCGCCAGCAGGACTGGCTCTTTGCTGGTATTTCCACACCCCCCAACCCCCGGCAATAATAATTGTATCATGCCCTTCAAAACAAAACAAAACAGAAAAGCCCAACTTTTTGTTTTGAAATAACTTCAGGCTTACAGAAAAGTTTCAAAAATACTACAAAAAATTACCGTATACGCTTCACCCAAATATCCCAAATGTTAACATTATACCACGTTTGTGTTACCATTTTCTTTCCCCCTCTCTCCCCATTTTTCCCCTAGGCCATTTGAGAGTAAGTTGCAGACATGATGCCTCTTTCCCCTGAAACACTTCGGCGTGTGTGTCCTAAAAACAAGGGCATGTCTTGCAGAATCAACATCAATGTCAGGAAAGGGACTTTGCAGCAGATGCTTTTTATGTGCCTTCTCAGATGCTCCTGGCCTACAGGGTCAGCCCTGGTGGGGGTCTCCACCTAGCCGCACCTGGCGGGGGTCCAGCACCCCGAGCTCTTCCCTCCCGCCCCGCCTTTAGTGCTGAAGGACCACTCGGCATCCATGAAGTCTGGGACGTCAATTTGCTGGAGGGTGAAGCCGTGTATAAATTCTCCCTTCCTCCCGGCATCTGTGCTCCGGTCCATTTTATTCAGTCTCTTGGAAGACATCCCAGGAGACAGCAATCAGTCACATTACATTCTCAGGGCCAGGCTGTCACACAGGGCCTTGCACTCAGAAGAAAGCCCCGTGCTTGGGGTTTAGTGCTCTGCAGTCACCTTGAAATTCTTCATAATTTTATCTTTCAATCTGTGTTTTCTACAGATGGAACGATGGAGCTTGCACTGGGGATTGCACCTCGGCTCTCACGTGGTCCTGCCTCCCGCCTTCCAGGGATGGGTTCTTGGTCACGGCTCTCCCATCCCCGACCGGAGACCCCTGCCACCAGCATCCCAGCCTTACTGCTCCCCGAGCCCTTTGTCAGCATCCCCCTCAGTGGGTACTGTTCTGCTACCCATTTTACACATGAGATAACAGAGTCTCAGAGAGGTTAACTTGCCCAAGGTCCACCAGCAATTAATGAAGCTGGATTCAAACCCAGCTCTTCCTGCTCTGAAGCCCGGGCTGTCACTCAGCCACTGACCTGGTTGTTTATGAGGTCTCTCCTCTGATCACCTAGAAGCAGTGTAATTGATCTCATTCTGTGCACCACGCTGGGACTGTAGATGCAAGAAAAAGCATGGGACTTGGAGCTGGGAGTTAGGTTGCTGAGACCCATGGGAGTGACGCTGGCACTTTAGGCCACGTGGGGCCAGGACAGGCTCTCCGAGGTGGCCGAGCCGGGGCTGGGCCTGGGCCAGTGCTGTGTTCTTTCCTGAGGCCCAGTTCGCATCTCTACCAGCTGCAGAAAGCGGGTCTGAGTCATCGGAGTCCCCGTCCCTGACTCCTCACCCCATACATCGTGCATTCTGGTCCCCGGATCTCGGCAAAACCCCACTAATTTCTTAGTTCTCCCCACCCTCTTCCCTAAAAGAAATCAAAATTTCAAGCTGGGGAGGAGGTCACTTGATCCAAGCTCTTCAGTCTGCAAATGGAGGACCTGGGTTTCAGACGCTTGCATCTGGGTGGAATTCCAACCCTGCACCAATCAACCTCTCAACATTCTCCTGACTGGGGCTGATAATAGTAGTAACTTACAGGAAGAATCCCCGGGACCATGAAATACAAGGGCCTTCTAGAGAGAGCTCCAGTGATTGCACCTGACACTTTGTGACACCATTAACCACTGGACAGAGGCACTATTAGCTTCCCCACTTTACAGAGGAGGAAACAGAGGCTCAGAGAGGTTTAGTAACCTGTCTAAGGCAGCCCAGCTAGCAAAGCAGAGCCAAGGTCTACCAGACAACTGTGCAGAGCAACCACCCTTCCCACCAAGTGCTGGCCCAGAGGAGCAGCGGGCACTGGCCGCCCGCCCGGGGCTCCCGGAGTCCAGGGCTGCAGCCATCCCACAGCGGCCAGCCCGAAGGAGCAAGGAAACCGACCCCCTCCAGATAAACAAAGCACTTCCTCCCCATAGCCTGGGCCCAGAAGGAGGAGGTGCCCTGCACAACTGTTTATAGAGACAGATGTTTGGGACGGAAAAAGAGAGACAGCCCTCCTCCATCCCCATGGAGACAGAGGAAGTTTGCAACTTGGGCAGAGGCAACTGGAATTGAAAAAGGAGAAGGGGAAAGAAGGGAGGGAACCAGATCTGACCCGCTGGAAACAGTCTGACATTTTCAGATGCTGGTGCCTAACAAAGAGGCGTTGCCATGGCAACCAAGCCTGCGGCCCCGGGGCTGCCAATCCCAGCTGGACCTGGGGCCAGAGCCAGAAGATAAATAAGCACACGTGGGATAAATACCGCCGAAGAGCAAATAAATAAGCACACACACACCTAGGGGCCTCTCAGCCCAGGGGCCTCCCAGGGACCACCACAAAGTGGGGAGGCTACTCATGGCCCCCTCCCCTTCTCTCCTTCCTTCCTCTCTCCTTTCATCCCTCTTTATTTTCTTCCATCCCCTCTCTCTCCATCTTTCTATCCCTCCCTCCCTCCTTCCCTCTCTCTCTCTCTCTTCCCCCACCTCCTTCCTTCCTCCTTCCTTAGTCCCTCCTTTCTTTCCTTCCTTTCTTCCTTCCTCCCTAGGTGTTCAACCTTGCTCCTGCCCCGGCCTAGGAACCACATACCCATCTTGCTGGTGGCAGTTGGCAGATGGTTCCCAGCACAGCTGAGAGCAGAGGACTGCTTTTGCAGTAGAGTGAGGCCCCCGGGGGGCCCAGCATAGCCATGTCCTCTCTCTCTCTGGCTGGAGACCCTGGGCATTTCAGGCTGTAGTTATGGGGAAGGAGTGGGGAGAACGGGAAGAGAGCTTTGGGCTTCTCCTAAGGAATCTGGTTCCTCAGAATTCCTCTGCCTGGCTCCCCAGCCCCTTCTTCTGCACTCACTCCCCATTGTCATCTCACTGCCCCCAAAGCCGTGATGTCCATTGCGGGATCTACCCTGTGGCTACCAGCAAGCTGACCTCTCCCAAGACCCTGTTGCCTCACTACACCCCCATCACCGGAATCCCAGCCTTCTCCTCCTCCAGCCCCACTGGATGATCCTGGTCTCTCTCCTCCTTGCCTCTCTCCAGGGGAGAGGGGAGGGGGCGGATGGGGGAACGTCTGATGAACTCTGGCCGAGGAGATGGGAATCCCTGAGGCCAGGATGTTCTGTGGGAAAGAGCTAGAAGGGAGAGCTGAGCTGCAGTGGTCCTGGGGTCAGGGCCTGCCAGTCCAAAGGAGGGGCCCGTACCTTCCTGCCCTCAACCTCAGAAACCTCCCGAGATGTCCCATGATGGGAAGGCAGGCCACAGCTGGACCACATGTTTATCCAGCCTGGCCCGCCCAGGAGTGCACCCCAATTCCCAGGCTGACGACGGGACTGGAAGGTGTCATGGTAATCATCCCCCTTTGATACGTGGGGAGATTAACACTTGGCAATAAGGGCTGGGCTGGAGGCCGAGTAGAGGCCTTGGCCAGTGGGGACGTGTCCACAGCTGGTGGGGAGGGGAGGACAGCTGTTGCAGGCTGTGTTACGGGTGGTTCAGATGGGAGGCTGAGGAGGGGCGACGGGTGACTACGGAATGGGATCCATTGTTCCTGGGTCTAGCCCTGGGAAGGAAGCCCAGAATCGAGTCACAAAGAAGGCCACCATACGGAAGGACAGGGGCCTTTGGGAGGACAGAGGCTGTTGGGAGCCTCCATCAGCTGCCGAGCAAGCCTGGTACCCAGGATGAAAGGCAGGCTGGGCTCCCTGATGTCTCGAGAAGACTGGCCACACCTTCTAGAAGCCTAGCTTCAGGACAGAGGCCCAGGACCAGGCCCTTGCTGCCCGGCCACCCAGGAAGCAGTCTGCAGGCTCAATTCCTCCTCTGTCCCAGCTAGCTGGGTGACCCTGGGCAGGTTACTTAACCTCTCTGGGCTTCAGTTACCTTGTCTATAAAATGAAGATAATAGCTATGTCTCACTCAGATGTTGTGAAGATCAAAAGAGACAATATGTAGGAAGCACGCTTACTTGTCAAACACTCATTGAGCACCTACTGTGTGCCAGGCTCAGTCCTGGGCTGTCTATTAGGAAAGAAGTAGTGCAGGGCATTGTGGGTATGTCCAACGGGATGTTCCCACCTGGTCAGGGAAGGGATGTGTCAGCTGTAGCCTAAGGAGGATTTAGCCAAGGGGGCAGCCTAGAACAGGGGGGCAGCAAACTGTAGCCCACAGGCCAAATCCAACTTTGCCACCTGTTTTGGTTCAGCCCATGAACAAAGAATGTTTCTACATTTTTAAACAGTTGAAAAACAAACCAAAAGAATACTACTTCATGACATGTGAAAATTATATGAAATTCAAATTTCAATGTCCATAAATAAAGTTTTATTAGAACACAGCCACACGCATTGGTTTGTTAATTCTCTATGTCTACTTTTCATGCTACAATGGCAGAGACGCAAATAAGGACCACCTGGCCCTTTTCAGAAAAAGTTTGCTGACCCCTGGCCTTGGGAAATCATGTTCAAAGGCCAGGGGGTGAGAGAGAGAAAAACTTTCTGGGCCCTGGGAGAAGCCCACTGGGGATGGAGTGGAGCGATGGAGAGATTGCAGGTTGGCAGTAGGGGGAGGGAGGCCACAGAGATGACCCGCCCACCATATCCCAGCCAGGAGAGGACAAGAGCTGAGGGTGGGTAGGCTCTGCTCAACTGCCACCAGCCGGGTGCCAACCTGCACAAGCCTGCTGGGGAGGGGGAGGAGAGGAGGGAGTGGGAGGAAAAGAGGGAGGGGGAGAGAGCTCCCTAGTCCTATCACCAGGAAGCAAGGAGCTGCCCATGGGGCCATGGGAAGGCTTGGAAATCAGAACATTCCCTGTCCTTTCCAAGTAAACTGGGAGAACTCTCTCCTTCTGTGGAACTTGACTACGCCTTCCTCTCTCAGGAGGCCAAGACTGGGCTCAGGGCTCAGGGAGGGAGGGATGGGGAGGGTACCAGAAGCTGCTGTCCTTATTCCAGGGAGGCCCCAGTAAGGCCCAGGGGGTATTCCCTCTACTTCTCTCCACTCCTGCTCAGCCAGAGCTGGAGGGATGCCGACACAGCAGATGGAGGGCCGTCCCAGGGGCCTGGTGTGGGCCCACATCTGGCCAGGGGATGCCGAGGTCACATGGCCTTCGGATGAGGGCAGAAGGGCATCAATGTTCAAGGATCCCCTTAGGAGGCTGGGACCATGGGGGGCTCTCAGGGGACCCTGGGCATCTATGGGGCAAACCATCTAGCTGGGGGAGAGTGCTGCCTTCTGCCATCCCAACGCACTTGGGGGCTGCAAGATTGGGCTTAGGCAGGAAGAGCGGTACAAGCCCACGAGGTTGGGTGGAGGTGCTTCTCCTTTGCGTGGCGTTGGGAGCTGGCCTTTCACTGGAGTGCGCGGGAGAGATGGATTCCTCCAGGGGTCTCCCCTCACCCCACACAGACCTGCAAACCAGGGGTGGCGGGGGTCAGGCCTCCTCAAGAAGCCGCCTTTGTGCATTTGTCTCCGAGCTCCCTTCCAGAGGTGGGGCCCCTGGGTAGCTGCCTGAGGACTAGACCCCAGGCCACCTCCTCCCCTGAGTATCTGGGACCAGTTAGAGTGACTCTATCAAGCCCTGACCCTCAGTCGTCTCAGTCGTCTTTGCTGCAGGCAGAGGGACTGGGGTGGGGGTGAGTCGCGGGAAATGCAGGTCCATTCCTGCGACAGGGCTGCAGGAGAACAGATTCCTTCGGTTAGACGGGGAGAGCTGGCTGGAGGCAGGGATTCCTGCTGCTCGGGCTGAGCCTGCCTCCGGGCCTGACTTCACAGGCTCCCTCCTCCTCCGGCCTCCTCGGCAGCACAGCTGCAAGGAGCGGGAGCCTGCGACCTCAGCCCTCCTTGCTCCCCCCCCCACCCCCGTCCCGGGCAGCAGGCCCTCCCCAGGCGCTGGGAGGCCTCCATCGGCAGGGCCGAGGCTCCAGGCCAGGTCTCCCGCCCTCTCCGCTGCGCCGTACCCAGTGGGCTCCATCACCCGGGGGAGCCCCACCTCCCGCCATCCTTGGCCGGGGAACCGGAACGCTCAAGTCCCTAGATGTCGCCTCACTCTTCACAGCACCTCCCAGCCAAGGTCCCCACCCTGGCCCTTTCCCACTCCTCCCTCCCTCTCTCCGAACTTCCTAAAGCCCCTCCCCTGCCTGCCTGCAAGTCACCTGACTGGGTCGCTGGAGTCCAGCCCCACCCGGATTCCCCACCCAACTCTCCCAGCTCTGGAAACGCCCGAGAGCCACTTGACGGCTTGAGAGCCGCCCCAGTGCTGCCAGCCCTCATCCAGTCCCAGCTGCACGCTCGCCCTCCAAGAACGTGCACACACCCACACAGGTGCACGCACACACGTGTACATAATGCACGCACGGTGCGCACAGGAGTGCACATGCGCCCACCCGTGCACATGCAATGCACGGTCATGGCTGCAACATACACACATAGACACGTGCACACGTTCACGTGTGCCTGCACATGCACGCGCACGCACACACACTCTTGCACCATCCAGTTGGTTTCACACCCCATGCTCCTTCCTCCCAGGCTCCTGCAATGCTCCTTCTTGCATCTCGAATCCCCTCCAGGGGCCTGCACTTGTGACTTGGGGTCAACGTGAGCTCCCCAAGGCTCTTTCCAAAATGGCACCCGCCTCACCCTTCAGGACAGTTGCACTCTCCTGCTCCCAGGAACTGGCATCTTAGGCTACAATCCATTTTTTGCAGCTGAGATGAAAAAAAGCAAAAACCAGTCCCCTATCCCTGTCCAATATTGGTGAATGACTGGGGGGAGGGGGAGATCCCTGCCCACAAGGCTCAGTTCCACTGGGAAAGGGACTTTCCTTAGAAGGAGCAGAGGCATCTTGTATCAGCTCTTAACGATTTGGGAAGGGAAGCTGAATAGCTCTTTACTGTAATTCGAACAACTAAATTATTCATCGAGAGCGGCTGACAGAGATCGGACAGTGACCAGGGAGCCAGGAGACCCCGGCCCAGCCCCGTGACCCAGGCCTGTGGCCACCTCCCTGCTCCTGGGGCGCTAGTGAGAGGGGTCTGGGAAGACGGTGGCCCCAGGGGTCCCGCACGCACCGAGTCCATCTGGGAGGTGGGGAGGGGGGTGGGGGGAGACTGAATCGAAGGGCGCTGGCCATGTGGGGAGCTACAGGGCCCCTGGCCCCTCAGGGACTTGTCTTAATGGAGGGGTCTCACCTGCTCTGGCCAGACGGACCCCAGGCCACAGCAGGCTGGCACTGTCCTGAGAGGCCAGGTGCGCAGGGGCCTGGCTCCCCTATGCCATCCCCTTCCTCAGCCTGGAACCTTCCCTGCTGCCCTCAGAGGTTTGGGTTGGAGGGGGCATGCCCCAGAGCCCTGCCCATAGCTGAGGCCTGGCCTCCTCCTCCCACAGGAGGCTCGGGATGGGGAGGCAGGGAACAGGTGGCCATGAGATCCCATCCCTCAAATTCAAAACACAGCCCAGCTGCTCATCACCCTGGCTCTGGGCACAAGGAGGAACAGTGGGCGAGAAAGGCTTCCCCCTGCTCTCCTGCCCTGCTTGGTTGGGCCTCCCCAGACACCCCCTCAGCCTGTGGCCCTCCCCAGACACCCCCTCAGCCTGTGGCCCTGTACTCTGATGGGGAGGGAGCCAGGGACAGAGAGCTCGGAATGAAGTCCTCAAGCAATTGGTTGGGGGCCCAGCTCTGTCAGTCCCAGCGGAGGGAGTGACTGGAGGAGCAGGGGAAGGTGGGAGGATGGAGTGTCCGGTAACATCCTCTTAGGTCTCCTAGCAGGAGTCTCCTTTCCCCACGAGCTTGGGGGCGGGGGAGGCTTTCTCTCTTTCTCTGCTCGTCTTCCCTCCCGCCCACGACGCCCGGATCTGGCAGGTGCTCTGTAAACACGAATGGAACGAATGAACGCACGAATGATGCAAACGGGGACCGAAGGATGGAAGGCGATCGATGCGTGAGTGCGCATGCGTGGGGCCACAGCCTCGGCGAGGGAGGCGAGGCAGCGGAGCAGGAGGGGAGAGTCGGGAGAGGACGAGAGGAAAGTAAGGGAGAAGGAGAAAAACAAGGGGGAGCCTCGTGGTGTCAGAGAACGTGCTGAGACGGGAGGTTAAAGTCAGTGTCCCCGGAGGGGGGACAGGGAGGGGCGGAGGGGGGCAGGGGAAGAGGGCGCAGCCTTTTGGAAAGTGGAGCCCTGGGGGCAGCACGTGCTGACTCACCCGCCTGCCTTCAATTTTCCCTGTTTCCTGGGGATTCTCATTTTATTTTCGGGAAAGCTGCCTGCTCCGTGACTAATTTGTTCTTAAACAAACCAAACCCAGGCGGTGGGGAGGCTGGGCGGGGCCTGAGTCACTCTCCGCCCAGGGGGACCACACCTCAGCTCTGGGCCTGGCTTCCCCCCAGCTCCTGGGGGCCCCTCAGCCCTGGCCTGAAGGTGGCTCCGATGCTCCCTGATGGGGACACCCTGGGTTTCTAGGGATCCCAGGCTGCTGAGTGAGCACCCTGACTGTCCACTGCCCAGCAGAGTCGACGCTCAGTTCATGTTTGTTGACCGACTAACTGACTGACTCTTTGGTCCCTCGTTCTTCTCTCTCATCAACTCCTCCTTGAACCCTTCCTCTCCCCTGAAGCCCTTCAGTTTGGTGACACAGGTTTTTACTAACAGTTACCCTTCACCAGAACCATACCCTAAGCTAGACACACAATAAATTCCTTCAGTCTGAATCTACATATCCTTGTCTGGCCCCTTGGGATGTGCTTCTAGCTGCTTTGCCATTTAGGGTGGCTCAGGGGTGTCCATCTGGCAGCAGAGCCAAATCAGGGGGCAGCCTGCAACCCAGGCTTTCCGCTAGGCAGGGGGGAGATGCTGCTCCCTCAGGTTTACAGAAGAGGCCACTGAGGCTTAGAGAGGCCCGAGGTCACTAAGCCAGGAAGCAGCAGATGCAAGATTTGAACCCAGACCTCAGAGCACCTCCCAGTATAGTAGCCTGTCATCTGCTACCCTCCACTGAAGTAGGATCCAGAGCCCCAAAGACACCTCAGCCTTGGGCCTGGTGGGGCAGGATGATATAGACCCCAGTGGGATGATCAGGGTGAGAGTGGGGGTGTTTTCTCCAACTCCAGGTCCAGCCCAGATGCAGCCACTAAAATAAACCCAGGTCTCGGAAGGCTGGTCGTATTCAAGACAAGCCATTGGCATATGGAAAGAAACACAACCTCTCTATTTCTACTCTTTATCTCATCCTTTGAAAATTTCAACTTTTGTGGGTACATGATATATAAACCCAGTCATAGGGTGCCTATGGTTTATAAATAAATAAATCCACAAACTCTGGAACATTTTCTGAAGGGGAGAAACAGCCCCCCACCCCAGTCGGCTGCACCCGGGGACTCACGCATAGTAAGTGCCCAATAAACATTCTGTGCCTGAAGGTGTGCCAAGCGGTTCTGGTTGGGAGGCAGCGGGTAGGGGGTTCTTACTGCGTCGGGAGACCGGCCCCGCCGGCCCATCATGGGGCCCGGGCCCACCTGCAACCTCGAGGGACGCGGCTCCGGCCGGCCCCGCCCCCTCCCGGCGCGGCACCACCCCCCTCGGCGCGGCCGCGAGGTTATCCGGAAAGTAGGCGGGCTCGCCTCTCAGCAGCTGAGATACCGCCCCACGGCTTCCCCCGCGGGTCCCCCTCCGCCTCCCGCCCGCCCGCCCGGCGGCGCGCCGGATCCCCTGGGGCTGACCCGCGCCCCGGGCGGCCCTGCGGGGGCGGCAGCCCGCGGGCGCCGCGGTGCCCAGCCCGGCCCTCGGGCGAGGCGGCCCGGGGCTGCAGTCACCGAGCGGCTCCTCGCCAGCGAGCACGTTTCCAGGAAGCACGCGCGGAGCCGGCTCGAGTTCCCGACAGCCGGCCGGGCGCGGGTGCGCAGAGAGGCTGCGTCTACACCAGCGATCAATGCGCGGCCGGCTCTCCCCCCGCCGCGCGCAGCGGCAAGGGTGCCTGGGCTCATTTCAGGGTTGGCTCCCATACTCCCTTCTAGGTGGGCAGGTCGCTTCGCCTCCTTGCCTGTCTTTAAAATGAGAGTGCCAGTCAGCCCCACCCCAGAGCCGTGAGCATCAGCGGTGCAAGGGCCCAGGACCGTGCCGGCCGAGCCCTCAGAAATCGCCGCTTTTATTGCTACAGAACAAATCCGAGCGCAGGCCTCGCGGGCCGGGCCCACTGACCTGCAGTTGAACCAGCCAGCTCCTCCCCCTTAACTAGAACTACTCTCTCCCCCCCTCCTCGCTTTTTTTTAAGGGGTTCGAGTGATCAGCAAATATTCCCTTGGAAAAAACTCCTTAAAAGAAGGCGAGCAGGGATTGCTCTAGTCAAGGGCTGGGGGCCTCCGATTTGCCTTCCTAACACGGAGGCTCGCGGTTATGGGGAGGCTAGGAATGACGGGGTGCGGGGCAAGGAGGCGCGGGTGCCCTCGGATCAGCTCAGCTCGGGCTGCGGGAAGTGCCCAAGAAGGGCTTCAGCTCAGCTCACCGGCCCCCACTCCTGATTTGGGAGGCTGGTGGGGAGAGGGAGAGAAGGAGGGAGAGGAGAAAGACGGGGTGGAAGACCTTTGGGAAGGCGCAGGGGTGGCACCCACCCTGCTGGGGAGGTCTGACAGCGGAACAGAGGAGGGGGCTGCAGGGCCTTCCCCTCCCCCCGCTCCCCGGGCTAACTCTGGGACCTAAAGCACGAAGGAGCGAGAGGCAGGGGGCGGGGCTCCTGCTCTTACTGGGCCACCTGTGTCAGCCCCTGGTTTCCCACAAGACAGAAAGGGGGGTTCTACTGGAGCCAGGCAGCAAAGTCAGAGTAGGAACCCTAAGGCTGCTCAGCCCTGCACAGGGTCCCCCCCTCCCCCTTCCCCTCCCCCCCCCCCCCGGTGGCTCTCTGCTCACCTGGATGGGGAAAGAGGCCTAGATCTGGGAGGAAACCTGGATCTGAGCCCCCACCCCCAACCGCCTTAGAGCCCACCAGGCTCAGGGTCCTGCTTCACAGGGATGGCAGTGTGGAGGGGAGACCCCAGGGATCCTCAGCAGGATCAGGAGCCTGGGGCTGGGCAAGTTTGGGGGTGTTTGTGATGGGATAGTAAGAAGTGTTGCTGTGAATTCACCTCAGGGTGTCTGGAAGTGGCAGATTGGGGACCTGAGTCCCTTGATGTTAGTTGCAGGCAGGGTTCCTTTGAGGGGGACTCTGGTCTCAGGCCAGGCATGTGGGCAGGCTTTTCGAGGCGCTGTCCTGCTCCAAGGTCCAAGCAGGGTTACCCTCCTGCCCTAAGCCTTCCTGTCTTCTTCATCCTGCCTGGAGTGCATCCATTCATGCATTCACTCAGATTCACGCATGCATTCATTCATTCATCCATTCATGCGTTCACTCATTCATCCATTCATGCATTCATTCACAGATTCACTTCACACATTCATTCACCCATCCATTCATGCAATCATTCAGTCTCTCATCCCACCTTTGCTGAGTGCCCCTGGTGGGTCAGGCACAGGCTAAATCTGGAGATACCATGAAGGAGCTCTGACGTGGTGGAGGGGGAGCTCCCCTTTCAAGCCTGGGCAGACATGAGCACAGGGGAGAAGCCCCTAAGACCAACTTTGGCACCAAAAATAAATTCTTTTAATGGAAATTTGTACTGAGATCAATGTAGATTCACAGGCAGTTGTAAGCAGTAACAGTTCCCCCAATGGTAACACTTTTCAAAGCTACATACAATATCACACCCAGCACATTGGCCTTCATGCAATTTGTCCACCTTATTCCGAGTTTTATTTGCATTCGTTTGGGTGTGGGTCTGGTTGATATAATCCTATCACCTGTGTCTGCCACCAGTCGAGATGCTGAGTAGTGTCACCACCGTGTCATCACCGCAAGGACCCCATGCATGACCCTGTGCATGACCCGGCATCCCCCAGCCCCCAGTGCCTGGCCATATGTGAATTCTGAGCAGCAAGTAGGAGGCATTACTCTCACCCTCCCCTCCCCCAGCCCTTGCCGGCTGTGTTTGGTGCCTCAACCTCCCCTCAAGGGCAGTGTGTCAGGCGTCTCCCATCCCTGGCCTGGCACAGTACCTGGCCTGCACTAAGTGTTTTGGGAGGAGGGGGCTGTATCCAAATCAGTGACCTGGAGGACAGGCTTGCCCTGAGGAGGGTGTATAGTATGCTATGGTTTGTGGGGGAAGGAAGTGTGTGTGTGTGTGTGTGTGTGTGTGTATGTTTGTATATGCATGAAACATTCAAAACCAACTGTTTGCTTCTGGGAGGGGCAGTAGGTGGCGGGAGAAGGGGGGAGATGTATTCGTTTCTTATGTCTGCTGTAACAAATTAGCGGCTTCAAACAATATAAATTTATTATCTTACAGTTCTGGAGGCCAGAAGTCTAAGATGAGCCCGTAGGGCTGTGCTCCTTCTGAAGGCCCTAGGGGAGAATCTGTTTCCTTGCATTTTCCAGCTTTTAGAGGCTGCCTATATTCCTTGGCTCATGGCCCCTTTGTTATAGACTGAATGTCTGTGTCCCCCCAAAATTCATATGTTGAAGCCCTAACCTCCAATGTGATGGTATCTGGAGGTGGGGTCTTTGGGAAGTGATCAGGGTTACATGAGGTCATGAGGGTGGGCAGCCTTTATGATGGCAGCCCGAGCTAAGACACTCCTTCGCCATCTTCAAAGCCATTAGACGGCATCTTCTCATCTCTCCCTGACCTCATGCCTCCCACTTGTAAGGACCCTTGTGATTACATTTACATCTACCCAGATGATCCAGGATCACCTTCCATCCCAAGGTCCTTAAACTTTTTTTAAAAAATAAATCTATTTATTTATTTATCTATTTTTGGCTGCGCTGGGTCTTTGTTGCTGCGCTCGGGCTTTCCCTAGTTGCGGTGAGCGGGGGCTACTCTTTGTTGCGGTGCGCGGGCTTCTCATTGCGGTGGCTTCTCTTGTTGCAGAGCATGGGCTCTAGGCACGCGGCCTTCAGTAGCTGTGGCTCATGGGCTCTAGAGCGCAGGCTCAGTAGTTGCGGCACACGGGCTTAGTTGCTCCGCGGCATGTGGGATCTTCCCAGCCCAGGGCTCGAACCCGTGTCCCCTGCATTGGCAGGCGGATTCTTAACCACTGCGCCACCAGGGAAGCCCCCAAGGTCCTTAAACTTAATCACACCTGCAAAGTCCCTTTTGCTAACTAAGGTAACATAGTCACAGGTGTCTGGGATTCGGTGTGGACATTATTCAGCCAACTCTTTTCACATCTGAATTGTGAACCATATGAATAGATGACCTATTCAAAATACAATGTCAACTAAACAAACAAAGGAGACCCAAGGTGAGGCGAGGTGCCCAGGACACGGGGAGAAAGCTCTGGGATCGACCCCTTCCTGGGCCTCGGTCTCTCCTCTGAGTGAGGGAATGAGGCAGCATGAATCTGGGACCAGTGGGACCGTGAGGGCTGATGCAACCTCCCAGAGCCTCAGGCTTCTTCCTGTTCAGTGGGGATGGTGACATTTCCTTTCCTCCTAGGGCTGTTGTGAGGATTAAAACACTGAGTACAAATCATCCCAAAGTAACCGGTGGTTGTGGGAAAGCTGGTGGCAGAGCCACCTGCCAGCTTTGTGTTCATAGTAACCTGCTGTACTCCCCCCAGCAGAGAGAAAGCAGTGCTCCACCCATGTCCCACGTCTCTGCAAAGGCTCCTCATGGTCCCCTCCCCCTGTGGCACCTGGCAGTCCCCTCCCCCTAATGAGACCCGGCTCCCTGGGACAGCATCCCAGCCACGCCTGGCATCTCATCCCTACTCCCAGTCATGGAGGTGGCATGGGAGGCTCAGGAACTGACAGCATATGACCCTGGAGTCAGGCGGAACTGGTTTGGAACCCAGTTCTGTCCCCAGACTGGCCATCCACTGCCTTTGTCTGCCCAGCGCCCCTTCCCCTTCTTTCGGTAAAAGCCCCCCAGTAGGCACTTCTCCACCATTCTTGGTCTTTGCGGCTCATTGATGGGGCTGACCTCCCCCACCCCCTGGAGGGGGAAGGACCCAGGATGGCCACATCAGAACATGCACACCCTTGCTGGTCCCAGCATGGGGACAAGACCCAAGCAGCCCCACGGCCAGTCTGGACTTTGTCCAGAGCTGCTGCAGCCATTTTTGTCACCACTAGTGACAGCCTGCCTGTGAGTGAAGCCAGCAGAATGGAGAGATGCAGAGAGACAGGGTTTAGGTGACACCACTGGCGAATCTGGATCCAGTGGTGCCTGAAGCCCAGCTCTCATCCTGTGCATTATTATGTGAACCAGTATCATAACCCCCTTCTAACTGCTTAAGCCAGTGTAAGTTGGCTTCACACAGTCCTAACAGTTGTTAGTTAAATGACCCTGGGCATTTCGCATATGTTCTGTGCCTCAGGACATATAGTCAATGACAAAATAATACATGCTCATATGGTTGTTGTGATACTTATATAAGATAATGAATTAAATTACCTAATTAGGCACATAGTAAGCTCAGTTGTTATATGATACGAGAGTTATTATTTTGTAGGAGTTGGGTTAGAGCTGCGTTAATCAAAAGAATAAGCATGACACAAATGAGACTGTGCCATCTTACCAGGGAGAAAAGCCTAATTATTGAGAAACCAGCCATACCGACTGAGATCGGAACACCTGTGTTGGGAGGCAGACACCCTCTCCCTCTCCAGAGCCAGCAAGACTCCGGCAGGAGGAAACCCCCAACAGCATCTGTGGACACACGCTAAGGCGACCCCAGAGCATCACATTTGTGTATAGTCTCCTCTTTGTGAGTGTGGGCAGAACCTAGGACTAGCTTCCCACCAACAGAATATGGTAACGGGGATAGGATCTCGCTCCCGCGATTACCGTATATTATGTAAGACACCATCTTACAGCCTGGAGCTAGAGCCTCGGTTCTTCTTCCCGGGGGCTTCTCCATGGGGTAGTTTGAGTATCCTCATGGAATGGTGACTGGCTTCCCCGAGAGCAAGTGAGCCAAAAGACCACGATGGAAGAGGCTACGCTTTACAACCTTGCTCTGGAAATCACACGCTTCCACTGTGTTGTATTCTATTGGTCACATAGATTGGCATGACTCAGTCTGGGAGTGGCTACTGAGGGTGTGAATACCAGGAAATGGTATCACTGGGGCCATCTTGGAGACTGGCCGCCATACAAGGGATGGCAGTAGGGACAGGGGCTGGTGGGGCCTTGGAGAGGGCTATGGAAGGAAGACCCAGGCACTTGAAAAGCTAGAGCACATCCCAATGCCCTAAACTGTGAGGCCACCCCCGGTTCCTTCCTAAAGCAGTTCAGGGAATGAGCTGATTCAGGGAAGAAAATCACAGCTCCCAGTCTTGCTTCTCTGAATAGGGACGTGGACACCCCCCCCCCCCGGGAACTGGAGCCCTGCAAGGGGAGGGGCAAGGGGAGGGGTACCCCATCCAGGCCACCCCTCTTTGCTGCGTGGTCCTGGCTGGTAACTCCCTTCTCTGAGCTTCTGTCTCACCACTCTCCATGCAGATCAGCTTATCTCTCCCTCAGTGTAGAGACAGGGGAACTGGGGAGGGGAGACGGGGGTTAACATCTACCGCGTGCTGCCATGGATGGCCCTCTACAGCGCTCTCCCATTCAACCCTGAATGACTCCCATGCTGGGTGCCCTCCAACCACATGATCTAGATGAGGGAAACCGAGGCTCAGAGGTCCCTAGGTGAGTGGGGTGGAGACTGGGGAAGACTCCGCCCTGATGTCCTCAGGTGGTCGGATCAAGGCTCCTGCACCCAGGGCCCCCTCCCTGGACTGAGCTGGGACTCAAGGGAGGAAAGAGGGAAGGCAATGGTCTGGGGAGGTCAGTGCCTGGCAGGGGGTGTGGGGCTGAGGCTGGGAGAGGGTTGGAAGCCCTGCCCAAGGCAATCCGAGACCCAGGCTCTGACGCTGCTGGCCAGCCTGCTGGCTGCCAGCCTTCCCCCCATTGATCTGGGGAGTTCAGGCTCACATCTCTGGCTGCACAGTCTTCCTGGAGCCATCCTGCTGCCTCCTTTGGGGCCAGCCCAACCTGGCTGCAGCAGGGAGGCCCCCAGTGGAAGGAGGAGGGTGGCCAGCACACTTACAGCCAGCTGGATATTCAGATCTCCTCTGCCCACTAGAAGGCCCTGGGCTCAAGGTCCCGGAAAAGATCTGCCTACTTCAAGGAGAGGGTCCAGCAGGAGTGCTGAGGCCAGATTTGAGCAGGGAAGAAAGCTTGTGGACCTGGAATCCCAGGGCAGAGAACAGGATAATCTCCTGGTCACGTAGGTCAGGTAGACCCAATGTGCCCCACGAGAGGATTCTGAAGGCTGGCTGGGGAGCCCTGAGGAATGATATAGGAGAGGGTGCAGAAGTGAGGAAAAGATGAGGCGTCCCCTACAGAGCCCGGGAGGGCCACTTCTGCCACGCCCTCTGGGCTCACTGCCCGGGCTGAGTCCCACCGAGCCCCGAGTGCCACCCATGCATCCTCACCACGGCCCCATGGGCAGGATTATTCCCACTCCCTGTGGACCAGCCATGAGAGGTAAAGTTGCCCACTTCACTCCCTCCCCACAGAGTTGCAGATTCCGGATCTAACATGGAGGCTGACCTCTGGGAGGACCGTGCTCACCGCTTCCCGTGTATGACCTCATCCAAACATGAGAACTAGGAGGCTGGAACTGGTACAGACCCCATGTCATAGATGAAAGGCCCAGAGGCATCCTGTCATGTGCCCAGGTCCCCACTGCCACTTGGTGCCAGGATTAACATCCAGGCGTCCCACAGTAGCCAAAAGGTGGGAGCAACCCAAACACCCATAGACGGATGAATAAACAAAACGTACCCTATCCGCACAGGGGACTCTTAGTCCAGTGGAATCTTAAAGAGGAAGGAAATTCTGATACATGCGACGACACGGATGACCTTGAAGACATTATGGTCAGTGAAGTAAGCCGGTCACACAAGGACAAATACTGTAGGATTCTACTTAACACGGGGTATTCAGAATAATCAAATCCACAGAGACAGAAAGTAGACTGGAGGTTGCCAGGGGCCCGTGGGGAGGGAGGACGGGGAGTTAGTGTTGATGGGTAGAGTTTTCAGCTGGGCAAGATGAAAGGGTTCTGGAGATGGACGGTGGCGATGGCGGCACGGTAACATGAATGTGCTTTATGCTACTGGACACTTAAAAGAGGTTAAAATGGCAAATTTTACGTTATGTGTACTTTACCACAATAAAAAATATTAAATGAAAACAAAAAACCCCAGGCATCGATCTCGGTATCCATGGCGCAACCACCAGACTTCACGAGACTGGCTGTTGAGTCCAGACCTTTGCCCCTCCCTGTCCTCACAGTCCTGGGGCAGCGGGATGAGGACCCCACAGTCCGGGAGTCTTGAAGATGTTCTGGAACAAACTCCGAGGGCAGCTGTCCCTCGGGGCCGATCGGTAGCGGACTAGGCAGCCAGACCCAAACTGTCCCTCCCCTCGATGGATGCAGATCCCGAATCTAATACAAAGGCTGACCTCTGGGAAGACAGTGCACATTGCACCCCTCGGGGCATCCCCACAGAGAAGACAGGGCACGCCCACGCCCTTCACACCCACCTACACACCCGGGGATACTCAGGCAGACGAAGGCCTCTGATTGCTGGTTTCAGTGCAGCGCACACACAGAGGTCCCCTCCCCCAGGTCCCTTGAGCTTCCAGAACAGCACAGGGGAAAGGGGATCCTTGCCCCACAGGAGCCCAGCTTCCCCCATACCATCCTGCCCATCTCAACTGCTGCCCCAAATAAGAGATCAAGTGACCCCAAACATGGGCGCCATGGCACCAGGCTCAAGGCAGGCCAGGGCCAAGACCTATACAGAGACCGCCTAGAAATAGGAGGCCAAAGAATGCAGTGGGCAGCTTGGCAGAAAGACAGACAGAGCTGCCGGGCTTCCAGTAACACGCTGGCCCTGCCCTGACCTCGCCCACCAGCCCAGAGACTCAGCCAATGGATGCCCGGTCCTGGGCGCCAGCTCCCAGCTGCGCCCGGCCCAGCACAGCTGCTGCAGGGCCCTCCTGGTCACTGCCCCCTGCCCCCCGGTGACAACAGGACAGGAACTGGATCCCTGTCCTCTCAGGGTTCCAGCCATGCCGGGAAGGGGGTATCTTTAGCTTGCCTTCCTGGAAGCCCACTGGCTCCTGTCCCACCATGGCCCAGCAGCATCGCCTCCAAGCCCAGGCCACCTCCCCTTCCAGCACCAATTCCCTGGAAGAGGAGCAGCCGCCCCAGAAAGGTCTGCTTGGCTGTCTCATCCCCCGCCCGGTTCAGGACCCCGTGCCCAGCCTGACCTGAGTCAGCTGACCCCAGTCCTTCTCTCGCCCCATCGTGAAGCTGCTGCACGGGGGCATTGGCCCAAACACGCACCCCCCCCCCCATCTAATTAGAGGACCTTAAATAGGATCCAGGTGAGAGGGGATGGGGGTGGCCTGGGGTCACTACACACAGGGGCAGGACAAGGCCCGGGGCTGTTCCCAACAACGCCAGTCTGTCTTCCTGGCAGCAGGGTCTGAATCACAACCTGAACAGCTGTCCATGAAGTGACCCGGGGAGGGGCTCCTACCCGCACAGCTCCTGATGCAGGGCTGGGCAAAGTCAGGGTGCCGCTTTGAGAAAGTCAGAGTCTGGAAAACGAAGGAGCGGGAGGGACACGTTTGCCAGGGCCACGGGGCTGCTGGGAGCAGCCAGAGGAGAAACGCTGGAGTCTCCAGAGGGAAGAAACAGGACCCTGCAGGAAGAGGGCCTGGGGCTGGACAGGTGATAAGGAGCTGAGTCAGCCACAGGGCGGAGAGGACTGGCCCATCCTCAAGCTGCAGGGTGGCCCTGGGGCCTCGAAATGGGCTGAGGGTGCAGTGAGCCCCTGGCCCAGGAATGAGACCAGGCAGGTCAGGCCTGGCCTCACTTGCAGGCCCAGAGAAGACACTCCAGCCTGGATCCCTGGATCGTTAAACCAAGACCATGTTTGGTCCACTCTCGTGTGGGGTGCTGAGACTCCAATGGAGGGAAGATTGAGAAAGTCATTCTGTCTGCCCCTGTCCCTCTCCCAGGGGCTTGTAGTTTGTGGGGGAAGGGAAGGCAGAGGGAGCAAGTAAAAAGAGAAACAGTGAGCGCCCACTTAGCTGCAATGCAGGCAGAGAGCAAGAAATATCAGAAAAAAGGAGTAAAGCAAAATGCCTCCGAGCAAAGGTGAGGGAGTTTGCAGCTGGTGGAGGAGAAGCTCAGGAAGCCTTCAGGGAGGAGGTGGCACTAGGAGGCCTGACAGGGTGAATGCAGAGCGATGGATGGCAGACATGGGGTCAGGGGGCACAGTGCATGGAACAGCATAAAAGGATGGGAGGTGTGCAACGCTCAGGCCTGTGATTTCAGCCACAAGTAACAAAACAGATTTAAGTCATAAAGACAATCACTGTGGGGGTTTTATTTGGTTTTTTCTTTTAAAATATTTTTACCTTTTTTTTTTATACAATTTTAAAAGTTATACTCCATTTACATTTATTATAAAATACTGGCTATATTCCCCGTGTTGTACAATACATCCTTGTAGCCTCTTTTACAACAATCATTGTTTATATAACAAAAAAATCCAGAGGTTAAGGGTTCCAGGGCTGGTTAACAGCTCAAGGATATTGGTAAGGGCCCAAGTTCTTTCTATCCTTCCATGTCACCAGTTTAGGGTGACCAACCATCCTGTTGCCCAAGACTTTCCCAGTTTTAGTGCTGAAAGTCTTGCATCCTGAGTAATCAAATCCAGACTTTTAGTTACTCTAGTACTGAAGATGCTGCTTCTCAGGGGCACAACATAGTTGCCACAGCTCCAGGCATCACACTCTCATGAAATGACAGTGCACTAAGCAAGAGGAAACGGGGTGCAAGCAAAAACATATTTCTCCTTGAACTTCTCAGAAGCCTACAGAGACACTCCCCTTACGTTTCATTAGCAGGCCTGGGTCTCAGGGTCACCCTGGACCCATCACTGGCAAAAGAACAGGGGGTTGGTATGACTGGCTAGGCCCCATCACTGTTCATCCCTGGGGCCAGGACTCTGTTAGTGAGGAGGAAGGGGGTAGGGCTCCCTGGTGGCACGCAACGGCGTGAGGACTGGTTGGAAAAGCCACACTGGGGGACTCAGCCTGCTCCGAGTGCCAGCTCTGGCCCTTCATGGCAGGTTACCTGTGCTTGGTGAGTTTCACACTCTTCACCTGAAATAGGGGGACACTAAGAGTGGCTGTCCTTGCAGAATCTTGGGAAGAGCTAATTAAATCACGAAGAAGAGCGTTGAGTGCAGCGTCTGGCAAACACAAAAGAGGATGGCAGCTGGTGTCGGTGTAGACCAGCCATGCCCACCGCTTTCAGTTCAGTTCCCAAGACGGCTGATGCTGCAGCACAGACCCCCTGCTCTGGGGCCTCAGTCTCCCCTCTGGAGGAGGGTGTGTGGGAGGGTGGGTGAGGAAGGGTCTTCAAGGGGAGGCTTGAATCTGCTCCACTGAATCTTGTTCTTCCTGTACAAGTCTTTTCGTTTATGTAGGATTATTTCTTTGAGCTGTTTTCCCAGAAGTGCAAATATTCAATCAAAGAGAATGGACTTTGAAATGATGCTTTATTTTAAATTATGTATGTAATTGATGATCCTTGTAGAAAATTAGAACACACAGAGAAGCAGAAAAACTAATATTAAAACCATCTGGTTGGGTTTCCCTGGTGGCGCAGTGGTTAAGAATCCATCTGCCAATGCAGGAGACACGGGTTCAAGCCCTGGTCTGGGAAGATCCCACATGCCGCAGAGCAACTAAGCCTGTGCGCCACAACTACTGAGCCTGTGCTCTAGAGCCCGCGAGCCACAACTACTGAAGCCCATGCGCCTGGAGCCCGTGCTCTGCAGCAAGAGAAGCCACCGCAATGAGAAGCCCGCGCACCGCAACGAAGAGAACCCCCGGCTCGCCGCAGCTAGAGAAAGCCCGCGTGCAGCAACGAAGACCCAACCCAGACAAAAATAAATAAATAAATAAATAAATAAATAAAACCACCTGGTTGACTTTTTTTTTTAAATTAATTTATTTATATTTTGGCTGCGTTGGGTCTTCGTTGCTGCGCTTCTCATTGTGGTGGCTTCTCTTGCTGTGGAGCAGGGGCTCTAGGCGCGCGGGCTTCAGTTGTTGTGGTGCACGGGCTCAGTAGTTATGGCTCGAGGGCTTAGTTGCTCCGCGGCATGTGGGATCTTCCCGGACCAGGGCTCGAACCCGTGTCCCCTGCATTGGCAGGCGGGTTCTTTTTTTTTTTTTTTTTTTAATTATTTATTTATTTATTTATTTTTGGCTGTGTTGGGTCTTTGTTTCTGTGCGAGGGCTTTCTCTAGTTGCGGCAAGCGGGGGCCACTCTTCATCGCGGTGCGCGGGCCTCTCACTGTCGCGGTCTCTCTTGTTGCGGAGCACAGGCTCCAGACGCGCAGGCTCAGTAGTTGTGGCTCACGGGCCCAGTTGCTCCGCGGCATGTGGGATCTTCCCGGACCAGGGCTCGAACCCATGTCCCCTGCATTGGCAGGCAGACTCTCAACCACTGCGCCACCAGGGAAGTCCGTGACTTTTTATTTTTGGAAAAAGTAAATCATTTTTAAACGCAGGCCCATTTGGGGAAAGAAGTGACTTGTGCCTCACCTCAGTCCTGATGCAGGCCCCCAACGTGGCCAACCAGGCGGCCAGGGATTCACCTTCTCGGGCTGAGCTGGAGGAGGGAGAAGTTGGAGTGCTCTGGCCACAGTGGACTCAAGAAGTGCCCAGAGGAGGGGCAGGGGAGCGGGGTGTGAGAGACATAGGCTGGGCCCCTGGTGGACCCCCGGGCGAAGCAGGGGCAAGGGAAGGTGCAGGGTTTCACTGGGGCTGAGAGAGTGGGGCTCACACTCACAGAGGGGCTGGATGGTGGAGTGGAGCCATGGGGGGTCTGGAAGCAGAAGAAATGGAGCATCTTGAGCTGGGAATGCACTAGTGAGGCTGGAGTCCAAGGAGGCAGGGGAGAGAAGAGGCCGAATCCCGTAGTGCCTGGGGAGCCCTGGGAAGGAGCTTGGGTTATTTCCCCCATGTAACCTGCCAACTTCGGAGCCAAATAACAGAATAACCAAGTGTATGATCAGATTTGTGTTTTATTTTTTTATTTTTCTTTTCTTTGGCCACACCGTGCAGCATGCGGGATCTTAGTTCCCCGACCAGGGATCGAACCGGAGCCCCCTGCAGTGGAAGTGCAGAGTCTTAACCACTGGACCCCCAGGGAAGTCCAGATTTGTGTTTTAGAAAGATCACCTCTCCTGCTGTCGGGAGGAAACCCCAAGGGGAGTGAGGAAGGAGGGCCAGGTGGTTCTGCAGCTGAGAAGCAGAGGGACCAGGACCAGAGAGAGTGAGGAGGCTCTGGCTTCTGGATCTACCCGGAAGGCAGAGCTGGCCTCACTGCTGGATTGAATGTGGGATGCAAGAGGAAGACAGGGGTCAAGGACAAAGGCACTGCCGGGGGCCTGATAACTGGCAGCATGGAGTTGCCTGGAAGACTACAGGACGGGGGCGAGGGGAATGTGGTTAGAGCAGTGCCACCAGTGGCTGGATGCTGATGGATGCCAGGACTCTGTTGGGCTAGTTCCATGTCAACACTGGACCAGCAACCCAAGCTCCACACCCAGCAGAGTGAAGCAGCTGCTTTTTGTTTTTTAATCTTTTTTTTTTTTTAACTGAAATACAACATATATACAGAAAATGCAGAAATCCCAAGGGTGCAGGTGGGTCAGTTTTTAAACTTAACACGCCTATAACCAGCACCCAGGTCAACCGAATATCACCAGCACCCCAGAAGCCCTCTAGTAACCTTCCCAAGATATTCATAACCACTCCCTGGACTTCTAACGCTGTATCCTTTTTTCCTTTTTTTGGGACTTTTTACGTTGATGGAATCATACAGTGTGAGCTCTTTTCTGCCTGGCTTCTTTCGCTACCATCATGTTGGAGAGATCCGCCCATACTGATAACACAGGCCCTTGTTTGTTCCCATTGCTGGGTGGCTGAGTCAACATTTATTTATCCATCCTTCTCCTGTGGACGTTCGGGTCATTTCCACTTTGAGGTATTACAGGTAGTGTCGCAATGAACATTCTAGTCCATATCTGAGCGCACACCTGGGAATGGAATCGCTGGGTCGTGGGCTATGAATAGATTCGGCTCTAGCAGGTACTTCGAAGCAGTTTCCGAAGTGGTTACGTCAGTGTAGCTCCCATCAGAAAGAATGAGAGTTCCATGTGCTCTAGGTCTTCACCAGTGCGAGGGGTCTCCTGTCGTTTTCACTGTAGCCATTCTGCAGGGTGGGCAGTGGTAGTCCACTGTGGATTTAATTTGTGAGCCCTTTTTTGGTTTACTAGCCATTTGCCACGTGGGCATCCCCTTTGCCAAGTGCCTCTTCGAATCTTTTGCCCGTTTTCCTTTTGTACCCTCTGTCTAACCGATGTGCTTTATATATTCTTTATATATATAATCTGGGTCCTTTGACAACTGTATGCAGTGCGGTGGTCTCCTTCCACTTGCGACTGGTCTTTTGCTCTCTTACTAGCCAGGCGGAGGCTAGGGATGGCTCAGGGGACTTCAGCACCTCTCCCAAATGTCCACCAGGCCTCCCCAAAGAATATTCCATCTGAGTCCCAGACAAGCAGGTCCAAGGTCCCCGAGCCCCAGCTCTCCCTGGAGGGCAGCCCTCTAACCCCCTTTGTAGAATCTTCATAGAAACTTAGGGACTGTCATTGTCCATAGCTAAGCAAGCGTGTGTCCATCCGGACTGTATCCAGAAGAAGAGGTAGGGGTCCAGGCTTAGACCTGAGCATGTCCCCAGTTCCTCCGCTGCAAGCACCTGAGCGGGGCTTTCTGTACATATATGGGCAGAGATCTGGGGGCTGTAGACCCCCAGGAATCCTATGCCCTCTCCCGAGGCAGTTCCCTTGCCAGCTCACTCCTTGTGACTATTTCACACCAGCAGGGACCTTTTCTGTCTCCTTACACATCCCTGCCTTTTTCGTTCACGGATGAACATAAAACCGCATCCATTTCCAGGCCACCCAGCCTCGCCAGCTGGGCCACCTTGCACATGAGTGGGACCCTCTCCAGTGCAGGTCCTCTCTCTCATGCCGGGGACCGTCCCTCCTCCCCTCTCACTGTCACCTCCCCAGCAGTCTTCCCTCTACCTCCCACCGCCCACCCCAGACCAGACATACTGGGTCATCTCCCGTCTCATAATCTCTCCCAGGACCCCACACGGCGCCCCTCTCCCTACCCCCTCGACAGAGAAACTCCCTGAAATTGGCATCTGTGTCCCTCCCCCCTCCACACACAGCCTCTCCTCAGCCCACTCAGGCTGGCTTGTGTCCTCACCGCACTTGTCAAGGTCGCCAAAGAGCCACCCCTCGTCCCATCCTGGTCCCCTAGCGTCTGCAGCAGCATCTGACACCGCCGGTCCCATCCTCCCCTCAGACCCACACACTCTCCCAGGGTTTTTTCCTCCCACACCGAGCAATTCTCGGTGACACCAGCTGGCCATCCTACAATTTAACTCAATTCTGACACTGTTTACCTGGAGATCCCACAGGTTAAGGGCTCAGTCCCACGAGACTGCCCCCCACTTCAGATACCAATCACAAGTGGTAGGTCCCTGGGTTACCCACAGCTTCTGTGTAACTTGCCGACGAGGCAGAGGTTCCCATGACCTCCTCCTCGATTATTCGTTAGAACATCTCACAGAACTCAGGGAAACACTAACATTTACCAGTTTCTTATATAATAAAGGACATGAAAGCACACAGATGAACAGCCAACAGAGAGACACACAGGGTGAGGTCTGGAAGGGTCCCAAGCACAGGAGCTTCCGTCCCCATTGGGGTGGTCACAGCCCAGAAGCTCCCCAAACCCTGCCCTTCGGGGGTTTTTCTGGAGGCTTCCTCACGAAGCGGTGATGGGTCATTAACCCCATTCCCAGTCCCTCTTCCCTTCCCGGAGGCTGGGGGATGGGCTGCACACTCCCAGCTTCTAACATGGCCCGGTCGGTCTTTCTGGTGATCAGTCCCCACCCAGAGTCGCCTGGGTGACTATCGCCCAGGAAATTCCAAGAGATTTAGGAGCTCTGCGTCAGGAACCAGGGTCAAAGACCAAATATTAGAACAAAAGATAATCCGAGTGCCCTTAGCACTTAGGAAGTTACCAGGGTTTTAGGTGCATTGTGCCAAGAACTGGGGTCGGAGACCAACATATATAATATAATATATAGTCATAATAATAAATATACATATATTTCTATTCACACAGATTCCCCTCACCTTTTCTTTTTTTTTTTTTTTTTGGCCATGCCGCGCAGCTTGCAGAATCTTAGTTCCCCAACCAGGGATCGAACCCAGGCCCCCGGCAGCGAAAGCAACGAGTCTTAACCACTGCACCACCAGGGAAGTCCCATCCCCTCACCATTTCAAACACCACAAAAGGGAAGATAGATGCAGGAAGCAGCATTATTTTTTTTTTTTTAATTAATTTATTTATTTCATTTATTTATTTTGGCTGTGTTGGGTCTGCACCACTGCGCGCGGGCTCCCTCCAGTTGCGGCAAGCGGGGGCCACTCTCCATTGCAGTGCGCGGGCCTCCCCCGCTGCAGAGCACGGGCTCCAGACGCGTGGGCTTCAGCAGCTGCAGCATGTGGGCTCAGCAGTCGCGGCCCACGGGCTCCAGAGCACAGGCCCAGCAGCCGTGGCGCACGAGCTCAGCCGCCCCGCGGCACGTGGGATCCTCCCGGACCAGGGATCGAACCCATACTCCCCGCACCGGCAGGCGGCCTCTCAACCACCGCGCCACCAGGGAAGCCCCAGCATTCTCTTTTAAACGGTACAAAGTACAGCGTATGGGAAGTGTCCCCACTGCAGTGCTCCCCGGGGTTTCTCACAAACTCAGCCCAGGGCCAGCGTCACCGTCCAGGCAGCTAACCCCTAAGATTGTGTATTTGGGGCGTTGGCCTGGCAACCTGGCCAAACCCATGACTGGCCTTAATCCTGAGATATTCTCCCCATTTAAGGAATGAGGCCTCGTCCTGTGGTCACACACAGGGGACGGCAGCTGGGGAACGGGCTGATGGCTGAGATTGGCACACACTTCGCCACCTGGTGTCTACGTGTCCTGGGAGCTTCGCAGAGTCCAGCGTCCAGCGTTCCCATGTTCCCAGCTGTGCCTCGCCCTCGAGGGGAGTCCTCTTTGTAGTTTATGCTCCATGTGCCTCCTGCACCAATTATGGTCCCTCACTGGCCCCTTGAAGGCCTCCATCCCTTGGAGCATCCCTTGGAGAACCTCTCATGCCCTCCCTCGACACATCATTACCTGTGTCCGTCTTGCCCCTATGAGATTGCCCTGAGGTCAAGCAGGGCAAGCTGGTGTGGACTTGAAGACCCTCTGGCAGAGGGATTCTGGAGAGACCCCAAGGGGCGTGGGCTGAAGCAGGGGTTTCCAATGTGTGTTCCTGGGCAGAGATGGCAGAGAATTCCGGGGGTCAGGACTTGGTGCACATTGACTTGGGGAATAACTGATCCAAGACTAAGGGTAGAAAGGTCAGGAAAGCAAAATGGCAGATCTAGGGTCAGTATTAGTATTCTCTTGAGTCAGAATGTTCCAGAAATCAAGTGGGCTGGCTGCCTCGCCCAGTAGCAGGCTCCCCGTTGGGGGGCACTCAAGGAGGGACTGACTCCTCCTGGGAATACAGAGAACTGCCTGCTAGGATGCTCTGGATCGCAAGGACACAAAAGAAACAAGTCCCACCCAGCTTAGACCTCGAGGGGCAGTGATTGGCTCACATATCTGAGTCATCCAGGGTCCCGGGAAGGGGCCTCCACCAGAGGGGCAGCCGTGAAAGGGTCCGTGCTTCCTGGGAACCTGCTCTGTCCTCCCAGGCTCTCCTGCATGGTGGAAAGATGCCTTTAAGCAGCCCCAGGGCCTGCGCCTCTAGGTCCAAATCCAACAGAAAATGAACACATTTAGCTACTGCCAGCTAAAGCAGAAGTCTGGGATTTACATCTTACGGGGTCCATCTGCCCTGAGTTGGGATCTATGTCCTGAATTACTGTGACCAAGGGACTGAGATATTATTAAACTGGCTTAAACCAATCAAGGCTCACCCCTGTGGGTGGAGCTGGGTCAATGGGGAAAGTGGATGGTGGGGAGGAAAGCAACAAACGTCCACTCTAAGAGGGGGTTGGGTGGATACTAAAACTTCTATGATTGTAAACGCCCAGAGGACACATGTAGTGGCACAGGGTGTCCATATGATAGATGTTTAATAAATGACTGTTGAGTGAATAAAGGTAAGAAAGGAAGGATGGAAGGAAGAAAGGGAGGAAAGGAGGGAGGAAGGGAAGGAAGGAAGGGCAGATTAAGAGTAGAGGGTCCCAGTGACAAGGAGAGAGTTCCTTCTGAGCCGCAGCTGAAGCCTGCTCTTCCCTGGGAGGAAGCCAAGCCAAAGGTGGAGAATGAAGCAGGAGGGTGAGACCCACGGGAGGCGATTGCTTGCACCACCAAGCAATGGTATGGGGCCTAAGTGGAGAGGGCAGAAGTGACCTGAGATTAGGTGGGCTGACCAGGGCTGATCTTGGGAGCTGTGGCCCCGACACCCCTTTGAAGTCCATCTTGGCCAACTTGGCAAACCCGGAGGTGAATTCTCGAATCAGAGAAGGGTGGGGCAGGTGTGAGGGACACAGCTGGACCAGGCTGCTGTGGGTGGGAGGCCAGGTGGAAGGGACCGGCCCCCATTCCCTCCTACCCAGTGACATCAAGCCCCCCTCGGCTGGTCTGTAACAGGCGAGTACCCACGGCACCTGGGGAGGCCTCGGGGGCTCCGGGGAGACCTCGGAGAGCCTCCAGCTCTGGTTGCTCTCCTGGCCAGGACACGGCCTGTTCCCAGAATACTGCCTGCCCCAAAGGCCATTCACCCTGGCCGGTCAGGCTGGGCCAAGGGCAGGGGCCCAGCCCAGGAATCAGGGGTGAAGAATGAAAGGTGCCAGCTGGAAGGCCCTGCGTGCCCACTCGGGCTGCCAGATGCGGATGCTGTAGGTGCTCAGAGATGCAGGTCTGGAGGCGAGCGGACAGTCTGAGGGGAGCCGGACACAGGCTTCCGCTTGGAAACATGAGAATTTCTCTTTCCAAATGGTGCAGTGCTTAGCCTAAGGCGCCAGACGTTGGCCTCGGGGCTCCCACCAGGGTGAAGAGGGGGGTGCTGGGGAGGCCCAGAAAGCTTAACAGATGGTGGAGGCCGAGATCCCTGCTAACAACCCAGGGTGAACGGATGTGGGCTCAGAGATGGCACCACTGCAACTGGGGGACCCAGAGGTCTTCCGCCTTCAGCCACGGTTTAGGGGGAGCGACTGACCCGGATGCCGAGTGAGTGTGAGGCCGAGAAAGAAGGGCTGCCCCTTGGGGAGAGGAGGTCCTGCGGCCAGGGGAGGGCCACCTCTGCTGTTCTTTGCACACTTTTCATACGGAGGTGGCGCCTTGCCTGCTGCACCCGATGACGCAGGGACGGGGCAGCGACAGAGACAGGAGAGCTGGCCCAGCTGCCGCACGTGCAGGGTCCAGTGTAGAGCAAAAATGCAGGGCCCCGGGGTCAGAAAGTACTGAGAACTTCAAGATGGGGACAGCAGAGCATTAAGCCCGGCACAGGGTCCTTCTGGGCACACCCAGAGGGAAGAAGAGGAGAAAAGTCCGTGGTGGGGGAGCCAGGACATTACAACAGGCAACTTAGGGGCACACAGTATCCATACCAAGGTCCTGAGGCCACATGCCAAGGGTCCTAACAAGAGCCCTGGAGTCTGCCTCCCTTTCCATCTCATGTCTCAGTTAAGCCTCTAAATAATGCCCCTCCCACCCCAGATAGCCGTCATTAGTTCCATCTTACAGAGGAGGAAGCGAGGCTTGGAGGTGAAGAGACTCAGGGGCATGCAACAAAGAGCTGTCTCAGGCCTGTGCTCCCCTCCCCAGAATTTTGGGGCCCAAGCCCTGACTCCCCCTCGCTGGGTTCAAATCCCAGCGCTGGCCTTACCACAGCTCTGGCAAGTTATTCAGGCTCTCTGGGCCTCAGTTTCTTCATCTGTAAAATGGATCTTGTATTAATAGCCCCTACCCTCCATAGGGTTATTTCTCATAATATACACAGAATGCTCAGCAACAGCACTGGCCATAGCAAAGGCCCCCAGTACGTGTCCTCCATTGGACCCACTGTGGTTCTTATCTGCTGAACTTCCTCCCCGGTGCCAGCTCCCACAATACCCCCCAGCTTCTAAGTAAGTCTCAGCCACCATCGCGTCAACAGACTTCCACCTGCAGGAAGCCAGACCACTGCCCATCGCCCAGGTAGGACACACACACACACACACACACACACACACACTTTCTCCTGCACACACTCACCCCCTTTAGCCCGCCGCTCTCACCGCGGCTGTGCCGGGCGGCTGCACCCAGTGGCTTTGGTGGAGCACAAAGCTGGGCCGAGAAGGTCTCCCTCTAGTGGCCCCAGAAACAGCAGCTGCTCGCTTGGGCCTGACGCCAGACCCTTAGCAGTAGGCAGCAGGAAATGTGCTTTGACCCCAGGCTGAAGCGGAATCCCGAGGGGCCCCAGCTCCCTCTCAGCGCCCAGTCCGGCACGGACACCTGCCTTCGGTGCACTCATTCATCTGCGCATTGGGAACCCAGCACTTGCCAGGAGCAGCCCCAGCCGGAGGCTCAAATCTCAGAGCAGAACAACGACAAGGTCGGAGACCTCCAGAGAGTCCCAGGCTGTGGGGAGCAGAACAGGTCACTGGCAGGTGCTGAGTGCCACGCCAGGCTCACACCAGATCCAGAGCATCAGAGGGACGAGCACAGCGGGGTTGGCGCCCCACAGCCCCCGACATCGCACAAAAGGAGAGAAGAAGGGCGGGAAAAGCACTGCAGCCCCTGGAAGCAAGAAGCTGAGGAATGTTTGGCACTCTAGGCAGTTGGGCTTTGCTGAAATGTAAGGAGGCTGGGGGTGCAGGAAGAGAGCGGGCGGGAGGGGTGAGTTGACACCACGCAGAGTGGGCATAACACGGACCAATGAAAGAAAACGAGTGAACGGTGGGCTTTGCCACCCTTGTATCACACGAGTGCCTCGGCCATTTCTGACAATAGATTCCAAGGCACCTTTCCCCAACCTGCTGATTCGGACTCAGCAGGAAAGAAGCCGGAGAACCCGTATGTTGACCAGCAGCGCAGGTAATTCTGAGATCAAGTCTGGAAATTACCAGGGTTCTCTGTGGCACCGTCAAATTGCCTGCGAAGGCCCCAGGCCCGAGATTCTGAGCTGGGGGTTCTGGGGTGAGCCCCGGAAGCTGCCTGTGTAACAAACACCCCAGATTCCAGGGCAGGAGGTGCGGCTGCACTCTGGGGACTCAGGAGGGACCCCAGGGCTAACGGTTTAGGAGGGAACTAACCCAGGCTCTGGTGACCTCAGCCACTCCCACACTCTCTGGGCCTCTGGTCCCACTCGGGAGAGGAGACACCCTGTCCCCAGCCTGCTCCAAAGGTGCTGATGGGCACAGACCAGGCTGGGGACCTGCGGCTCCTGCCTTTACCACGGAACAGCCGCGTGTCCAGACAGCCTTCCTCGCCTCTCTGAGACCCGGCTTCTGCACAGCCAGATGGGACCGTAAAAGCCCATGTGCTCTTATGAAGCTTCTTTTTTCTCTTCTTTTAAAAAAATTGTGGTAAAATACACATACCATAAAAGTTGCCATTTTAACCATTTTTAAGTGTTTTAACTCAGTAGCATTAAGTGTGTTCGCATTGTTGTGTAACCATCACCACCATCCATTTCCAGAACTTTTGCAATTTCCCACATGAAATCTCTATCCCCATTTAACACTGACTCTCCATTCCCCCCTCCCTCAGCCCCTGCTACCCACCATTTTACTTTCTGTCACTATGAATTTGACTGCTTTAGATGCCTCATATAAGTGGAATCATACAGCACTTGTCCTTCTGTGATTGGTTGATTTCACTGAGCATGTCCTCAAGGTGCATCCATGTTGCAGACTGTGTCAGAATTTCCATCCTTTTCAAAGCTGAATAATATTCCATTGTGTGGATGGACCACATGGTCCCCAGGGTCATCTCCTACTTGATCCCATCCATGGGGCTGGTGCTTCTCAACTTTTCCATCTTACCTCCCAACTGGCAATAATAATAATAATAATAATGTTACTTAAATTGACCCCCCCAAAAAAAGTATGTCCACCAAGAAGCTATGAATGTGATCTCATTTGGAAAAAGGGTCTTTGAGGATGCAGTTAAGTAAAGGATCTGAATGAGGTCATCTGGATTAGGGTGCACCCTAAATCCAATGACAAGTGTCCTGAGAGGAGGGGCAAGATGGCCGAGTAGAAGGACCTTGAGCCCACCTCCTCTCCCGAGCACACCAAAATCACAAATAACTGCTGAACAACCAACAATAAAAAAGACTGGAACCTACCAAAGAAGATATTCTACATCCAAAGACGTAAAGAAGAAACCACAATGACAAGTATCCTTATAAGAGACAGGAGACAGATGCAGAGACACAGAGAGACCTGAGACCACAGAGGCAGAGATGAGAGGGACGCGGCCACAAGCTAAGCAACGCCTGTGGCACCAGAAGCTGGAAGAGATGAGGAAGAATGCTCCCCTTGAGCCTTTGGAGGGAGCGAGACCCTCCTGACACCTCGATTTCAGACTTCTGGCCTCCAAAACCAGGCAGAATCAATTTCCATTGATACAAGCCACCCAACTTGTAGTGTGTTCCGGCGGCCCCGGAAAACCAACACAGGGCTCATCCACACGGAGGCCACTGCATACCCTGGTGACCAGCCCTTCCAAGTCAGCGTTTTTGGTCCCATTTCACAGGCCGTGGAGGCTCTCCAGGCGGCCTGCAAAGAAGTTGCTTCATCCTTTTGAAGTCTGCCCAGGGAACCCTGACTGCTAGGTCGGGCTCCTGATCCCGTCAGTTGAATCAGGGGAGACACAGAGAGACCACTTTTTCCGAGAAGGATGTTTTATGCGTTTTACAGGCATTCTTTTATTATGTTTATTATTTACGGCCAGCTTTGGGGACATAAAATTGCAGCTGTATTGTTGGGAGTAAATTTTATTTCCATGGCTTTAAAACACAAATGAACAGTAACCCCATTAGTAGCTGAATATTGTCATAATTCTGCAGAATATAAATTTTACTGCAATAATAATTGTAAAATACCAAGAACCCATTGCAGCAAAATTTGGGGGAATAAATGTTATTGTTGGGCCCCAAACACTAACCGATAATTCCACTCTGGCTGCAAAGGAGCCTCATACTGGAGAGCATGAAATGTTCTGGGTAGGTAACCATAAAGCACCAACACTGAGGGAATATTTAAAAACTGCAGTGGTGTGACTGGGAATCCATTTTATGCCTCTGACACAAATACAACAAATGGTTCCCTTTTGCAGTTAAATTTTCAATCATCCTGCTGACAAGAATTTTTTTACTGCTGCTATTGTGAAGCTATAAAAGGCAAAAAGAAGTCATTTCAGCTCCAGGAAAGGTGGAATGATAAAAATGCAGCTTCGGGCTTCCCTGGTGGCGCAGTGGTTGAGAATCTGCCTGCCAATGCAGGGGACACGGGGTTCGAGCCCTGGTCTGGGAAGATCCCACATGCCGCGGAGCGACTAGGCCCGTGAGCCACAACTACTGAGCCTGCGCGTCTGGAGCCTGTGCTCCGCAACAAGAGAGGCCGCGACAGTGAGAGGCCCGCGCACCGCGATGAAGAGTGGCCCCCGCTCGCCGCAACTGGAGAAAGCCCTCGCACAGAAACGAAGACCCAACACAGCCAAAAATAAATAAATAATAAATAAATAAATAAATAAATAAATAAAATGCAGCTTCCATGCAAGAAATCTTATGGGCTGGATGGGACCATGGGTGCCAGATAAAAGACAAGATGCTCAGTTAAATGTGAATTTCAGATAATCAATGAATAACTGTTAGTATATCCCACATATTGTGTGGGATATACTTATCCTACAAAATGCCTGTTGTTTATCTGAAATTCCAATTTAACTAGGCACCTGGTCTCCTGTTGTTTCATTTTACTAAATTTGGCAACTTTTGGTGAGGCTAAAGAACAAGGATGAACCTCCACTCCCCAATAAGTGAATTCTTAATGTGAAGAAATGCTGGGATGCCAGGGAACGTTCACAGGTGCAAGTGCTCAGAGGTGGCCAAGCGGGTGTTCTCAGTCTCAGCGGGCTTTAAACACACTGGAATCCTTACTTCCTGGCGGTGAGTAGGGCTCCAGTTAGAGCACCAGCTCACCAGGCAGGCGCTTCTGTCTGCTGTGCTGTCCCAGCCCCTAGAACAGCACCTGGCACATAACAGGCACCGAGCGGATGGTTCCGGAACAGATGAATGAAGGAAGGAGAGAGGGAACAGCCTGCTTCACACTGGCCATCTCTGGGCATCATTCTTCATCATGGAGGCGGAACCACCATTTGCCGGCCCATCACCTGTTGGTGCTGTGTCCCTCTGCCTGCTCCTTGTCTCCCCACTGGGATTAAATCCTCTGAAAGCTGCCACTGCACCTCCCTCCTCACAGCCCCGGCCCCACCCGCCCGGAGACCCTGCACACCGTAGGTGTCCCTGCATCTCTGCTGCCACAGCTGCTGGTGGGGACAGGCCAGCAGCTGCAGGCACCGGCTTGAGTGGCTCTTCTCACCTGGAGTGGGGTCCCTGGTGGAGGCGGGGCCCCCTCCTCATGTGCTTTGCATATGCTTTGCATAAACACTACCCTTGGTGGGAGTTTAAAGATCTCTCTCCACCACTGCTGGAGCTTGAATTCTGGTGCAGTCAGAGAAAGGGCCTTTTGTGCATCCCCAGGCGGGAAGGGGCAGGGGGGCGGGCAGGCGCTGCGGCCAAGGTGAGGGTCCTCAGGGCAACCTGCTCCCTGGGGCTGGGCGAGGCTTGCCATGCCAGCCAGAGGGCCAATGCAGGGCCCTGGAGAAATGGGAGAGTCCAGACGCCCACCCCTGCTCACGCTGGGCCTGGGACGGTGGGCACAAAGGAGACTGGTCCCGGGACCCCACAGGGCTGGCCCCTGAAGCACAGAGGGCAGATGTCCTCCCTGGGGGTTCCTAGGGGACCGACTCCACCCCCAGAGCTGGCCCATCTCCCAGAGGCCAGGTCACAGGGTGAAGCTTCTGGCCACAGAGAGGGTGGGGATGGAGGCTTTGTCCCCAGATGCTGTGCCTTCCTTCCTCTTTCTGGGAAAGGAGAGGCCGCCCTGTAGGCCCTGGGAACCTGCCCAACAGTCTCCCCCGAGGCCACTCCCGGCTCCCTGCACCTGAGTGGCGGGGAGGGGGGGTGGAGTGGGCAGGGGCAAGTAGCACCCACCTCTAAGGGTGAGCCCCAGATCCCAGGGAGCACAGATGAGGGAGGGGGGTCGGGAGGGAGTGTCAGCTCAGCGGGCAGCACTGCCACCTCTGCCACGTCCCCTCTGCCACCTCTGCCACGTCCCCTCTGCCATGCCCCCGCGGAGTGGCGGTGAGAGGCCAGGCCCCCCAGGGGAGGGTCACAGGGAGCTCTGGTGAAGAGCCCTGGCCACCGGCCTGGGAAATGCCCTCTCCCTTTCATGCCCAGCGGACCCTTGGACGGAGGCCTCCCAAGGGGCACCTCCCTCGCAAGGGCCACCTGCCCCCTCGGGGCAGGCAGGCAGCAGCATTCATGGGGCCGGGCCGCGTGGGGCTGTGGGCTGGCAGGCGCTCCCTTCAGGCCTGGCTGGGACGGCATCTGGGCTGGTGGTGAGGTTGGGAAAGGGGGCAGGGGGCCTCCCCCGACCCCTCAGCAGGCTGCACCAACCCGGGCAGGATCCCTCACTGGCCCCTGCTTCTCTTCCCAGCTGTCATGAGAGCGGTCCTGCTGTACCTGTCATCTTCCAGGGAGGGGTGAGCCCGGGATTCAAGCGCAAGGGGAGGGGGAGGACTGCGGGGAGGAGGGGGAGGACTGCGGGGAGGAGGGGGAGGACTGCGGGGAGGAGGGGGAGGACTGCGGGGAGGAGGGGGAGGACTGCGGGGAGGAGGGGGAGGACTGCGGGGAGGAGGGGGAGGAGAGGAGCCTGGCTGGGAGGCGAGCAGGTGGGAGACAGGCGAGGGGAGGGGGTGGCCCTGGGCAGGCAGAAGCTGGCGCCCTACCCCGCGTTCTGTCATTACCGGAATCGAGGAGGGCCTCCTGGGGTCTCAGCAGAGCTGCCTGCTGGGAAGTCCCTTCCTCAGAGGCCCCTCCACCCCTCCCACAGGCCCAGCTGTGCCCGCTGCCCCAGCCTGGCCCCTCTCCTGGTCCCTCTGCAGGTGATCCCCTGAGGCCCTGAGGCTCGGGGTGGGCACCATGCCAGCTGGCTCTGCCCCTCTCGAAGGAGGCCTCCTCCACCACCACCACTTGGTTTACAGGACACCAGGCGCTGCCGCCCAGGCTTCTGGGCCACGCAGGGAGCAGAAAACCCCTGCTGAAGGGTGGGTGGGGCCGTGGGCACTGAGCAGGTGGGAGGCCCTGCCTGGCCTGCCTGCCTCTGAGCCCCCAGCAGGCATGCTCTCCTCCGTGTCACTTCTGCCCACGAGATCCGCCCAGCAAACCCGTTCCACAAGGAGCTCGATAACAGGCCAAGGCCCTGGGGACCAGGCCAAGGGGCAGGGTTTTAACTGAAATCTAGCAGTTTATCTGAACACAGTCAGCTTATTGGTGAGTAGGGGGTGGGCAGCTTCCTTCTCAACCCCCCTTCCCAGAAGGAAGGAAGTCCATATTTTTAGATGCCACAGCAGCCCTTCTGGGCAATGAGCTCCTCTTCCCAAGATGCTATCAGCCTCCAAATGCCTCATCTTGGGAGAGAAGGAAGGAGTCTCAGTGCCTTCTCTCCTCCCAGTCTCTCCTGCACCCCGGTGCTGTCCAGAACCCTGACACCAGTTCTCCAAGTCTTGGGCCAAGGGAACAGGCAGGCCTCCCCTGGCAGTGACCTGACAACGCCCACCCTACCCTGGCAGGGGCCCAAGGTCACGGCTCAGGTGTAGGTCTGCCTTTGAACCCTAGCTATGTGCCTCTGGGCAAGTCACCTATCCACCCTAGCCTCACCCTACACTGTGCGTCAAAGCACCCCCCCAGTGGGTTGTTGGGGGTTGAATTGGGATGGTGCTCAGGAGTGAAGAGCCTGGCTTGCAGTAAGCTCTCAGCACATGTTAGGTAGAACCACAGGGCACTTGCCGCTAAACCCACCCTAACTAGTACCAGTTACAAGAAACAGAAACCCACCTCAAAAGAGAGCTCAAGTCAAAAGGAGATTGAAACACAAACCAAAACCACTATTAGACACTACTTCATACCCATTAAGATGGCTATGATGAAGAAAGAATGAATGAAAGGAAGGAAGGAAGGAAGGAAGAAAGAAAGAAAGAAAGAAGGAAAGAGAGGGAGAGAAGGAAGGAAGGAAGGAAAGAAAGAAAGAAAGAAAGAAAGAAAGAAAGAAAGAAAGAAAGAAAGAAAGAAAGAAAGAAAGAAAGAAAGAAAGGAAGGAATAAAGGAAGGAAGAAAGGAAGGAAGAAAGGAAAGAAAGAAAAGAGAAAAGGAAGGAAGAAAGAAGGGAAAAAACAAAATTGGAACCCTTGTGCATTGCTAAAAGGAATGTAAAATGGTGCAGCCACTGTGGAAAACAGTATGGCAGTTCCTCAAAAAGTTAAACATAGAATTATTATATGATCCAGCAATTCCACTTCTGTGTATACACCCCAAAGAACTGAAAGCAGCATCTCAAACAGATACTTGTACACCCAGTGTTCACAGCAGCATTATTCAAAATAGTCAAAAGGTAGAAGCAACCCAAGTATCCATCAATGGCAGAATGGATAAACAAAATGTGGTCTATACATACAATGGAATATTATTCAGCCTTAAAAAGGAAGGGAATTCTGACACACACTACAACATGAGTGGACCTTGAAAACATTATGCTATGTAAAATAAACCAGTCACAAAAGGACAAATATTGTGTAATTTCTCCTAGATGAGGTACCTAGAATAGTCAAATTCATAGAGATAGAAAGCAGAATAGTGGTTGCACGGGCCTGGGGGAGGGGAGAATGCGGGGGTTAGTGTCTAATGGGGACAGAGTTTCAGTTTAGGACGATGAAAGCGTTCTGGAGATGGATGGTGGTGATGATTGCAGAGCAATGTGAATAGCCCTAATGCCACTAAACTGCACACTTTAAAATGGTTAAAATGGTAAATTTCATGTTATGCATACTTTACCTCAATTTTTTAAAAGTTTAAAAACATCTTACCGAGGAAAAAAAAGCAGATCAGACAAATATAAGAAGATATTTACAGTTATGGAATCTGGGTGATGTTCTATGGGGATTTGCTATGCCCATCTGCCTACTTTTGTTTTCTATAATTTATTTATTTTATTTATTTTTGGCTGCCTTGGGTCTTCGTTGGTGCGCGCGGGCCTTCTCTAGTTGTGGAGAGTGTGGGCTACTCTTCATTGCGGTGCGCATGCTTATTGTGGTGGCTTCTCTTGTTGCAGAGCACGGGCTCTAGGCTCACAGGCTTCAGTAGTTGTGGCACGCGGGCTCAGTAGTCGTGGCACACGGGCTTAGTTGCTCCACGGCATGTGGGATCTTCCTGGACCAGGGATCGAACCCGTGTCTCCTGCATTGGCAGGCAGATTCTTAACCACTGCGCCACCAGGGAAGCCCTACTTTTGTTTTCTGATTTTTAAAAAACTTTTAACAATTATTATGATCACTTTCTTTTTTAAAAAAATTTTATTTTTGGCTGTGTTGGGTCTTCCTTGCTGCGCACAGGCTTTCTCTAGTTGCGGCGAGCGGGGGCTACTCTTCGTTGTGATGCGCGGGCTTCTTATTGTGGTGGCTTCTCTTGTTGCAGAGCACGGGCTCTACGCACGTGGGTTTCAGTAGTTGCAGCACTTGGGCTCAGTAGTTGCGGCACGTGGGCTCAGTAGTTGGGGCTCGCCAGCTCTAGATGCAGGCTCAGTAGTTGTGGTGCACGGGCTTAGTTGCTCCGCGGCATGTGGGATCTTCCCGGACCAGGGATCGAACCTGTGTCCCCTGCATTGGCAGGCGGATTCTTAACCACTGTGCCACCAGGGAAGTCCCCAAAACTATTTTCATAATAAAACTAAAAATAAAAAAGAGGGAATTGAGTTATCAATCCTGCCTCTTCACTCCCTTCTAGCAGAGTTATGCATCCATATCCTTGACGTTGGGCATAGCCATCTGTCTTAGTTTGTATAAAGTACCATACACTGGGTGGCTTATAAACAACAGAAATTTCTCAGTTTGGGAGGCTGGAAATCCAAAATCAAGGGGCCAGCATGGTCAGGCTCTGGTGAGAACCCTCTTCCTGGTTCATAGTTGGCACCTTCTCACTGTGTGCTCACATGGGGAAAGTGGCTGGGGAGGTCTGTGGGGTCTCTTTTATAAAAACACTGATCCCATTCATGAGACTGGAGCCCTCACCACCTACCAAAGGCTCCACCTCCAAATACCATCATATTTGAGGGTTAGGATTTCAACATCTGAATTTTCGGGGGACACAAACCTTCAGACCAGAGAGCCCTGTGACTTGCGTTGACCAATGGGATGGCAGTGATATGCACTGAGCAGACTTGAAATGCGCTTGCACAAGGAACCTGCTCTCTTGCATGGCTGAAACGGCCCCAGAAAGAACACACTGAGGGGCTCTTGCTGGTCTAAGGAGGACAAGAAACATGTGGAGCAAACCTGGACCCAACCCACAGCCCGGAGCCGAGCCTGGATCTGCTGAACCCCAGCAAGCTCACAGACATGACAGCAAAAAATCAATGCCTACTGTGCAATGCCACTGAGAATGTGGGGCTGTTTGTTATAGGGCCTAATTATGGCAGTAGCTGACTGATACAGGGAGTTTCTCATGGAACACAAGAAAAGTCACTAGTCTGTATTGCATCTGACAGACAGGTGCTCTCTGGTTAAGACAAGCAGAAAAGTAGCTTATGGGTGTACTGGTTAGCACTGAACAGCCTGCATAGAATAGCACTGCTGGACCCTCATTGCATGCTGTCTGACCCTACCATAGGCCCCGGGAAGGCTGTCTGGACACCAAGCAACCAAGAGGACAAATGTCCACCACCAGCGGGAGTGCAGGGAGGGGCTGGAGGCGGGCTTGGGCTCTCAGCTCTGCCTCTGCTCCTTCCTGGGACGCAGACTTCATCACACAGGCTCCTCCTCACCCCCTGGGCCCTGTGCATCCACATGCACCGGCTTCCCAGGCTTCAGCCACCTTGAGGGAGACCTGCTTCTCTTCCTCAGCTGAAGAACCCCTTAGGTGAGGTGCCCATGAGCTCCCACCATAACCCTGCTGAGGGCAGGGAGGGAGGTTCCCGGAGGTGAGGAAGAGGAGAAGGCAGGGGAAGCAATAGGTGTCACTCCGGGGGTGGGGGGGTGTCTCATAGACGTGGGCTCAAGCCTCCGCTCGGACATTCACTCACTTGTGACTTGGGGTCATTGTCTAAGTCAGGTGTGATATGAAAGTCAGTTGTTCGACAACCTCACTCGTACAACTGCTAGGATGTACGGAAACCCCTGGCACATAGCAGATGCTCAAGAAAAGGAGACAAACAGCAATGCTGACAGCAGCTCTGGAAGGAGAGCTGGGTGCATGGGGAGGGCTGCCGACAGGAGCTGTAGGTTGGGAGGGCGCACACACCCACTGAGCTGTGCTCAATGCCCCCCAGCTCTGCCCGCACCCCCCGCTTGTTAAACGCAACAGGAGGCAGAGGAAGAGGGAACCCACTGACGTGGACCATAGGGCGCCTTCCGGTCACAGAGCAGGCGGGGGGTGGTGGGGTGTGGAAAGATGACAGGGGATATCTGGCCGGGGACATCCAGTTCCCTGAGGGCTGCCCAAGTGAGAGCCCTTCACTGTGCTTCCTGAGCTCTCCCCTCACTCGCAGACACACGTTGTCATTTGAGGTGTCCCCTGGGGTCATCTCCAACCCTCTGTCCCCTCATCTCCAGGTCCATGAGTCAGTCAGTCCCATCCCCCCTTTCCTCCTCCCCACAGATCAGAGCTGTCACGGCCTCTCCATCCCCATTGTGGTGGTCTCGGCCCAGCCCCGCCGCCATGGCTTATCGGGACCAAGCACTCTGGTCTCCAAACAGCTCCCCAGCCGCATCTCCCCTCCCCAGCCCGTGTGCCCCACGGCTGCACGGCTGGGTTTCTAAGGCAGGTCTCCCCGTGCCTGCAGGTGCCTGCTCTCCCATTCACTGAGGTCCAGCGGCCACAGAGGCAGGTGCTGAAACCCCCCCCACCCTGCGCAGTGCTCAGGGCCCCCACCTCCCGTGGGGATCACAGATGCAGCAGAGCATGGGTCCTCGAGCCAGTCAAAAGGGGGTGTGAGCCCAGCTTTGTCACTCAGTTTCCTCACATTCATTTGTTCACTCATTCATTCAACAAACCCTCATCTGTGCTAGGTTCTGCCCTGAGCTCTGCAGACCCATCAGGGAACAAGTCCACGCCCCCTACCTTCATGGGCTCTACACTGAAGGGTAAGGGAGTTAGTCCTTGTAATGTGCTTAGGGCAGGGCCTGGCGTGGAATAAAGGCTACAGAGATGTTTGCTGTTATTATGAATTGCTAGCACCCACCTAGCGAGCCAACCGTCTCCAGGCTGACAGCGTCCCGCCCTCCTTGGTCTCGCAGATGCCCGGATGTTTACACGTCTGATCCCACCGCCACAGCCTGGAGGGCTGGACCGCTGCCTATTTTCCTGTCACCCCCTAGGCCCACACAGGGGCTGGGGCACAGTGGGTGTGCTGGACTCAGCGGAGAGAGACCCATGGAGCCCAGAGCCAGCCCACAGGTCCCCTGCGGTGGGGTGCCTCTGCCCCGAGGGACATGGGACCGTGCCCAGAGCCTGGCCCCAGGACAGGAGTCCAGCGTGCTGGGCAGGTGCTCCCAACATTGGGACATGCCCTGTCCCCACTCCTTGGCGGGAGGGAGGTCCCTACTTGCCTCTTGGAAGATAAATGAAGCAGAGCTGGGGCGGAGGGGCAGAACCGTGCAGTGAGGGCCCAGCGAGTAGGGGCTCGCAGCCTGCACCCCTCTCTGGGCGAAGGCAAAGGCTGAACCCTGGTGGTGCTGAGGGAACCCAGAGCGCAAATTCCACATCTAGCTGTGGGCCGGCGCAGGCACAGTCCGGGAGCCTTCCCTTCCTCATCTGCAGCAAAGCATTTACAGTCAATAAACAGGCTAATTAATTCTCTTCAAAGACCTCTCAATTATTCATCCTGGGCTACAGACAGAATAATTAGAGCATCGCCCACTCACAGCTCTGAAAGTGGAAGCAGGCTGGGCCACAGAGCTGAGCCCCCTGGGCCCGCACAGCCTCAGGGGTCCCCAGGGGCCCCTCCCCCATAGCGACAAGGCAGGCTTTTATCCCTGGGGCCCAGCAGGATAGAACCTCTCTTCTTCCTCAAACTTGCAAGCAGCCCAGATCATTACCCTCACTTCTCAGGGGAGGGAGGCAAGAACCCAAGCAGTCAGTGACTTCTTTTGCCCAACAGCCCATCAGAGCAGACCTATGGACACAAAGCCAGGCTCCGGGCATGCAGCCTCCCTTGGGGGGCTGCCAGGTGTGGGCAGTGGGGCTGCTGGACTTGAGCTGAGCCCTCTCTGCCTCTAGGAGAGAGCTCTGTGCTGGGAGGAGGGGCAGAGGAGGGAGAGGGGAGAGCGAATCCACCAGCAACTGCAGGCCAGGCTAGGTAGGTCTGCTGCCCCACCAACTGCAGTGGAAGGCACCCTTGGGCGGCTGGAGCCCAGCGGGGACCCTGGGGTTCCACCAGGAGCAGTCCTGGCGCCCCAGCAAGACTTCTCCAAGGCGGCAACGGTGGGGAGCTAGCTTCCCTTCTCCACTCCAACTTCCTGGAGTTGCTGAAGTCCCATCCTGGGGCCCTGAGGGAGAGGGCAGCCGGCCTGCCCCTGTCCACCTTCTCCTCTCCAGCCCAGGTCCCCCACTGCCAGCTCTCACTCCCCTGACTCCCCCAAAGAGCATCGGCTGGCCGGCAGGAGAATGGTTAACTCCCAGCCGCTCCCAGACCGCGCCGAGTAGGGGGTGGGGGGCCGGGGGCGTGCCTGTCGGGAAGTATGGATTTCTGCAGTGGTTTTACTGGAAAAGCTGTAGCTGTAGGTGGGAGGGGGTCACCATGGCAACTTCTGGCTATGGGAACAGGTTGGCTGGTGGGAACCAATTCTTCCAGGGGCCCAAGGGGGCCCGGCTGGCGCTTGGCCCCCCGGGAGGGGGGGCCCTCGGCTGCCTCCCGGAGGATCCTCACTTCTTGGGGCGGCACAGAGACCCTCCCCAACCTGGAATTACCGCCTTCCCCGCCTCCCTCCAGCAACACTCCCCAGGGCTGGGCCCCAGACTCAGCCACCCTGCCCCCACCCGCTGAAGCGCGCCCCACACCCGAGCTGTTAATCGATGAACCAATTACCCAGGGCTGCCTGGAACTCGCGGGAATCTCCCTCTGAAAGAGCTTTACCTCTGGAGACACCCTCGACTCCGAGGCCTGGGGTGAAACTCAGGGAATGCCATGGCTGAGACTCCCCTTCCCTGGCCCTGCCCAACCAAGGGAGTCTAGATTCCAGGGGGCCCAAGAGCTCACCCCAACGCGGCCCCCACCCAGCCCCGACCGGGAAGATTCCGCCCAAAGCGGCAAGTTCAAGGAAGTCCTCCCCAACCCCAGCATAAACATGCACACCCTCTCTGCAAGGGACAAGGGCCCCCGCCCCCCCCCCCCCGGAAGCCCCAGATGGGGAGGGGGAAGGCAGCCTCCAGGCACAGGGGGCTCCTGGGTGCACCTCCAAACCTCGGTGCCCTCTGCCCCCGTGGACCTCCAGGCAGCTGGGGTAGATGCCACCCAGCGCCCCTCCCCATCGCGGGCGCCCCCTACCCCCAGCCAGATCTCCCGTCGGGACCCTCTGCCGAGCCTTCCCAGGCCGCTGATTCAGCCCTCGGCCCCAGAGGGCCTCATGGGTGCGGCTGGGACGAGGGTTAGGCTGGCTGGGCACTGCCGGTGGGGGGAGTCGGTGGGGCTCCCGGGCCCTCCATGCTCAGGTTCCTGGGGGCTCGGAGGATTGGCCTCGCAGACCCCCCTGCAAATCCTGCAAGCATGGGGGGGGGCGGGTGCAAGGAGGGGTGTGTGCACGGGAGGCGCTTCCAGGAATCTCCAGTGGGGCTGCCCAAACGGCCAGGAATAGAGGGCATATACAGGGCATAAGCAGCTCGGGGGACCAACTGGGGAGGGGGGCCAAGTGAAGGGGCAGGCCCGGCCCACTACCCTCCCATTGCTCTAGGAAAGACCACCCGCCTGAGTCCACGTGGGCACCAATCCCTGCTCTGCTGGAGGTCCTTAGGCTGATGACTCCTCTGAACCTCAGTTTCCTCATCTGTAAAATGGGCAGGAAATGTCTCCAGGGGATGGTGAGCACTAAAGAAGACCATAATGCCCCAGCTCGTTAACAGGTGCGGGATCCCAAGGTCACGCCCATTCTCTTCTCCTGCCACCTCTACCAGGAAAGGGCAGGGACCCTTCTTAAGGCTTCCTGGGTTGCTGCTGAAAGATGTGGTTCTCCACCCTCCTTCGTGTCCACCAGGGACTCACCGGGGAGAACTGGCTCCCCGGAGTGGCGCCCCCTGTTATCGGGATCCGGGCAGGTCAGAGCCCACAGAGGTTAAGCCACCCCAGGTGTTAATTCCTGCAGGCCGGATACCCGTTACGGTTTCCCAACGCCCATCAGGGCCTGAAAGAATCAAAGCGACCGTGAATGGGGTCCTTCCTTCCCTCACCCCCGGGCTGATTTAGGGGATGCCTAAACTAGCTTCCCCCAGCTCCCCACTGCTCCTTCACAGTCCCCTCCCCGCCCCCGCTCCTGCCCTGGGCTTCCATCTCGCCCGCTCTCTCTCGGATCTGCCGAATCCCGATAAAACATTTGGGGGAGATAAGTGCTGCGTATAAATAATTAAGACCACATGCATATTCGCCAACAGAAAAAAAGTTTAAAACCCCCATTCCGGGAACAGCTGCCTGCGTGGGGCCGGGTGGGACTGCCGAGGCCCACCCCTACCCCAGTTGAAGCCCGCCCCCCCTTACCCCGCCTTGCTCCTTGCAGAGGGTCTGCTGGGGCTCCTTCCCCAGAGAGCCCCTCCCCCAACCCAGGGGGACTGTCTCCCTGCTTGGCCCAGAGTGGGCCGGGAGAGGGTGGCAGAGGGGCTCTGAGCCCAACGGTGGGGTGAGGGAGACTAGCACCACCATGGGGGTGGCCCTCACACACCCTCAGAGGCCAAGCCCCTAGGCAGGATCCGCCACCCCAAGGCCAAGCACCCATGGGTGCTCAATAAACATTTACAGAATAAACGAATGAATGAGCCAGCAAACTAACTGACCCCAGGTTTCAGGGGAGTGTCTGTCCTGAGCTCCGGCAGAGGGCAAGCAGCCCTCATCCCCCACCAGCTGCTGGCAGACACCTTGCCCAGGTGCAGCTTGAGGGCCTTAGGTGAGAAGGCTGGAAGAACTTCCAGAGGGAGTCAGGCCACAGGCCAGGAGAGTGGAACTGCCCTCCCACCCCCCCACCCCCACAGGAGGGCCAGCACAGGATGGCGCAGGGCTAAAGGGAGGCTTGCCCTGCTGTGCCCCTGCTCAAGAACCTGCCATGGCTCCCTCCTGACAGCACTGTCTAATGTCTGTGCTGGATCTGTCCCCCGGTAGCCTGGCCTCTCCCCTCAAATCCTGTCTCTCTCCGGGTCCACTTCCCATCTTCGGAAGGAAGGCTCTCGCACCCCTCTACTCTTGCTTTTCTCATCCACATCTATTCAGGTATTTCCTTAACAGCCATCATGTTCCAAGCCCCATGCTGGGATCCAGAGAACAAAAGACACAGGTCTTGCCCTCAAGTGGCCTGCAGCCCAGTGAGGGACACTGGCAAGTGACTGGTAACAAGGCCTGCTCTGAGGTAAGCCAGGTGCAGAGGAAACAGGGAGAAAAAGGTGTGTCTTGGCAGAGGGTTGAGGGCTATCATGGAAAGCTTCCTGGAGGAGGAGACAAGCTAAGCTGAGTCTGGAAGACAGATGGGATTCCTCCAAGTGCAGAAGGGAAGCAAGTCCTGGGGGGGTGCCTCCAGGCGCTTCCAGCACTGCCCCCTACTGGCTCTACACACACCTGTGGTGCTCGCAGCCAGACCTTTAAGGTATGGGTTCCAGTACTTACTTACCAGCAAGTTACCCACCGGGACCTCAGTTTCCTCATCTGTAAAATGGGGATCATGGTCCCGGCCATGCAGAGCTCCTTGTGATCTATCCTTGGCCCTCTGTCATCGGCAGGAGACAAAGCACCCTACCCCAGCACCCAGCACCGGCTGGTAAAACTAACAGGTGCCCGGTAGATATTGCCTGGTAGATGGATTGAGGACCTCAGCATTTTCTTCCTGATCTTCCTTCCTCGGCACCAACAAATCCCGGCAGGGAGCACTAGCCTCTGCTCACCCAGCACTTGGGGAAATGCACTTACACTCCAGATCACTGGCATCTTGTACTGTCACCCACCCACCTGACCAGGAACATGTGATGGCACAAGCTGTGCCCTGCCCCTGTTCTGGGCCCCGCAGGAGCGTGACAAATATTTGTTTATGGAGTTAAGCACTCTAGTAACAAAGCTCCTCCCAGGCACCCAGGGCTGGAGAGACAGGTGGGTGTGCTCAGAAGGTGCCACTCCTGCGTGCTGCCCTCCATCCTGAGCAAGGGGTTCTTGGGTTCCTGATCAGAGGGCCCAGCCATGGCTGCCTCTCCCACACCCCGTGCCAGGGCAAGCTCAGTCTTGTCTCTGTTCCAGATGGGAGGAAGTGCCCACCAGAGGGAGGCCTGAGCCCCATCTATGCCCATGACACCTGCTGGTCCTCAGACCTACCCCCCCATCACCCCCATCAAGCCAGCTTGAGACTTTTCGCTGACGCCAGCCCTCCAAGTCCCCGAATGTAGGACCTTCCTTCATCCTGCCATCCTGGACTTCGAGCTCAGTAGGAAAGGGCCCAGGATAAAAGATCATAAGCCCTAAGAGACAGTGACCTTCAAACCCTCTCACTGTTTGGATCATGCACCCTCTCATAAGAAATATTTGAACTCATAACTCCATATGAGCTCATAACTATATATGTACAGTTATTTATAGGTTTCAAGTTTCCATGACTGTATGAATCTATTACTTGCATTATAAAATATTCACAAAAGATAGACATTTTAAAAGGACGAAATGTAAATCCTAAGCATAAAGTTCTCCTCCCCACCCCAGTAGATTATCCTGTGTGTCCCACTTTGGAGACCTAAGTCAGGGAGAGGCCTCTTGGACTCCCCAGCTAAGATGGGGTCCTTGGCAGCTCCCCCGCTTTGGCCCATTCCCCAGCCTCACGTCCCAACCTTCCTCCTTCCCAAAGACTCCCCCTCTGAACTCTGCCACCATGAAGACCTGCTTTCCCTGATGCCAGTCATCCTGTCGGAAGCTGGGGAGTCAAGCCCAGGATGTGCAGGGGGCCCCCCAAAAAGGGCCATCTCCCATCCTCTGCAGGGCTGCCAGGGGAAGAGAAATTAGACTAGTCTGTGGCACAGGGGACAGAAACAGGCCCACTGGGGACAAAATAACAGAAGGATTAGGGTTCCTTATAAGACAAACTTCCTGCAGTTCGGGCACAGAGGAAGGGTGCTTTTCACTACTAGACAACCGGGTTCCAATTGTACCTCTGGGTAAATGACTGATGGAGGGGCTGTCTCTAGGGCACGAGGCAGGTGTGCCATCACCAGGAATACCGTTTGTAAACAAGGTAGGATCTACACCCAGGGCGCCGGATGTCTGTTCCTGGATTCAGAGCCCGGTGGACGCTGGGCCGCCATTCTCGCCCACACCCCCGTGACCTTGCAACTCCTCTGGGGTAGTTGGGGAGGCCCACCCCGGGTGCACATGGCAGGGAAGCCCTGGAATTCTGCAGCGGAAGCCCTTTCCCATCCTTGCCCCTGCGGATAAGGCCCAGGGAAGCTCTCGGGCAGCGGACCCCAAAGCCCCGACTCCTGTCCATGTGAGTCCTGTCCAGGTCTGCTCTCCAGAACCTTGTTTGCGCTTCCTTCTCACACAGGCCCTGGCCCCGGTGGCTGCAGGAGCAGGGAATGGGGAAGCAGGGGAGGTCAGATGGGAGGTGCTCTCCGTGGGTACTCTGCCCAGCCGAGGGGCAAGCGGAGGAGCCCGGCCGCCCACCACGCAGCACCTGGACCCCCAGCCTCCGAGCCTGTGGCCCCTCGCCCTCGGGTCCTCCACCCCCAGCACAGGCTCAGCATCTGCGGAGCCGGTCCCACCCCAGACAGGCCGCCAAGCCCATGCCCGGCATCTGACCCCTCTGTGTTCCCCGCCGGGTGGGCTGAGGGGCCAGAGCAGAGGCCCCGGGAACAGGCGAGGGCCCGGCCGGCACGGAGCTGACCCTGCGCCTCGGCCCGGCCAAGTAACAGGAAGCAAGAGGCCGATGCCGGTAAGAGAGCAGATTCGAGAGATTAGCGGTCTGCTGCCTGATCTGAAGCTGCCTGGAGTTGGAGGACAAGTTACTGGAAGGAGGAGGAAGCTGCCGCAGTAAATAACGCCAGGCCCCCAACGCTGGCCTCCCGCTGCCGGGGCCCAGCCGGGGCCTGGGGGCTGGCGGGGGCAGAAGGCGCAAGGGGTCTGCCCTGGTTGCAGCCAGAGCCGGGGGGACCTGGGAAGGCGGGGAGTCCAGAGGGTCCCCTGGGCCCAGCTGGCGGGTCCTGAAACTCAGGGAGTCTCCAAAGCTCTACACCCCGCTCTCTCCTGCTCCTACTGCCTGTGCACACCAAGCCCCCCCACCCCAGGGAGGCCCTTGAAGTGGGGACCCAGCCCTGGGCTTGCTTGGCTCCCCCCACAATCCTCCCTGCCCCCACCCCAAAGTGATTCCTGGAAGGCTGGCTGCTTCCCAGCAGAATGGAGGGCGCCCTGGGGGTACTGTCCCAGCGGATTTCCCAGGATTCCAGCCGCTCGGCCCACCCTCCTGCCAGGCTTCACCCTGGGCTGTTCTGTCCCCCGAGGTCCCCCAGGCCCCTGAGGAGCCCTTAAGACCCAGAGCTCCCTGTGGCCCAACCCCTGGAGCCCAAGGTGTGGGTGCTTCTGTGGAAGGGGTCGGACCCTGACCCAGCACCCCAATCCCGAGAGGCTGAGCCCCCCAGCCTTGCACACTCTGGGAGGGGCCCTGAGAGGCAGCAGAGGCCTCCCACCCGCACAGGGGTCACGGAGCTGAAAGGCCTGTCCAAGGCCACCTTTGTCCCCAAAGCCTTGGTGGCATGTGCCTCCCATCTTCCCTTTCACTTCCGACCAAGACCTTCCCCAGCCCCATCTCAACTGCTGCCTCCCCCAGTCAGGACACTCCGATTCCCACTCTGACCCAGGCAGAACCCCAGTGCACGCCTGGGCCACGCCTGGGCCACGCCTGGGGTGGAGGGAATGCAGCCCCCATGTCACACGGGAACCTTCTCTCCGAGCTGCAGTTTCCACACCACAGGACAAGCAAGTGGCTCAATTTAATGGGAAAGCTGAACTTCCAAACTTCAGAAGACGATTAGGAGAATGTCGGCATGACCTTGAGGAAAGGAAGGTGTTCTTAAACAAGACATTAATCATGGGACTTCCCTGGTGGCGCAGTGGTTAAGAATCCGCCTGCCAATACAGGTGACACGGGTTTGAGCCCTGGTCCGGGAAGATCCCACATGCCGCGGAACAACTAAGCCCGTGCGCCACAACTACTGAGCCTGTGCTCTAGAGCCCTTGAGCCACAACTACTGAGCCCGTGTGCCACAACTACTGAAGCCCGCGCGCTCTAGGGGCCGTGCTCCACAACAAAGAGAAGCCACTGCAGTGAGAAGCCCGTGCACTGCAACAAAGCATAGCCCCCGCTCGCCACAACTAGAGAGAGCCCTCGCGCAGCAGCGAAGACCCAACACAGCCAAAAATAAGTAAATAAATAAATTTATATTAAAAAAAAAGATATCAATCATAAGGTGGAGGCGGGATTTAATTACAGAAAACAAAGAGCTTGTAATCTATCAAGAATTCCACAAGAGTGAAAAGACAATCCGTAAAAAGGGGGAAATTTTTTTGCCATACACATAACTAACAAGGGTTAGTATCCAGCATATGGAAATAACCGACAAAACAATTCAAAGAGACTTAACCAGGCTCCTCAAAGGAGCGGAATCTGAATGGCTAAGACCTAAGCAAAGGTGCTCAAGTTGGTCAGTTATCAGAAAGAGCAGATTAAAATCACAAGAAACCGCCACACGTCCACCAGAATGACTAAAGTTTTGAAGTCTGACGATGCGGAGTGATGGTGAGAACGACAAGCAGTGGGTACCACGGCGGCGGCGTTTAAATCATTTCAGCCACTTTGGGGAAGGTCTGGGAGTGTCTAGTAAGGAGGAGATAAGGACTGCTGCCTCAGCAGTTCCTTCCCAGGCGTTTGCCCTGCAGAAATGTGTGCACTTGTGCCCCAGGGAACACGAGCGTGAATGTGCCTGCTCACAGCAGGGCTGTTTGGAAACCAAGTCTGAAAACAGCCAAAGGTCCCAAAATGGTAGAATGGAGAAATAAACCGTGGCACACAGTGGAAAACCGCACAGCCGTGGCAAGAACGAGCTACAGCTGCAACACGGATGACTCTGGCAGGCGGAGCGTCAAAAAAGGAGGCAGGCACACAAAGGCACACATGACCCAATTCATAGCAAATCCAAAACCTAGCAGTACTCGGCTATGACTAAGGACCCATCCATGGTGGCAAAACCATACAGCAAGGCAGGTAATAAGCATAAAAGTCAGGCTGCAGTATAACTTCTGGCAGAGGGAAAGGGCTGTGCATAGCAAGGAAACTTACTGGAATCCTGGCCATGTTCTATTCCTTGATCTGAGTGGCAACGACATGGGAGTTCGTTTTACATTTATTTGTAAAACTGTACAAATATGCTTCATGCGATTTTCTGTATTATGCTGTGTGATAGCTCATTACTTTTTCAAAAACACAAGTGCATCTGAGCCCCCACTGGACCAGGCAACTGGGAATCCGCACCCAGACTTGCACCCAGCCCTGCTCCCGGCACTCATGGTCCAGGAGCTCGTGGAATGAGGATGCAAGCTCTGTGGTTTCCCCTTGGCCAGCACAGCGTGGGGTCTCCTGGCTACCATAACCTCAAGCTGACCGCGGGCTGCCGGCTGAGCCCGCCTGCTGAGCAGTGAGGCGCAGCCCCCCACTGCTCCCGTTCTCTCCTGGTCCCGCACCCTGTTTGGAATTCCAGAGGTGGCTCTGGAGGGAACCCCTCTGATGCACTGTCCCGTTTCCCTCCCCAGTGGGGGAGGCACAGGGGCTTGAACAGGCCCCTCCCATCCCCGACCCTCCCTCCCACCAGCACATATGACCTTGACATGCTGTGCCCGGCCAGGGCCCCCAGGCCCAGCGCTCTGTCCCTTGTCACCCCCCAGTCTTCAGAGATGATGGTACAAAGAGCTTTCCCTCGACTCCCAGGCTGTTGGGCCTGGACCCAGGCCAGCGCCCTATAGATCCTGCAGGCTCAGGGCCAAGAGGATAGGATGGGAAGGACATCTCCCCAACCTGTTTACAGGACCCAGGCCGCTATCTCCAGCTCCAATCTGCTGCCTTCCTTTATCTCAGTGGGGCCAGCCCCGGGTTCCCAGCAGTGGCCTCGCCGCCACTCACTTCCTGCCAGCGGCCCAGCGTTACAGGAATACTACGCACACTGAACTTGGCTCGTGCGTGCGTGTGTGTGTGTGTGTGTGTGTGTGAGTGTGCCCACACCCCAGAGCCTGCCCCTGGAGGGGTGCCAGGGAGCCTGGGGGTGCCGCAAGAGGCAGTCACCCCAGGACTCATATCTCGCTCCGCCGACAGCCCGCCCCTGTCCTCCCACTGCTCTGGGTAGGCCAGGGAAGGGGCTACCTCGGGGACCCCCAGCTTTCCCCGGCATTTGTTCCTCATCCACTCCCGCCCCCTCCTGCACAAGGCCCCACAGCCCCCCACGGTCAGAGCTCCTGACGGGGCTCCCCGCCTCACACCACAGTGTCCGCACTGCCTGGGGGTCCCTGGGGTCAGGGGAAGTTGGGCCATGTGTCCCCCTCATCTTCCATTCAACTGGAATTACCGAGTGCTGTGGGCTGGGCTGGGCACACAGGACACCTCGAAGGCCAAGAGTGTCCCGTCCCTGCCTATAACCTGCGGTCAGTGACAAGAAGAGATCCTACCTGCGCCCCAGAAGGAGAGCCACCTCCCTCCCCTGCTGGACCAGGGTCAGGGAGCTTCCCGGCAGGAGCGTCTCAGCTGAGACAAGAAGACAGAGACGGTGCTAACCAGGGACACGTGCTGCTGACTGGGGGGGTTTCCGGGCAGAAGGAACAGCAGGTGCAAAGATGTCCGGGTGAGAAGGAGGCCAGCACATTCGGGGAAGCAGAAAGGCTGCAGCAGTGTGAGGGAGGTAGCTGCGAGGAGGATGCGACCAGGGAGGGGCTGCATCTGGGAGCGGGAGCCCAAGCTGGCTTGACCCAGGGCAGTGGCTATGGGGTGGTGGGGGGTCTGCATGGAGGCAGGAGAGGACCCCATGACCTCCGGGGTGGCAGCTGGGGAGGGGGCTGGACTTGCCCTCTGAGAAGAGGGGGGAGGGAAGGGGATCAGCTCAGAGACCTGGGGGTGGGGGGAGGGGCAAGCAAGGCTGGCTGCACCAGGGGCTTCTGGCTTCTCATGCTGGGACCTGTGAACTGTCCCCAGCTTACCAACAGGGTGACTCAGATCTCAGACACACACTCCAGGGACACACACACACACACACACACACAAGTACACAGGCATACATATGTATACACGGGTACACACACACACAGGCACACACACGTACCCACCCCCACACAAACACACACACGTGTACAGGCACACCTCATTTTATTGCGCTTCACAGACATTGCTCTTTTTTTTTTTTTAACATATTGAAGGTTTGCAGCAACCCTGCATCAAGCAAGTCTATCGGCGCCATTTTTCCAAGAGCATTTGCTCACTTTGTGTCTCTGTGTCACATTTTGGTAATTCTCCCAATATTTCAAACCCTCCACCAGCAAAAAGATTACGACCCACTGAAGGCTCAGATGATGGTTAGCAATTTTAGTAATAAAATATTTTTAATTAAGGTATATACATTGTTTTTAGACATAATGCTATTGCACACTTTTTAAAATCTTTTTACTTTTTCATATTTTATTCCTTATATTGATAGGTTAAGAAAGTAAAATCTTCCTAAGTACTGATTCACAGATTATGCTTATAAGCGGCACACAAAACATTCAGTTTCACAAACAGTAATATCCAATGATCCCCTTAAATGCAATTTTAATCCTTACTTTAAATTAAGTGCAAGAAGAATACAATAAGCTAAATACACACAAAACCTGTATATGCTGAACTACAAAAGTGGTTTCCATAGCCACACATGGTCTTCACATTTCCACAATGAACAAGTACTAACAAATATGTTAATAAAACACTACCCCAAATGCTTATCCTACTGTCAGCTTTTTCAGCAGTGCCATTCCTGCTACTGAAAGCACTTATTATTTTTTTAATAATTTTTGAATTTTACTTAATTTTTTTATACAGCAGGTTCTTATTAGTCATCAATTTTATACACATCAGTGTATACATGTCAATCCCAATCGCCCAATTCATCACAGCACCACCCCACAACCCCGTGGCTTTCCCCCGTTGGTGTCCATACATTTGTTGTCTACATCTGTGTCTCAATTTCTGCCCTGCAAACTGGTTCATCTGTACCATTTTTCTAGGTTCCACATATATGCGTTAATATACGATATTTGTTTTTCTCTTTCTGACTTACTTCACTCTGTATGACAGTCTCTAGATCTATCCACGTCTCAACAAATGACCCAATTTCGTTCCTTTTTATGGCTGAGTAATATTCCTTTGTATATATGTACCACATCTTCTTTATCCATTCGTCTGTCGATGGGCATTTAGGTTGCTTCCATGACCTGGCTATTGTAAATAGTGTTGCAATTAACATTGGGGTGCATGTGTCTTTTTGAATTATGGTTTTCTCTGGGTATATGCCCAGTAGTGGGATTGCTGGGTCATATGGTAATTCTACTTTTACTTTTTTAAGGAACCTCCATACTGTTCTCCATAGTGGCTGTATCAGTTTACATTCCCACCAACAGTGCAAGAGGGTTCCCTTTTCTCCACACCCTCTCCAGCATTTGTTGTTTGTAGATTTTCTGATGAAGCCCATTCTAACTGGTGTGAGGTGATACCTCATTGTAGTTTTGATTTGCATTTCTCTAATAAAAAGTGATGTTGAGCAGCTTTTCATGTGCTTCTTGGCCATCTGTATGTCTTCTTTGGAGAAATGTCTATTTAGGTCTTCTGCCCATTTTTGGATTGGGTTGTTTGTTTTTTTAATATTGAGCTGCATGAGCTGTTTATATATTTTGGAGATTAATCCTTTGTCCGTTGATTCATTTGCAAATATTTTCTCGCATTCTAGGGGCTGTCTTTTCGTCTTGTTTATGGTTTCCTTTGCTGTGCAAAAGCTTTTAAGTTTCATTAGGTCCCATTTGTTTATTTCTGTCTTTATTTCCATTACTCTAAGAGGTGGATCAAAAAAGATCTTGCTGTGATTTATGTCAAAGAGTGTTCTTCCTATGTTTTCCTCTAAGAGTTTTATAGTGTCCGGTCTTACATTTAGGTCTCGAATTCATTTGGAGTTTATTTTTGTGTATGGTGTTAGGGATTGTTCTAATTTCATTCTTTTACATGTAGCTGTCCAGTTTTCCCAGCACCACTTATTGAAGAGACTGTCTTTTCTCCATTGTATATCCTTGCCTCCTTTGTCATAGATTAGTTGACCACAGATGCGTGGGTTTACCTCTGGGCTTTCTATCTTGTTCCATTGATCTATGTTTCTGTTTTTGTGCCAGTACCATACTGTCTTGATTACTGTAGCTTTGTAGTATAGTCTGAAGTCAGGGAGTCTGATTCCTCCAGCTCCGTTTTTTTCCCTCAAGACTGCTTTGGCTATTCGGGGTCTTTTGTGTCTCCATACAAATTTTAAGATTTTTCATTCTAGTTCTGTAAAACATGCCATTGGTAATTTGATAGGGATTGCATTGAATCTGTAGATTGCTTTGGGTAGTATAGTCATTTTCACAATATTGATTCTTCCAATCCAAGAACATGGTATATCTCTCCATCTGTTGGTATCATCTTTAATTTCTTTCATCAGTGTCTTATAGTTTTCTGCATACAGGTCTTTTGTCTCCCTAGGTAGGTTTATTCCTAGGCATTTTATTCTTTTTGTTGTAATGGTAAATGAGAGTGTTTCCTTAATTTCTCTTTCAGATTTTTCATCTTTAGTGTATAGGAATGCAAGAGATTTCTGTGCATTAATTTTGTATCCTGCAACTTTACCAAATTCATTGATTAGCTCTAGTACTTTTCTGGTGGCATCTTTAGGATTCTCTATGTATAGTATCATGTCATCTGCAGTGACAGTTTTACTTCTTTTCTAATTTGTATTTCTTTTTCTTCGTTGATTGCCGAGGCTAGGACTTCCAAAACTAAGTTGAATAATAGCGGTGAGAGTGGACATCCTTGTCGTGTTCCTGATCTTAGAGGAAATGCTTTCAGTTTTTCACCATTGAGAATGATGTTTGCTGTGGGTTCGTCGTATATGGCCTTTATTATGTTGAGGTAGGTTCCCTCTATGCCCACTTTCTGCAGAGTTTTTATCATAAATGGGTGTTAAATTTTGTCAAAAGCTTTTTCTGCATCTATTGAGGTGATCATATGGTTTTTTGTTTTTTTTTTAAATTATTAGCACCTTTAATTATTTATTTATTTATTTATTTATTTATTTTTGGCTGTGTTGGGTCTTCGTTTCTGTGCGAGGGCTTCCTCTAGTCGCGGCAAGCGGGGGCCACTCTTCATCGCGGTGCGCGGGCCTCTCACTATCGCGGCCTCTCTTGTTGCGGAGCACAGGCTCCAGACGCGCAGGCTCAGTAGTTGTGGCTCACGGGCCTAGTTGCTCCGCGGCATGTGGGATCTTCCCAGACCAGGGCTCGAAGCCGTGTCCCCTGCATTAGCAGGCAGATTCTCAACCACTGTGCCACCAGGGAAGCCCTATCATATGGTTTTTATTCTTCAGTTTGTTAATATGGTGTATCACATTGATTGATTTGCGTATATTGAAGAATCCTTGCATCCCTGGGATAAGTCCCAGTTGATCATGGTGTATGATCCTTTAAATGTGTTGTTGGATTCTGTTTGCTAGTATTTTGTTGAGGATTTTTGCATCTATATTCATCAGTGATATTGGTCTGTAATTTTGAAAGCACTTATTTTTAGAAGCTTTAATTTGACCTGGGAAAATGAGTTCTCTTAAAACCTGACAAATAGTATAAGCCCCAAAGATTTTAAATCAAATAAGTCTTCCAACACAGAAGCATTCATAGGAAACTTTTAGTCTCTCAAAAAATAAAAAATTAAAATTAAAAAAATCACTCATGTTATCTAAAGAAAAGAGTATTAAAACAAATTATCTTAAGACAAATAAACACTCTTAAAAAAGGTTGTATTTTCTATCATTTTCTCCTTCAAAGAAACACAAACCAGTTCACTATCTTTTAATAACTTAAGACTACTGTAATCTAAAAACTTTAGAATACATGACACACGTCTTAGCTATCAAAGGTACCATTTAGATTTCACATATTAAACAGCTACAGTACAGCCTACAATGGCACAAGTACACCTAATACGTAAATATTAATTCATCATTTAGATGGTCAAAAGTCAGAAGGAACTGAATGGTTTGCAAGGTACTTTGACTTACATGTGGTCACTAAAATCCAGTAAGTAATTCAAAGTATAGTAATATAATCGCAGGCAATTAAAGGCTCAAATATCACTCTAAAATTGAAGACATGAAAATAAAGACTGAAAACTTTGTGGTTCTCTATCTTTCATTCACATGGCTAGATATCAGAACTTTACTGTGGAAAATATAGTTATTAAATATGGTTTCCCCAGAAAACAATGAAGCTGCAGAAAGTACAAAAGGTGTCAAGATCCATAGTTTGCTTCATCAAATGCTTTTCTAGCTCGTTTCAGTTCTTCATTCATAGTAAACAAGTCTTTAACCCTAGCAAACTTTCTTCGGTCCTTTCAAATCAAGAAGACGATATCTTCAACTTGTACCCGACCTTGTCTTCCAATTGACATTGCCTTGTGAGTCATTTCAGTGATGAACTCTATGACAAGGTCTTCAAGAATATCTACTGACTCAGTATAAGGATTCTGATCATCCCCAAACCCATACATCATACACCGTAATTCTTTAGAAAAAAGTCTCTTTCTTTTACCCTGTCCACCTTCTGCACCTCCTCCAATTTCTTCATTTTCTTCCTCAAAGGTGGGGTCTTCTTTTTCACCTGCCATCCCAGCAGCCAGCCACCTCCAGGGCGCACCCGCCTCCCACGGAGCTGCTATTGCACACTTAAAAGGCTCCAGTGTAGTGTAAGCATAACTTTTATATGCCCTGAGAAACCAAAAAATTTGTGTGACCCACTTTATTGCGATACTCACTTTATAGCAATGGTCTGGAACCCAACCCGCAACATCTCTGAGGTGTGCCTATACACTTACATAACAAATACTTATACACACAGTTACATATTCCCCCACGTGTGTGCACATGTAAATGCATACCTGTGCATGCATTCATACGTGGACATATCAACATGCACGCACACACAAACTTATACACGTATACATGTACACATACATACACAAACACACATTCACACACGTGCATGTGCCTATACAACCCCCTGAGACCAAGCCTTGTTCAGAGGGTCTCCTGCCTTGATGAGACCTCAGAAACAGACCTCACTGGCCCAGGGAGAGTCCCCCCCTTCTCCCCTGATAGCCTGAGCTTTCTGATCCCCCCACACTGGAAGCCACCACTCGGCGAGGTGGGGGTGGCCAGGTGCCCTGGGACAAGATAGGAGGTGATAAGCAGCCACCTGGCAGAAGCAATCTCCGCTGGGCCCAGCTTTCCCCAGGAAGCCCCCAGCTCTCTGGGGAAACAGCTCTGCTATGGGAGGAGGAAGGCCCAGTTTGGTGACCAGCTGTGTCACCCTGGTGGCATTCTTGGGTAGCCCCCAAGAATGGCAGGTAGCCCCCTGCCCAGCCCCCCTCCCCCAGGTTGCTGTGAGGATTAGCTGGGAGGCTGTAGGTGGGAAGGCTTGGCAAACTGTGAAGTGCCTGCAAACACAAGGCCACTCTGTGGTTCTGCCATGGCTGGGAGGTGCCTGGGGATCCAGCTGTTTGCCCCCTTCTCCCTGCTCCCCTGGGAGCCACCATCACTCCCCAGTCCCTCCCTTCCTTCCCACAGAGGCCTCTGCTCCCCTCCCCCCACTTCCCAGCAGAAGGGCTGGAGCCAGACACTGAGATAAGGGGCTTGTTTTCTAAGGGCCTGGAATTCGGTGGAGATTGAGGGTCAGGGCCAGAGGGCACTGGCGCTGGGGGGTGGGGGTGGGCGGGGTTAGGGCATAGTGAGCCTTTCCTTGGGGCCCCAGACCCTATGGGGACTTGCAGTTTCCACCCTTTCGGGATGGCCCTGCAGGCACAGGGGGAGAGGTGGAGAGCTCCAGTTGTTGGGCTCCGTCTCCACCCCTGCTCCCTTCTCTTTCAGGGCCTCAAGCGTTCCAGCTGCCTCCTACCCCAATCCTTTGCCCATGCTGTTCTCTCTGCCCAGAACACTCTCCCCTCTGCCTTTGTCTGATTAACATCTTAATGTCTTCAAAGCTCAGCCCAATCACTGCTTCCTCCAGGAAGCCTGCCCTGATGCCTCAGCCAGGCCCAATGCAGCTTTTCGCAGCGCCAACAGGCAGCATCCTGTCCCCATCCCGAGGACCTGACCTCCAAGGGCAGGCTGCTTTGCTCTCCTTTATCCCCAGACCCAACCCGGAGCAGACATATGGCAAAAGTCCGATGAAGGCCAGTGTCTGAGAGTCCTCTTTGCTGAGGGGTGCCCTGATCAGAGCTGTGGGTGCCTCTTCTGGTGACCTTCAGCCCCTCAGGACCGACTTCCTCCCGTGAGGAAGAGACATCTGTGGCCCACACTCTGGGAAGGGGAGCTGCGGAGTGGGGCTGGGCACTCAGATTGAGGCCTGTCCTCCCGGGGTGAGGGAAGGTCACCCTGCAGGAGGCCCAGCCCAGGCTGAGTCAGGCTGCACCCCACAGCAGCATGAAGCCCCAGCGCCCTGACTGTGACCAGTAACCACCATAAAGCAGCAGCAGTAAGAGAGCAAACACTCATACACAGTACTTACTACCAGCCAGGCACCAGGGTCAGCATGCAAAACCTTAAGTCATCAAATCCTCAACAGCGCATTTTGCATTTAAGGAGACTGAGGCACGGAGAAGTTAATTGACTTGTCCAAAGCCACATACCTGGTAAGTTGGGACTTGAGTCAGTCGGGTCCTTTTACCACTACCTCGCATGGCCCTGGGTGGAGGCAGCCCACCCGTCAAAGGCCGGTGGTATGGAGGAGGGGGCTCTCCGTGCACCCCTCTAATTCCGCCTCCATCTGAAGTCGGACGCTCATATGGGTTGCACCATCTTTGTTTCCCTCTGCCTGGCACCTAGACAATGCCTGACACCAGTGGGTGCTCAATAAATCTGTATAGAAAAAAGTAGATAATGGGAAGCTACTTTTTAGGGGCAACGTAACACAGTGGTTCAGAGTTGGACGCTCCTCGCCAAGTTCATTAGCTCTGTGCGTCTCAGCTTCCCTATCTATAAAACGGGATGAAAAGAGTACTTGTCTCCTAAGAACTGTTGAGAGGCTTTACTGCTTTAACACTTGTAAAGTGCCTGGGACAGTGCGGGGCACACGGTAAGAGGCACATGAGCGTCTGCTCTATAAAAACTTGCCTGGTCTCGGTTTCTTCTTGGGTAAGCAGAACCCTTCCTCTCCCTCATCCCTGGTTCGCGCGTCGCAGACCGCGACGAAGGTCGAACTACAACTCCCAGCACGCCGCGGGGGCCCTCTCCCGGACTTGCGCGGTGCCGGCCGTGACGAAGGCCGAACTACAACTCCCAGCATGCCGCGGGGCCGTCCCGCCAGCTCAGGTCGGCCGCGGCCGAAGTTCGGGAAGTCCTGCCGCTCGGATCCCGCCGCTCCCGGTCGCGCTCGCCGGGGAGGGTCGGGGCGGGGGAGCCGAGCGCTGCCCCCGCCATGCTCCGCAGACTGGCCCGGGCTGCGGCCCAGCAGCAGGGGGCCCTCTGGGCGCGGGGATCTGGGAGCCAGGCGGGGATCCCGACGCACGTGGTGGACCTGCGCAGCGACACGGTTACCAAGCCCGGGCCGGCCATGAGGCGCGCCATGGCCGAGGCGGTTGTGGGGGACGACGACTACGGCGAGGACCCCACCGTCCGCGGTGAGCCCGGCGTGCAGGCCGGGGCCGGGGGTCCTCGCGGCGACCCCAGTGCGCTGTCCGTGGTGCTGGCGGGAGAGGTGGCCCGGGACTCGGGGTGGCGGCTCAGCTGAAGGCTAGGCATTGCGCTTGGCGTCCTTGTGGCTCAGTCTGACGCATCACTCGAGAGCCTGTTAGAAATGTAGATTCTCGGGTCCCACACCGGACCTCCTGAGCCAGAATCTGCAGGTTAAAACAGGATCGCCGGGTGATTTGTGTGCTCATTAAAGTGTGGCCCCACTGCCCAATGAGATGGGTGTTATCTCATCTTGCAGAGGAGGGCTCTGAGCAGCTGAGCCAGGCACTCAAGTTGCCATACCTAGTAAATGGCAAAACAGGACTTGAACCCAGGTCTTCTCACTCTAGAACCGTTAGCTATTGTCCTGCACCCACCACCTTCCCACATGAAGGCAAAGAGAAAACCCATCTAGAAAAGGGGATTCTCCACAGGCTGCACGCCCCCCCACCCCAGGAGGGGGTTCTAAAAACCTAGGGACTGTTTTCAAGATGGTGACTGGTGCCACCACCCTGGGTTGAGAGTTGCTGCCTTAGTGAGCCATTGCTATTGCTGGAGTGTGTACAACCGTCAGCTGTGCCAGGGGCAAGCCTGAGGGTTACCACTTGAGCCCTGAGGGGCTGGATGTGGGGTCAGGCGGTGATGGGGCTGATCATGCATCCAGCAGACACCCACTTCTGCCTGGAACTTCAAAGATGCTGACCCACTGCTCAGCAGGCAGCCTGATGCATAGTCACTCCCACTGAGGTGAGGGAGGTGGTGGGGTTAACGTGCATCCTCAGAGAGTGCCTTGGGGACTGGCAGGTGGGGACACGGGACTCACAGGAAATGGGGACTTTGTGGAGGAACCTCTTAAAAGATGAGTGAAGTGCTCCACCCCCAACCCTGGGCAGGGAAGGGAGTGCTGGCTCACCGGGCAGAGGAACTGCAGAAGCAGAAGCATAGTGGTGCAAAAGGTGTTTGGGATACGGATGGGGAATGGGGCTGGAGTGGGTGTGTAGGAGAGCATTCCTGTCCCTGGAGAGGAGGCAGAAGGCAGATCCCACCAGTCTTGAAGGTCACGGCAAAGGCTTCATACTGTATGCCACAGGCAGAGGGGAGCCACAGTGAGCTTTAAAGCAGGAGCCGGAAGCCCCGCCCCCTCCAGCCCCCCAGAGTCTCTTTCTGAGGGCTCCAGTCCTTCTGTTCTGGGAGAGGAAGTCAGCAGAAAAACCGCAGGGCCCCACCTGCAAGGGACTGATGGGAAAGGAAGTGAGACAGGTGTGAGGTCTGGGTGGGACAGGAGGGTTCAAACCACAGAGTTTCAGTGTCGGGGGGAGAACATGGCCCAGGAGGAGGCGGGGCACAGGGGGTCGACTGAGGGGCCCCTGGACCCAGATGTGCAGCCACCAAGACCACAGGCTGCAGCTGGCAGACCAGGGCTGGCGTCCTGCTTGGCTACTCACCACAGCCTTGGGCAAGGTGCCCTCATCCGGACAAAGGGCTCGTGGGGTCAGCAAGGAGAGGAATTTGAAAAGTGCCATTGTTGATGGGGCCACCCCGCCGGGCCCATCCCTTCCCATCTCAGAGCTGCAGGCCACGGCTGCGGAGCTGCTCGGGGTGGAGCGGACCCTGTTTGTGCCCACAAACACCATGGCCAACCTCATCTCTGGTGAGCACGGGGCGACTTCCATTTGCCCTCCAGGCCCTCCCTCCATGCTTCTCCCTTTTGTGCTGGGGGCTGTGACAACTTCAGTGGGGCTCCGAGCCATCTGGAACCTGTAACCACACCCTCCTCTCACCCCTTCCTGCCTGGGGGTCCTGCACTGAACTTTGTGACTTCCCAGCTTGCTGCCACACCTTTGTAAATTGTCCCTTTATCAAATACTCCCGATTCCCAGGGTGCGTGTGCCCTCTGTTTCCTGCTAGGGCCTGACTGATGCCCGTGCCCTGGGCTGCTTATCCCGCAAAGAGCAGCATCATGGCTGGCCTCCCCACGCAGGAGATACCCTGCAGGTGGGCTGCAGGGCACAGGGGTGTAGGGTGTGCAGCGCCCAATGATCCACAGGGTCACCGTCTTAGACTTGTGGACTTAGTGGGATGGTTTTCCAGCACATGGCAGGAAGGTGTCTTGAAGGGGTGCTCTTTCCTAATTGGCATAAGGCACTTGGGAGCTAGCTGTGGCCTTGGGGGTCAGTCCGGCTGAGCTAGTTGGGGACAGATGGGCCCCATGGGACTCGGTGCCAACACTGTCCCCCACCCCATCTACCTTAGTGATGTGTCACTGCCAGCGCCGGGGCTCCCAGCTCCTCCTTGGGCAGGAATGCCACCTCCACGTCTATGAGCAGGGCGGGGTGGCTCAGGTAAGGACCCAGAACCTCTCACCTGGGGCCAGCACAGGATGCTCAGCACTTGTGGAGAGAACCTGCCTCCCAGGCACCAAGTTGGGACCTACAGAGGGAGAAATGGTGGCCTCTCCAGGGAAGGCAGTAAGGAGAGCCATTCCCAGATTGACCACACAGTGGCAGGCTCGGCTCAGGCCAGCCGGTTTGCTGGCTGTGCTTGGCACCCTGCTGCCCCCTAGTGGGAACCCAGAGCAGTGGGCACTCAGGGAGGAGGGACCGCAACCTCTCAAGCAAACATGGTGCCTTCGGTCCTCCCCCACCCTTAGAGCTGGGATGTCTATGCCCACGTCCACAGCACAGGGGGAAGGCTCCACGGCGCAGAGCTGGGGAGGAGCAGACAGGACAGGGGTAGGAGGTGCTGCTGGACCCCTGGACCTTATCCTCTGCACGCCCACGCCTGCAGATCGCTGGGGTGCACTCCCACCCCCTCCCAGACCTGCCCCATGGCACCCTGGACCTGGCTGAGCTGGAGAGGCTGGTCACACGGAGCCTTGGGAGCCGCTACCACCCAGTCTGTGAGCTCATCTGCCTGGAGAACACCCACAGCAGCTCAGGGGGCCGGGTCCTCCCCATCGAATACCTACGCCAGGTAGGCCTGGCCCCGCCACTGTGCCCCCACCACTAGCCAGCTGCTGGTTTTCTGTCCCTCAGGCCCCTCTCCTGGGGTTTAGTCCCCTCTGATACCTGCCTGGGTGCCCATCAGTGGCCAGAACTGCTGTGGGAGACATGGGTGCGGTTCTAGGCACAGATGCAAAGGGAATTATTGCCCCAGTGCCCAAGCTTTCCTCCAAAGAGCAAAGACCCAGTCCTCAGGGAGGCGAGTCCCCAAGCGGCACCACCTTGGTCTGGTCTTAGGGCCAGGATGCGAAGGCTGGGCTCTGCTGCTCTCCCCTGCGAGAACTTGAGCGCTAACTAACCCTCCAGACCTATTCCTCACCTGGGAAACGGGACTGAGGGCATCCTTCCAGTAGGGCTGTGGCGAGGCTTAGGTAAGATGAGGCATTCATCGCTTGGCCCGCAGTGAGCCCGCCATAAACAGGAGATAAAACCCTTATCATCGACCCCCTTTCACAGAGGACAGCCTCAGGCTCAGGCCCAGAGTGACTGCTCGGGTTCCAGATGGCCAAGCTTGTCACCAACCAGCTCTCCCGACTCAAACCCCTCATGCTTCCAAGCCCAGTGACCCTCCAGTGATCTTCTGGAGACCCATCCTCCCTCCGCCCCTCCCCCCAGCCTGGCCCTCTGACCCCTCCTGCCTCTCACCCCCAGGTGCACCTGCTGGCCCGGAGCTATGGGGTCCGGGTTCACCTGGATGGGGCCCGGCTGATGAACGCCGCGGTGGCTCTGTGCGTGCCCCCCGCCCGCATCGTGGAGCACTGCGATTCTGTGTCTCTCTGTTTCTCCAAGGTAGGGAAGCCGCTGGGCCGCCCCCGACACGGGCGGGTAGAGGTGCCCACCGCAAGAGACCGAGCTGGGTCCCCAAGCTCCTATGTTGGCAGCCGCTCACGCTGGGCCCCTCTAACCCCCTCCCCTGATGAGGCCACAGTGTCGCCCATCCCTGTCCCTTTTGCCCCCTCCAGAGCCCCGAGGACAGAGATGCACACCCATGGGCAGGCAGGCAGGACTCTCCTCTCTTCCCCCAGGGCCTCGGCGCACCAGTGGGGGCCCTGGTTGGGGGACCCAAGGACTTCACTGAAGAAGCCTGGCGCCTCCGGAAAGCCCTGGGTGGGGGGATGCACCAGGCGGGGGTGCTGGCCGCAGCTGCCCTGGTGGGACTGACTGACGCTGAGGAGGTGCTGCTGAAGGACCACCAGAACGCCCAGAGGTTTGCCAAAGGTGCCTGGACACCCCCCACTTCCCTTTGGTCCCAGGGGTGTGCCTTGGGGGTCCCCTGTAGCAGGGCCCAAACCCCCAGCAGGTGTGCATCCCTCCAACTCTAGAAGGTGAAAGTTAGCCGCTGAGCCAGCAGGGGTGGGACCCAGGTGGTCTGTGCTTTACCAGACCACAACCTGTGCAGGGCCTAGACCAGTAGGCACCCAGTGGGTGTCAGTAATTTTCTGCAGGATCCAGCAGAATGTAGCCTTTAACTTGGGTTGAGTCCTCACAACAACCCCACGATGTCCCCACTTTACAGATGAGGAAACCTAGACCCCAAGAGGTTAACGGATTTGTCCAAGGTCACGGAGCTGAAAAGTAGCAGAGCCAAGCCTGCCCATGTTAGGACTAAGACTCCCTCTTTTCCTCCCACTACGGTTGGGCTGCCCTCTGCCTTTCCTGGGGTGACACGGCTGGAGTGGTAGGGATAGTGGTGGGGTACTGGGGTCGGGCTCCACTTACCACAGGACCTGGGCTCAGGGCTCCAGGAACTGGCATCCCCTGTCTGCTCCGTGGATCTCACCACCGTGGAGACGAACATGGTGATGGTGAGGGTGGATGGGCTGCCGCCCAAGGAGCTGTGCCAGCGCCTGCAGACCGTGAGCGCTGACGAGGTGGCCCAGACTGGCCACGCGGTGCGTGTACTGCTGCTTCCCTGGACGGAGCGGTCAGTGCGAGCCGTGTGGCACCGCGACGTCTCTGCGCAGGACACCGAGCTGGCGCTGGGGAAGTGGGCGTTCGTGCTGAGGGCCCTGGGGATGGGGTGACGGACCCTGTGCCCTGGCTGGGATGGAGGGAGGCGGGGAGTGGAGGTGTCCCCGGGGGGCGGGTGGGAGAAGAGGCAGTGAAACGACACCCCTGTCATCCGCTGGTCTCCTTGGACCCCTTCACTTCCATGACACATGGGGCGAGGCCTTCTACATGTTCATCCAGCAAACCTCGCGTGCCCGTGTCCGGGACAGGGGCCCAAGCATGCAGGGACAGGTGGGACCCCATGGCTCCCCCAGCACAGCCCAGGAGGCAGCCACGTGGCTCATGAGAGCATCTTGGGGACCTGCAGGAGGAAGCGTGAGAGGACACAGAAATGGACACTGGTATTGGGTGGCCTGGTAGGGGGCTGGGGCTTTACCTTGCAGTCATCTAATCCGTATTTACCTTTTTAAACAATAAAATTTTTTTGCTTATGAAATAATATGTCATTGCTGCACATAATTTGGGACAGGATCTCCTTTCCAGCAACTCCTGGGGTAATTTAATTTAGGCAGACTCAGTGGTTAAGACCACCCTCCTGCTGAAGTTAACGAGAAGACCTGGACAAAATATATATTTAAAAACCACCTAAGAATAACCACTGTTAATATTTTTGCATATTTCATTCTGGATATATACGTATGTATGTATATACGTGAATCTGTGAATGTGTGTGCAGATTTTTTTAAATAGGGGAGACAGGCCATCACATCAGTGCTTTAGAAAGCCCTTAGTAGGAATCACAGGAGGAGGACTAGCTTTGTGAGGGTAGAGGATGACTTCAGTTTAAGAGTGTTGTTTTAGCCCCGGTGCACAAGTAGTGAGAAGTGGGCGGAAGCGTAGGCATGGTGCTCAGGAGAGGGCCCGGGCTGGAGGCATGATGGTGAACGTGAGCGACGCGAGGAGGGAAGGCATCTGGCGGGCCAAAGAGGCCTGAAGCTGAGGGCCCTCCTTCTTTGCCTCCCTCATTTTTTAAAAAACATTTATTTATTTATTTATATTGTTTTGCCACACTGCACGGCACGTGGGTTCTTAGTTCCCTGACCAGGGATCGAACCCGGGCCCCCTGCAGTGGAAGTGCAGAGTCTTAACCACTGAACCACCAGGGAAGTCCCTGCCTCCTTCCCTTAGAAGAATCTAGATCTACGTATACTCTGGGAGATGCAGCTTCTGGGGTTCCCCAAGGCCCCAGAACCACTCTCCTGTGCTTGAGGAGGTGACAATAATACAGAGAATCAGAAGAAAGCCAGCAACTCTAAACCTCTGCAGTGTCTCCTGCCCTGCCCTGCAAAATATATACTGTAGTCGTTATCCATTGCTTGGTAACAGATTACCCCCAAACAGCAATAATCCTGCATTACTTCTCATAGTTTCTGTGGTCCAGGAATTAGGGAGAGGCTTAGCTGAGCAGTTCTGGGAGTTCTTGGAGCTACTCAGAAAGTTGCAGTCAAGACCCTGCCTGCCAATGCAGGGGACACGGGTTCGAGCCCTCGTCCGGGAAGATCCCACATGCCGCGGAGCAACTAAGCCCGTGCGCCACAACTACTGAGCCTGCGCTCTAGAGCCAGCGAGCCACACTACTGAAGCCCGCACGCCTAGAGCCCGTGCTCCGCAACAAGAGAAGCCACCGCAAAGAGAAGCCGCGCACCGCAATGAAGAGTAGCTCCCGCTCACCATAACTAGAGAAAGCCCGCACGCGGCAACGAAGACCCAACGCAGACAAAAATTAATTAATTAATTATTTTTAAAAAAGACCTGGGCTAGGAGCTAGAGCGAACGTGAAACACCCACTGTGGACTTTGGCCAATCAAAGACTGAGGCTTGCCTGGGCTGGCCTCACTGAGTCATGGACAGGTCTGTTCTAGAAGCAGGGGAGGGGCAAGTGCCCCTTCCCCCCACCCTCCTTCAGGGAGTTCTAGGATCCCAGGGCCACCCATGTGTGTCTGTTCCAGTGTCCATGCCTGGAGCCCCAGCCTGTCTGCAGTCAGAGAGGCCCAGGGTTAAACTCTCCCACACCCCGACCCCCAGCAAACCCACACGAGAAGCCCTGTGTGAGAGGAGGCAGAGGTCAGGTAAGAGCCTCCCAAGCTGAGAGGACCTGCCCACAAAGCCAGACCCTGGATCCAACGTGAGGCCCCAGGAGTCATCCCTGCCTGCGCTGACCAGAAATAAGAAGGAGCTCATTGTGTCTGCCGAAGACGACTCTGGATGGACGGACACACAGACCACACACAGGATGTCTCTGAATGGATAGACAGACAGACAGACACATAGGATGTCTCTGGATGGACACACACACACACACAGCTGGTAACAGGGTTTCCCCTGCACTGTTTGTAAGCCATGGGCATGTATTATCTATTCTGAAAAGTTTTAAGAGAGTAAAGGTCTAACTGCACACAGAACGAGCTGATTTATTTAAGGACAAATTGGCACAGTGTTAAATGCTTAAACACCAGTAGGAAGGGAGGCCCCCACTTAACCCCCAAGCTCTTTGCCCCTCAGTGGGACTCCCTTGATGCCCCCAGAGCTTCCTGTAACTTCCCAAGCAATAAAGGGAGACTGGGGGAGGGGGAAGACCGAGGCACAAGAGAGGCCGCTATGGACGCCCCAGCACGCACCCCAGACTCAGGAGGGCCCTGAACCTGAAACAAAAGGCAAGGAGGGCTTCAGGTACTGCCCAGCATGGGAGGAGAGGAGCCCCAGCCTCCCTAGACCACGATGACTGGGCGTGGGCTGGCCGACCACCTTCCTGTCTGTCTGGCCCTCGGAGGAGCCCCAGGCCTGGGTCTGCCTCCATTCAATAAGCCTGCAGTCAAAGCTCCAGGCTCTGGCCTCTGCCACCCTGGGTGGCCCCCGCCCCTCCTGGCTGAGAAGCCCCTCCCTCTCCACCCTGGCATGGCTCCCCCGCCCCACAGGACTTCCACACCTGCTTGTTGAGGGGCCCACACGGCCCTGGCAATCACAGACATCCCCCAGGGCGCTGCAGACAAGGATGGGGTCCTGGAGCGCCGGCCCCTCAGCAGGAGTAGCGGCACCGGGACAGGGACAGAGGCCTGAAAACAAGGGGGAACAAAGGCCTGTCCAGTCCCCTCAGCTCCCCCTGCACCTGCAAATCCAAGGGGCCCCCCAGCGCTCAGTCTCCTACCCGGCAACGCCTGCCCTGGGGGGGAGCGGGGAGAGGGCGGAAGAGAGGCCTGCGTGGGCACAGGCCCTGCCATCTGCTCTGGGGTGATCTGGGCCTACGTCTCCCTTCTGTAAAGTGGGTGAGTGGTAACTGCTGTGAAGGGTGATTGGGAGACTGGACGAGCAGAGCAGACGAGCGGGCAGCACTCAGCACGGCGCCTGGCACGGCGGGTGTCTGCCGGATACCTGCTTCTCTCTCGAACTGCCCCCTCCTGAGGACCGGGGCAGCTTTTCCGCCTGACTCAGGTCCCTAGGAATGGGGGCAGCTGTGGCACACCAGGACTGATAGGGAGGGGCGAGCGCAGGCCACGGCCTCAAGAGGCCAGGAGACCCGCTGACCACCCAGGAGCCTGCAGCACCCTCACGCGACCACCACAAGCCGGCCCTCGGCCCTTTGCTGCTGCTTCTTTCTGGGACTCAACCTTTCTCACCTCTAAGAGGAGGCTAAACCACTTAGGCCCTAAAGGAACAACAGAGCAGAGGAGCCCCCCAAACATCAAGCAAGAGAAGTCTGGATTCTCTTGCTCTGCTCCCAGCCCCCTGCTCGCCCCAAGGCCCCCCCTCCCGGCCAGGACTCCAGCCAGGCCTTCAGAACCGAGCTCCCAGCCTCCTTCCCGGGGCCTCTCAGGGCCGGGCTCTGACCACCCAATCTCAGGAGATGCACAGGGAAACCGAGCCCCTCTCCCATGACCTGCCTGCCTGGGACTCAGATGACCACAGAGTGGGGGGCGCCCGGCTGCCGGCTCAGGCTGAGGGCGCGGGCGCCGTGAGCAGGAGGATGCCGCTGAGTGCCGCTGAGGGACAGGAGCCCCGGGCCAGCGCCGCAGACCAGCCAAAGCTGATGCGGATGTCCTGCATGTGCCGGGGGCTGTCCCAGCAAAGGCCAGGTGTGAGTAGCTGATGTAGGTGCTGACCCCTGCCAGGGTCAGGGCGCCTGGGGGACGGGGTGCAGAGTGACCACTCAGCACGTCTGCCTGCTGGGGGCGCCTGCCCTGCCTGGGCCCCTGGCCAAGGTGGGTGTGCAGACACAGCCTCGGAAGCTTCTGCCCACTGGCCTTTGGGGAAAATGGAGGCTCCGATTCAGTCCTCAAACCTCAGGACCTCACTCCACAAAACCGCCTTGCAGGGCTTCCCTGGTGGCGCAGTGGTTGAGAATCTGCCTGCCAATGCAGGGGACACGGGTTCGAGCCCTGGTCTGGGAAGATCCCACATGCCGCGGAGCAACTCGGCCCGTGAGCCACAATTACTGAGCCTGCGCGTCTGGAGCCTGTGCTCCGCAACAAGAGAGGCCGCGATAGTGAGAGGCCCGCGCACCGCGATGAAGAGTGGCCCCCGCTCGCCACAACTAGAGAAAGCCCTCTCACAGAAACGAAGACCCAACACAGCCAAAAATTAATTAATTAATTAATTAAAATAAAACAACAACAATGCAGCCAAAAAAAAAAAAAAACCGCCTTGCAAACAGCACAACCTACACCCCCAATACATGGTCCCTACTCACATAACTGCTTCCACATATACAGCACCCCCCCATACCCCCTGGAGTTCCCAACACACACACACACACACACACACACACACACACACACACACACGGCCAGTGACCTGTACTGGCAGCCGGGAAGGGTGGGGGGAGCTCTGGAGCTCTGATCGGGCATCCTGAGCCAGGCCCCTGACCTGCACTTCCGTCCCCTGTTCCTTACAGCTCCCCCTCCCCACTTTACTGGGCCCCAGCCTCCCCTCCTGGCCCTAGCTCAGTGTACCTCTTTCCAGAGGCCCTCTCCCCTCCCCAGGTCTGAGTTTCAGCCCCTTCCTGTAACTCCTGTTATAACCCCTGTCCTTCACCAGACGAGGATGCCCTCCTCCTCCGACCCTGCATCTCTGCACAGTCAAAGGAAGAAGACTGGCTTTGCACATAGTGCCTGGTGACCCTGAAGGGTCAGGGGCAAGCAACGAGCTGGGCACTGGGACATCTGCCTGTCCCCCCAGGCTCAGAGGGACCAGCCCAGAGAGTCAGTCCCTGTCCCATAGCTGCAGGCTGACGTCAGGGCCTGCCCTTGGTGCCAGCTGCAGGGAATGTACGGTGCTCCCTCTGGACACTGCCCAGCCACAGCAAGAGACTGACCAGAGCTGACCTTCAGGGCCAGGTCTGGATCTCACTGGGACCCAGAGAAGGGACAGAGCCCTGGGTGATGGCTGTGGAACTCATCACCCCAGGCCCTGTCCGCCCCCGACCCCCTAGCTCAGGACCCAGCCAGTGTCATCCTGGAGCTCTCTGTCTCTCTCCCTCTTCTTGCAGTGATGATGGTGATGGGGCGGGTGCTGGGGGTGATCTGGGCTCACACAGGTCCCCTTGGTGTGACATTCCTGTCTCGGAGCCCCCAGAGCTGGTGCATCTGCCAGCACCGGCCTCACCCGGGCCACCTGTGCAGGCCCCTGACAGTGATGCCAGATGATCCATTTCCACCGGGTACCCGCCGTGCAAGGAAAGCAGAGGCGCAGCCAGTCTGGCCTCTGAGCAGTGGAGCAGACAGGGCGTGCCTGGAACCAGGCCCGCTGCCGGCCCTCCCTCGGGGCCAGCGGAGCGCCCCCTGGCAGCTGCCTCCAGACGCTCCCTCCGCCCACTGGCCAGTGCCTTGGCTCCAAGCACAATACCCCTTCGATACAAATTCCTCCTGCTCTCATTCTCTAAACCAAACACCCAGGCTGCTGGTCCCCCTGGCAACTGGCACCTACTCCCTCCTGACCAAGGCCTCCCCAAGGGCCCAGCAGCCCCTGGGGAGGATGCAGGCCTGCCCAGGAGGGAGCCCCAGGCCGGTGTGTTCTGGTCCTCGTGCCACAGCCCTGACAGTGGAGCTGGCCCAGGACACCAGACTCGGCTCAGGGCTGGCCCTGGAATGGGAGGGGTCACTGAGGACTGACCCTGAGGAGCCTCCAACCCACGGTCAACGACAGCCAGCCTTGGGCAGCTGGGGACAGCGGGTGGGTGGCTGGCTGGGGCAGACAGCACCAAAAGGCAGTGAAGAGGACTCCAGGACAAGCTTCCTGCCGAGCTCGGGGAATCCTCGGACGTCTCAGCAGGAAGATGCGGCCCGAGCGCCTGCGACGCTGTGTCCCTGAGGGAGGGCTCGGCCCAGAGCCTGTGGGCTAGATGTACGCCAGCTCATGCACTGTTACTAGGTGCAGTCCGGGCCTGGCCTGGGGTCACTGCCAAGGACTCCAAGGTCCCGTCTCAGCCTGTCTGGCCTATGCCAATCTCCCTGCCTGCATTGCCCCCTCACCAGGGTGATCTGGGAAGGTGAGGGAACAGGTGCGGGTTGGTCCCCCACCCCTCGTGCGGGTCCAGCGGGGCAGTTCCTGGGACCCCTCGGAGATCCTCGTTCCTCCTGCGCCTGGAAGCTCAACCCTGGGGCTCCTCGGCCCCAGTCCCTGGCTCTGGGCTCACAATCAGCATCCCTGCCCCTACAGAGGCCCCAGTGCCACCCAGGGCGCCCCCGCCTGCTGCAGCTCAACGGCCAGGGTGGGCCCAGGCTCAGAGCAGCGGGGGTGGGGGCGTAGGGGATGGGGCAGCAGGAGAAGCAGCACCCCACTGCCAGGAGCTGCGGCCCTCACAGCCCCCAGACTCACCCCCCAACAAGAAGCGGCAGCCCGTGCAGAGCAGCAGAGGCATGCTTGGGCCAGGGAGCTGAGAAGGCCACAGATCCGGCCGCACACGATGAGGACAAGGCTCAGGGGCAGGACCACCACGAGGGCTCGGTGCAGCGCTGCCAGGAGAGGGGGGTCAGGGAGCAGGAGGGGACCCGGGCCGGCCCCCCAAGGAAAGCCCAGCTGAGTACTTCAGAGCCTTGTCTGCCTGGAGGTCCTCCTTCGTAGGATGCTCGGGACTGTCTTGGCCCCGGCCGGAGGAGGAGCTGGACCATCCGATTCCCTCTGATGTCTCCACGGTAACCACCTGACCCTCCCAGGGGCCACCCCTTGTCCTGGCACAGCCTTCCTGAGGCCCAGGGTGAGGGAGGCTTCCCAGTACCCTCCCCAACCTCCCAGGCTTCTCTGGGGCAGCAGAGACGTGCCCCCAACTCACCAGGTGGGAGATGCCCACCGGGTAGACCCATTTGGAAACATAACGGAGAGTCAAGAAGGGGCATAGGGAGGGCAGGACAGGCTGGGGGTCGGGCGCCTGTGGTCACAAGCCAATAGCAGAGCATGGGGGCTGAGGCCAGTCATGGGGGGTTTTCAGATACATATGGCAATGTCCTCTGGGCAACACAGGGTCCAGCTGGAAGCAGTTCTGTGGCTCTAGGATGAGGGGGTTCTGAGCCTTGCCTGGAGATTAAGGAAGGATGGGGGATGATTCCCTCCCCAGCACTCACAGATGAGGCGCTGCACCAAGGTGGAGGCACCCAGGCTCTCGCTGGCAAAGGGGTCAATCAGGGGGATGCAGCTGTTCTGCCCTAAAAAGCAGAAAGAACGCAAAGCCTGGTGGGCTGGACCCACCCTGTACTTCTCAGAGATAGGTGGCCTGCAGGTTCTCACCCCCGACCAGAGCCGAGGGCCCCGAGACGTGGCCACAGGGCCCCATCAGGTTCTCTCCTGCCACTTGGAGTTGGGGCCCCAAATGGGTTTGGACGGCTCAAGACCTTTTGTTTGTTTATCTAATGTACAAATAAGACCTACGTGGATGCCTGTCGAAAAGTTTCAAACACTGCAGAGAGGCTGCCCTCAGGCCTCCCTTGGGCCTGCTCACACGTGGAAGCCAGGCTTTGCCTGCACGAGAAAGGTGCTCTCTGACTCTCGCACACATGGGCACACACGCGTGCACACACACGCAAGTCGGGAGAGCCTTGGAGCCTTAGGCTGCCTGTGGGGTGGTTGAATAAACTGCGCTGTCCTTCCTCCCCGGCAGCTCCGAGGAAGGCACTGTGTCACACACGCGCACACACTGACCTTGCTCACGTACACGTGCACACGCATTCACTCATGCTCACGCACAGCCCTGCCACCGTGTGCACGTCCTGTGCAGGGGAAGCCCCCCAGGCTGGCCCCAGCTTGGTGACGCCCGCAGCTGGGGAGCGTGTGGAAGCCCGCTGCCTCCCCCACCCCTCGCCGAGGAAAGCCCTCCCCGCTCCTGCTCAGGTCTGAAGCCACGCGGCGCTCCGGTTTTCCGCCCCGTGTGTCAGGCCATCGGGGGTATGGGAACAGGGGCCCTGCGCCACAGCCCTGGCTGTGCCTGACAGGGACCGGGGCTAACGGGGTGACCAGGCCGAGCCCTGGACGGTAATAAAGAAACAACTCCCAGTCACTGGGATGAGGAACCGTGGCCTTGCCAGGGCCCCAGCTCCCCACGCCTGGGCCTCCCTCCCGCACACTGGCTCCCAGCTCAACCCCAGGGCCCCTGCAGACGAGTGACAAGAACAGCAGCTGAGCACCCCTGGGTGCCGGGCCTGCCCGTGTCGCCCCTCCCTCATTCCTCCCACTCCGAGCCCTGCATCCCGAGAGGCATTATTTTCTCCCCATCTGACAGATCAGAACTTGGAGGTTGAGGGACAAGGTCCCAGGTCACCCAGCGGTGTCCTGCCATCTACCAAGTGATGTGCCATCACTTCTAACGCAAGACAGGCCCCCAAAGGGTGAGGCCAAGGGACTGTCAAGGGCTCCTGCTCTGGAAGGCTCTTGGGGTCCTTATGGGGCCACCCAGTGTCCCCCTTTTCACTTCCCACCCTTGGCTGGGCCCTGAGCCAGAGTCCCTTCCTCCTCCGGCCAGACTGTCACCAAGACAGTTGGGGGGAAGGGGTGCCCGAGAGACCCCCTTGTGGGCAGACAGGCAGGGGACCGGGGGTGGGGGGGGCCTCACAGCGCTGCTCTGGGAGGAGGGGGTGTGGCCCCTGGGTCTGAGGGGAAGGGGCCACGCGGGGGAGGGGCAGCCGGTACCTTCGCAGATGCGCCAGAGCCGCGAGTGGGAGGAGAGCTGCCCGTGGCCGCTGTGGTTGCCGGCGTCCGCCACCTGCAGGAGGTACCAGTAGTCGCTGGCCACGGCGGCCGCCAGCAGCGCAAAGCTGAGCAGCACGCCCAGCCGGGCCTTGCGGGTCGGGGGTGCAGGGACAGGGAGGGGAGCCGGGTATGGGGGAGAAGAGGGAGCCAGGAGGTGAGGGGGAGCTGGGGGCTGGGGGGTGGGGGGAGCTGCGGAGCACGGGAAGCCAGGACTTAGGGAGTGCAGAGAGCCGAAAGTGGGGGGAGAGGGGGTTCTGGAACCTGGGGGCATAGGGCCAGGGAGAAGGGATGGGGGGGCCCTTGGTGAGCAGGGCCGGGGAGGGGCGCTGGGAGCAGGGAGCGGGGTGTGGGGAGCCAGCGGCAGGCGGGCACTCCCGAGGCTCTTCTGGGTGAGGTGCCCCTCCAGTTCGCTGGGAACTCCCGCCTGCCTGTCGGTGATCGCCGTGATAGCCCACCGAGCTCGCCCCTGAGCTGTGTTCAAATGCCAGCATCCCCAGCGAGCTGGCTGCTGGCTGTGGGTCCCTGGGCAAATATCTTAATTTCTCTGACCCTCCGGTTCTTCAGCGCCCAGATGGCCAGGCTGAGGAGGGAGGGTGGGGCCTGAAATGGCCCGGGAGGGGGCTCAGCAGGCGGCCTGAATGGTGGGAGGCAGCCCCCCGCCACCCCGCACACACACACTGGGGCACTTGGCTGCTGGTTGGCCCTGCGTCCTGGTCTTAATCAGTCTCCAGGACCAACCAGCTGAGGGATCTGATGAACTGGATGGGCTGCTGAGGGGCTACAGAAGGAAGGAGTCTTGCTTCCTTTTAGCTCCAATTACAAATGCCGAGTGAGGCAAGGCCGGCCTCTGCCTGTCCGTCACTCACACACAAACATAAACGAAGCTTCTCCTAGGACAGGTGTCAGGAGCTAGTGGGGTGGCAAGCAGAGGGGCCCCCACCAGAAGCAGGCCCATGACATGTGTGGGACGGACAGGCCGCGGCTGTCACGGTGAGGCTCTCTGGGGTTCCATCTTGGGAGACGGGAGGGCCTCGTCTCCAGGTCCCTGGACTGTCCACGTTGTCCCCCTCCCCTGATGCAGGGCAGAGATGGGGGTCAGAGGCCTCCCTGAGGGTGATCCTTCTCAGATGAGCAGCTTCTCGACTTAGGGTCATCCCAGGGCTCTCGTTTCCAAGTATTTGGTTTTCTCAGCCCCCTTTTCTCTACCAGGCTCTTCTAGGTTTGAGGAATATAATCAGGAAGTAAAAGCGGTCCTAGCAAAGTTATTGAAACCATACTTCCATTCAGACAGAGAGGCATGGAATCATGTGGTATCATGCAGGCCACGCGTCGTCCTCACGCCACACCCAAGACAGGCTTGGGGCACGCGGCGGGGTTGGGGTGGGAGTGACCCTAGCTGTGGCGGTCTCGGTACCCTCCTTCCTGACAGCCCTCCCCCAGCCCCTGCTCTGGAAGCTGGGTGCCAGCCAGGGGCCCTCCACTCTCAGGGGGTAGTGGGCCTGGAAGGCGAAAGAATCCAGCAGGCAGACAGAGAAAAGCGGGTGCTCAGGGGGCAGAAGCCATCTACAAAAGCACGGCGGCGGGTGGTGGTGGGACTGGGGAGGAGGGGAGAGTGGGGTGGAGCTGGAAAAGCAGGTAATGCCCCTAACACACACCTCACAACACGACAGAGGTGGACACTGCTTCCGTGTGTTTAAGCTACGATCGTGACTGTGTTTAGGGAGAAGTAGAGGAACCCTGTGCCTGCACGCTCCACACGCTTCCCCCCAGCGCCCCTGCCTCTCCGCCTGAGCTTGTCTGAAAGGGTCTCCTTTGCACCCCATAAAACTTAAGCAGAGCAGGATTCAGCTGCCAGGGCCAGCGACAGGTGCTGTTTGAGGCCACTGTGCCTGCAGAGCCCACGTCTCTGTACAGGAACAGACATGTACCCGCTCATGCTGCAGTGCAGATGGCCAGGTGGGCAGTCTACTCCCTATTGCTTTAAAGCCCTGGTTCAGGGTTTTAAACCCCAGATGTGTAAGTCAGAGCCACTGACTCGATTGTCCCCAGACAGTGGGTACTGGTCCTTGAGAGGCTACTTGGATGAATTCTGCCAATCTACTTCTCTTGAGATGGATCCAAATTATACCGTAGCCCAGTGAAAAGGTACCGCTTAGAATGACCTGTTATTTTTCATTATTCATCCTCCTTTCATCAATTTGCAATCCAGAACTTGTGAGCACCAAGCCTGTCACCAGGCTGTCGGGACCTCTTCAAAGCCAGCATCAGACCACTACCACCAAAATCAGGGGCAGGAGTGATCTTTGATAGAAGAAATCCCAATTACATGTGACAAAACAGGGCTGCAGCCAAGCCTCTTTCCTTTAAACTTACATTGAACTAACTCGCAGAAGCTGAAAGAACAGGATGCCTGAGTCCAGTGACAGGCTTCCTGCTCCAGGCCGATGATGCCATAAATGGCCTCCAACGCAGGACTGGGAAACAGCCGAAACCACTGGCGAAGTTACTGTGAGAGCAGCTCAGCCCCAGCTATACTACAACTAATCTCACCGCATTCGGCAAACATCCTCCAACAGAAAATGAACCTTCCTAAATCACCCTTCCCGACAGGTCAATTCCTTCACTCAGGGTGCATTATGAAGCCAATTCATCCTGGTAGACTCTTCAAGACACTGTTCGAGTCAAAACCAGCCCCTCTAAAGGGTTCTCAAATGATTGGGGTCACAGGTGGGAAGCACTGATGTGCAGGGCGGCAGCCGCATGGCTGGTCACGCTTATCCCCCAGGACTCAGGCCTATGAAGGGCTCGTCGTGGCCGCCTTGATAGGCTTTGCTAAGAGGGAAACGGGAGCAAGCCACCCCTCCCCCTCATCACAGAACGCACCTGCTGTCCCCAGAATGGACACTCCCGTTCCCTCTGCCTGGCGCATCTTTCCCTTCCTCGTCCATCTGGCAGCCTCCTCCTCGTTCCTAGACAAGCAGAATGCTCTGCGAGTTCCTTGCCATCTTCTCGGTGCTCCCACGGGCACACTCATATGGCTACTAGGTGGCCTGTATCTTCCCACCATTCAGAGGGCAGGGAACCCGTGAGCTCACCGCAGGAGGCTTCCAGCCCTGGACGCAGCGCCCGGTGAACAACAGGTGCTCAAGTGCCTGAGCGAACAGATGGACAGACGTCACCACCTTGGAGATCAGGTGGAGAACTGCCACAGAAACCTAGGCCCCAGTTTGGTCCCAGCCGGCTGAAAACCGGCTCAAATGCTGTAGGCTGGGCCAGTGGACAGAAAACCTACAGCTCAGTTGGCTCTTTGCTTCAAGAGCTAGATTCACCCAGGGCGAGACAGGAACTCCCCGCCGACGGTAAGCCTGGCTCAGAGCTCGCTGGGCTGTACCGCTCACCTCCTCTCAGCTCAGACCTTAGATGCTGGAAGCGACTCCAGACGCTGTACTGTAGTTATGACAGGAGAGGTTGGGCGAAGAGTACACAGAAACCCTGTTCTAGCTTTACGACTTCCTGTGAACCTTAGTTCAAAATAAAAAGTTAAAACTTGTGCAGTGAGGATCAATGGAAGCCTCAGGAGGCAGGTGTCAGTTTATGTGAGGGCCTTTGTGACAAAGCTGTCTGAAAAATGGAATGGGGACGGTTTATAGCACTAGCCCCCTGGGGTCAGGCCGTTGCCAACAGCCATCCCCCGCTGCACCCCCTCAAGGCTGGGCACTGTCATTAGACAGTGAGGGCCCTGCTCTGGGGATAGACAGCCTGGATTCAAATCCCAACCTGAATGCTTACTAGTTGTATGATCTTGGACAAGCTATTTCACCTCTTTACAAATCTCCATTTCTGCATCTAAAAAATGCAGGTAAGATCACATTAGACTTTACTGGCAATTGTTATTTCTTCTTAAGTGAGTACAACCTGCAAAGAACGGTCAGCATCCCAAGGGGGTGTCAACCTGCAGGCGATGGCTGGCTGGTGCTCCATCTTGCCCAGCGCTGAGGACGGAAGATCCCCAGTCCCCAGGCTGCCCACAGGCTCTGCCCTTGTCACACCTGACACCCTTAACCGCCAGTTACAACCCTTCCAGACTCCCACCGACTTGGAGAACCTGAGAGGCAGACACATATTCGAGAGAAGGCTGAGGCTGTTGCCCTTAGCAAGGGTCTTAGACTTCATTAATACATGTCTAGTAAACTTCCCGATGCTGGCAGCCATTAAGGTCCAGCAATAAATATGGTTTTCAGAACAGAAGTTTCTAGAAGGGGAAATGTGTAAGACGGTCTGAGGGGTCAGCCCCAGCTTAGCCTTGCTCCACAGCACAGCCCGACAAAGCCGAGAACTGTAGCAATACCCATTGTGCAAAGGAAACTGAGGGCAAAAACATTTCCTCAGCTTCTCTACAAAGCCAGTTTGTAAGGACCAGTTATTAAAGTGAAGTATCCATTTACAGATTGGCACAAATATCAAAAATAAGCAGCTGAGATGAATATAAAGGCTGGAGTGCTTTTTTCTCCATAACAAAAACCTCTGCAATATTCTCCAAACTTGGAGGGAAAAATTCATTTCACTCTCTGACTGAGATGTGGCAGAAAAACCTAAGACTGAGGTGCATTTTTCACAGCCGGTTTATACATGGAATGAGTCCAGATGACACAAACAAATGGTTCTGGGTTCAAGCAGCTCTTGCAGAGGAGCCCAAGGCTGGCTCTGTCTCTCTGCGAGGACTCATCCCTCCCCCGCAACCGCTGGGGCGGGAAGGATGAGTTGGCAGGCTAAGAAGGCACCACCACCAAAAGCCAACAATATTTTAAAAACTCAGTAGGGTCTGCAGTGTTTGAAATGAAATAGTTTTTATTCTTCGGCCACTACCAAGATGAGCCCCAGAGGTTTCCAATAGGACAGTAACAATCCACCCTGCAGCTTAGCTTCATGAAGGAGGATGAAATCAAATCTACCATCTTAACATCAGGCCTCAGCCCTGCGTGAGCCGGCCTCGGGGAGGAGAGCAGGGTACCCGTGCGGAGGTGGTGATGTGGAGAATGTGGCACCGACGTGGAGCAATGGAGACACAGCCATTCAGGGCTGACAGACCGCCTGCAGCAGCCCACCAAGTCTCCACAGCTCCGAGCCAGGTCACTTAGAAGGGCTTCAGGCCACCGCGTCGTCCTGGGGAGGAGCAGCCAGTGGGCGCCCTCCAGCTCACTCGGGCTGGCTAACTGTGCAGCCGTTTCATAACGACAGTTTCTGCTAGATAGCTCCTGCTACTTTACCTTGTCTCCAAATCCATCTAAAATTCACACTGGTGTCCCCAATGACTAAGAAAGGCTCTGTGCTTACTTTTAATTGTAGTTTGTCCTGTTCTGTGAAATAATAATTCAAACAAAAAAAAGAAAACAACACTGCAGAATCTTAGGAGGGGCTGAGGGCTTTGTCTCAATTCCTCTCCTCCTCAAATGAAAACCATGTTGCTAAAATAAAAAAAGCCAGCTGAGGCAACAAGGTTCTACGATCCCCACATTACTGGTGAGGAAACTGCAGCTCCAATTCAACAGGTGCCAGTCCCAAGCCCACAAGGCAAGCACACCGTTAGAGGGCACAGTTAGGGCCGGAGTGGGTGTCCCACATGCCTTTTTTACAACTGCCCCAACTCTCTGCTTACTCCGTGCTGGTGTTGAAACTCAAATATCACTGAATTTGTAATCTTGCAAGACTGCAAACAACATATATGACTCATCTATTTTTTTAAGAAGTTTCCCCCAAAGAGGTTTTCCAATCCACTTTTTAAATTAATTTATTCCTTTAGGAAGATTCACATTAGAAAGACAGCGGAATTATCAGCTGCCTAATCCACATCATTAATGGGAAGTAGCTATTTGAAGAGTATTAGAAATATTAAGAACAGGAACTCCTTCCTTGGATTTTACATCCCACCCCTGCCTGCTGTGTCCATGGATGACAGCTGGTCCACAGCAAAACTTCCCAGGAAGAATCCCCTCTGTGTGCCCTGCTAACTAAAGAGGAAGAAGCAGTGAGCCAGGCTTCTGGAAAGTTCCTTGTCTGGCACAAAGGACAACCTTCTCCTCGTCTACTACAGAGAAATGTTGCAAACTTTCCATGTGCCACTGGAGGTGAAGAAGTATCTTCAGCTGACCTCAAAAGCAAGAGGCCAGCTCTACTCTCAAGACATCAGTCCTTCTGCATCCCCTCCACCCCCCTAGCCGCTCATGCTACAGTCATGCAAAGGGCTCTTACACAGATCAAGTCCAGAGGCAGAGTCTGGGATCTAATCCCATAGCTCCCCCTTGTAAACCTGAAAATCACAAGATGGGATGGCGAGGAACGCCTCACACACAGGGCACTTTCAGAGGCGTGGCAGGGATGGGTCTGTACAATCCACCTGGGAGGAAGGGAGCCGCTGAGACACCACAGACCTGATGGGGTAAAAAGGTATGGTCACAGGACCTGCAGACGTCAACGTGAGATAATACAGAGCACCTGGAACATGAGAAGTGCACACAATAAATGGAGATTATTACGCAAATGAAATTTAAAATGGCATCCTTAATCCTGTTTGTCCAGTCACAATGGACCAATGATCGCGTTCACGCATCACATCTCAGCTGGACAGCCAGTCGTCAGTGTGAAGCCCAGACAGGTCACTGTAAAAGGGCTCTACCCACGTGGACGAACTTCTCCCCTCACCCTGCTAAGTCCAGGAATCAATAAAGCAAAAACTACCAGAGAGAAAAGAGAGAATCCGTCACTGTACTTAGCACCAGCTGTACAACAGCAATAGCCCCTGGCACCGCCTTCAAGAAAAAACCCAAAAATACAGGTAAATATTCTAATTTCAAAATGCTGATGTTCTCCTTTCCTAAGGCACAGTTAAGAGGCCCCAGAGGAAAGCTGGTAACGCTGAGGGCTGTGCCTTGGAAAGGATGTGTGTGTGTCCCTGTGGGGCAGTGACGGTGGGGGTGGCGTCACTCCGAGGCAGCCAGCTGCTCAATGGCACAGCGGACTTTCTTTGCAGTTTCTTCAAATTCTTTCTGCTTATTGTTGGTTTCCTTTGCCTGGAAATAAAGAATAGACAAATGAAACTGAAGCTCTAGGCATGCTCGAATAGAGATGCCCAGCTATATGGGGTAAATATCCTCATTCACGTCATCTGCCTCTCTCTCTCTCTCTCTCTCTTTTTTTTTTGGCCGTGCCCCTCAGCTTGTGGGATCTTAGTTCCCCGATCAGGGATCAAACCCAGGCCCCAACGGTGAAAGCGCCGAGTCCTAACCACTGGACCGCTAGGGAATTCCCCTCAACTAGCTCTCATTTGAGCTGTCCCACAATAATTATAATAGAAAACACTGATGGACCGCTTTGCTTGTACCAAGCACCATTCTACCTGCTCCACACACGCTAACTCACTCACTGTTCCATGTCCCCATGAGGTAGGCGCCACCTTTATCCCCATGACACAGATGAGGACACCGAGGTCCAGAGTAGCATCCAGCTCAGGGTTACCAGCTAGTCTGTGGCAGAGCCCTGCTCTTCCCCACTACCCTCCGTTGCTTCTGAAGCTCCCACAGAAAGTCCGGACCCCTCCTCTTGTTCACTTAAACAGACGTTGTCAAGCATCAGCGCGGTCCTCAAACAGAGAAACCTTCCACCTGCAGCAGCTCTCTGAATCTGGCTTCCAACCTTTCATTCTGCTAAGTGCTCTCTCCAGGGGGACAAATGACAATCACATCAGCAAATCCAGAAATCTCCTCCCTAATTTTCACTCTTCTGATTTCTCTGCCACATTAAAAAACAAACAATAGACTTTTATTGGGTTAAATGTTTTCTAATAAGAAAAACAATAGAGGTAACTTTTTTTCAAAAGAGGGCGGCAGCGATGCCGCAGCAGGAGCAGACAGCACGTGGTGCACCCCAGGGTCAGACCCGGAGCCCCGGCTCTACCTCAGCCGCGCACCTGCCCAGCGTCAGGCCCAGGTGGCTGCCTGACCAGCGGTCCTGTCGAACTGACCAGCAGCATCTCAATTAAATGCCGGGTCTCAGAAATTCACAGCATCACGACAAACAACACTTGTTCCTCGTTTTCAGTATTAGTAAACTGCAACACGTAATTATCTCACCTGGATAAACGTTTGCCTTAAAGCTGTGTGCTGCAATCCCATAACTGACTTAATAAATGGTTTAAAAGATCAGCTCCCAACCTTATTTCCACCCCACAGTACAGTCGAGGTCCACATGCCATCCCACCTCCAGGAGCGATGTACCCTAGAGGGGCCATCCAGGAGCTCTAGCGGGAAGCAGACAGGCCTCTGGTTATGCCCATCCCCTGCACTCTGACCCCAAACCTTACTGTCCACATCCATTCACATGCAAATGTGCCTAGGGACACAAGGGGACCTGAATTTTTATATCGGTGATAAATTATTTGCAACAAACCTCACAATTGGGTGTCACTCTAGAGCAGCCCTGCCCAACAGAATTTTTTGCAGTGATGAAAATGTTCAATTGTCTGCACCGTCCAGTAAAGTAGTCACTGGCCACATGGCGCTAATGAGCAGATAAAATGCTGCTAGTGCTACTGAAGGACTGAATTCTAAATTTTATTTGATTTTCTTTTCTTTCTTTTTTTCGGCTGTGCCGCGTGGCTTGCAGGATCTTAGTTCCCCGACCAGGGATCAAACCTGCGCCCTCGGCAGTGAAAGCACGGAGTCCTAACCACTGGACCGCCAGGGAAGTCCCCCCAAATATATACATTTTAAAATAATCTGGGGGACTTCTCACAGCTTTCTCACAACTGTTCCTGAAGTACACAAAGCTGGTCTTTCACCTAGAACAGGACTGGCAAACTACGCCCTGTGGGACACATCCATCCAGCCCATGGCCCGTTCTTAACCCAATGGCTAAGAATGCTTTTTACATTTTTAAACACTTGTAGAAAAAAACAAAGAAATAATAATCTCTAACAGAAACTCTGTGGCCCATGAAGGCTAAATACTTACCATCTGTAGCACTTCACAGAAAATGAGCTGACCCCTAACCTCGAAGGCCCTCCCCAGCCCCCTTCCCAATTCCAGCACTGCAGTTCCCAAGACCTCCATCGAATACACTGCTTTACTGACCACTGATTTCTTCTCACTTCCTTAAAAAATTTTCAATTTTGTCCTTAGCATTTAAAAGGTACCATATTAGACAGAATTATTTATATTGATCTCTAAAAAGGAATACGATTTTCAAGCTGAAAAGGACCTCAGAAACCACAGGAGTCTATCCTCCATTTTACAGCAAGGAAACTACGACCAAGACTGGCCTAAACTCACCAAGTCTGTGAGTGGCAGAGACAACTGGTACATCTGGACTCCCTGTCCAGGGCTTTGCTAAAAAGAAATTAAACACCTGAATATTTACTCTCTGTAGAGCTGCCAGATTTAGCACAAAAAGATAGAGGATGCTCAGTTAAATCTGAACATCATATAAATGAGTAATTTTTTAGTAAACAGCCATACAAAATGTGAGATATACTAAAAAAATTACTCCTTGTGTACCTGAAATTCAGACTTAACTGGGAGTCCTGGTTTTCTCTGGCAACCTTAATTCTCTACAGCCCAGGCTGCTTGGGAGCTGCCTCTTTGTGGACTCACGGTTTCACTCTTCCAATAACCCAGTGCACCTGTGCAAGAGCCTAAGCTCGCCTGCAGAAATCCCTTCAAGGTCCAGTAGGACTGGTGCTTCTTTCTCCCAATACACATAATGCCCCTTTCCCAGTATGCTCTCTACTCTGTGTCCCCAAACCCTCTGTTCCCACCACTGCTAACACATGAACACACCCCGTATAAATGAGCTACCATCTCAGTTGTCACTAAAGGCAGAAATGCCAGCCTAGCCATCACATGTCCCACCACCAGAGGTAACTGCACACTGAGGACACCTCTACTCAGGGGATACGTTTCTCTCTCTGCACAACCCCAAGGCCACGCTCCAGGACAGATGCTTTTCTATCCTTTTATATCCTCACACACACATCAGAAGGGCTTAGAAAGTGCTTACTGAGGAAAAGCGCCTATGCAGTGTTTGTAACGGGCTAGGGAGTTTAGTACTAAAGATGCTGAACAGGATTTGCTCTTGGTTCTTATTCCCAGTAATACATACAATTTTGTTCTTGGCTCTTTCTTTATCCAGTTTTAAAAATTCGCTGAGGGTTAATTCTTCAAACTGCTTCTTGACAGAAAGGAAAGCACAACCAGATGAATGCTTTTTATGTTCTTCTCTAGAAAAAGCAACACATGAGCATGTCAACAGAGAAAAGTCAGGTAAAGGGAGAAAAGCAAGAGTTTGTTACCACCAGCCCCCCTGCCCCCCTCACAGACACACACTGCTCTGCTTCAGGAGCAGAGTGTGAAGTCTGAAGTGGACGGAACCAGGGCCAGGACCCACATCCCCACACAACTTGTCTCAGCACCTTCTTGCTCCGTGGACTGCCCCCAGCCCCACCCATATCCTGTGGCTGATGTATTCTACCAGGAGTCTTTAAGCAATTAGTAGGAAAAGTGTTACAGAGTATAAATCCAAAGGTATCACATGTCAAAGCCCTTAAAATCCTCCAGGAACCATTTGCAGTTGTCTCATTTCACTCGAATTATTACATAATCTGTTGGTTTGGGAAAAGGGCACCATTGACCCAGTTTCTCCAGTGAATTCCTCTGCCTCATACCATCATTCTGTGCACTCGGAATTATCCCTGCAAGCGGATAGAGCTATAACGAGAACAGTCTGGGGAATTCCCTGGGGGTCCAGTGGTTAGGACTCCACGCTTTCACTGCTGAGGGCCCAGGTTCAACCCCTGGTTGGGGAACTAAGATCCCGCAAGCCGCGCGGCACTGCCAAAAAAAAAACCAAAACAAAAACCAGAACAGGCTGGAAGGAACACCCAGCCACACAAATTCCAAAAGGACAGCCAATAGTAACTATAATCTGAAAATATTATAGCACTTGGAAATTCACTCCCAAGAATACAACCAGTATTTCTCCAGTGATACCTGGTATGATCACCATATCATCCCAGTCAATACTGGGTCATAAGAGCAAACACATTAGGGAAAACAGCAACACTCTTCTTGCCAAGAAGAGAAACAACTCTGGTGATTCTCTAGGGGGAAAAAAAAATTCAAGCTGTGGAAGCAATTGATTCTGACAGGGGAAAAAACGGTGCGGGAAAAATGTGGCATTACATTACGGGAATATTGTTGTCTGTATGAATATATGCACACAATTAAAAAAAAGAAAACTAGATGCCCTAAAGAACAAAATCTAAAACAAAACTGAGTGTACTACTTTGAGGAGTGGTTTTTGTGCTGTATGAATTATAGTTCAATAAAGCTTCAGGGATTCCCTGGTGGCGCAGTGGTTAAGAATCCGCCTGCCAATGCAGGGGACACGGGTTCGAGCCCTGGTCTGGGAAGATCCCACATGCCGCGGAGCAACTAAGCCCGTGCACCACAACTACTGAGCCTGCACTCTAGAGCCCGTGAGCCACAACTACTGAGCCCGCGTGCCACAACTACGGGAGCCCGCGTGCCACAACTACGGAAGCCCGCGCGCCTAGAGCCCGTGCTCCGCAACAAGAGAAGCCACCGCAATGAGAAGCCCGCACAACGCAACAAAGAGTAGCCACCGCTTGATGCAACTAGAGAAAGCCCGTGTGCAGCAACGAAAACCCAACGCAGCCAAAAACAAATAAATAAATTTATATATATATAAAAAAGCTTCAGATTTAAAAGCTCTGAAACAAGAAAGGCACCTGGATATCCCTAGGTCACAACAGGATCTGCTCCAGTATTCTGTCTAACCTGAAAGGTATCAAGCACCTACAAGAACGAGCCTTTCTTCAACACTCCGCCCAGAAGGACATTCGGCCAAATCAGATTTGATTAGGTTGAAAGCATCACCAAGGTGCCAGCAGAGACTCATCCTTTACAGCAGCTGTTTAGGGCACAAACGAGGTTGGAAAGCCACAGGTCCTTCAATAATACTTCGAAATTCAGATGTTTTGGGGGGAGCCCAACTCAAAACAAACGGTCCCGATGGAACTGGGGAACCCCGGAAGCCCAGCGAGGCTGGCCTGAGGGACTTACATAGGGTCGTCATCTGGCTCCCAGCCTTCCAACTCCTTGAAGCAGAAGAAACACTGAGCCAAGTCGGGCTCGTTCTCAGTGGGACAGTGGATGAAGCCGGCCGCGGCCATCTGCAAAGGAGAGCTCGGCTCAGGCCCCAGAGCGGAGGGGTTCCCCCGAGATCCGGGAGGCCACAGAGGGGCTAGAGCCCGCAGAAGGGGTCGCCCCAGGGGCCCGGGAGCCCACAGAGGGACCGGAGAGCGCGGGAGGGGTCGCCCCGGGGACCCACAGAGGGGCCGGGGCCCGCGGGAGGGGTCGCCTCAGGGTCGGGGGCGGGGCGGGCCTGGGGGCTCCCGGAGGCCGCGCGGACTCACTCGCTCCGGGGTGCAGGCGCAGCCCTCCAAGAAGGGCCAGTTCTTAAATGTGGAGATGCGGTGGTCCTTGAGGTAGAGCTGCCAGGCCGGGGGCAACGACGGGGTACTCATCCCGCCGCCGCCGAGCGGTGCCGCGATTCAAATCCGGCGGTTGTCGGCCGCCGCGGGGCATGTCGGGAACGCGCCGCCCGCGGCCTTCTGGGAAATGGGAAGCTGGGCGGCGCGGGGTGTGCTGGGAGTTGTAGTCCTCCCGCCGCACGTCTCTGCTTCTGCTCACCAGGCACCGACCCAACCCCGCCCCGCGCTTACTCCCATCCCAGCTACTTGCAAACAGTGGTAGGAAGAGGAGTGGAGAATGGGCCGAAGTCCCCGTGATAGTTTCAAGGAGTGGCACCTGCCGAGCACAAATGGATTAAGCCCTTTCAGCGTGCAAACTCTTATTGTTTTTGTGGGTACCGCACTCCTGGAACCTCCTAGTGCCAGCTTCCCCAGCCAGCCCTTGTGCCGTCTGGGTTGGAACATGTGCTGAGGCACGTCCATCTAGAGGCCACGCATCCTCCAGGGGAAAGATGTCACATAGATGAAGTACACAGCTAAACCTGCACCGTCACTGGAGTGAGCTGTTCACTCGTCTCTTTTATCAAGTCTTTTCACTGAAGCTTCCTGGAAGTCCAGAAATTGACACTTGGAGCTTTGTTCTTCCCTTTCCACCAGAATTCCTCAGGAGTTAGATATCCCTTCCAAGTCCCTGCCCCAAACAGACTTGCGGGTGGGGGTCAACAGAGGTGAAGCAATGTGTGGAAACAATGTCCACTGCCCTCCAGCCAGGAGACCTGGGTGTCCTATCAGGGAGGTGGGATTGGAATGTGACTCCAGGAAGTGAACAGCCCAGGACAATCCGCCTGAATAATAGAAATGGGAGCCCAGGGAGCAGGCACCTGCCTGTAGGCACAGCCAGCCTGGGTTCACAGCAGGCCTGTGTAGCTGGTGCCTAGCCTCATGCAGACGCCCCAGCCTAACAGCTCTATGAACCTGACTTTAAGTGGTTTTTATGGAGGTTTCACAGGCTTGGGTGATCAAATCATTGGCCTTTGGTGATTAATTGAATCACCAGCTCCTCTCCCCTCCCTGAAGATTGGGAGGGTGGGGCTGAAAGCTCCAAGCTTCTAATGAAGGCTTGGTCTTTCTGGCCACCAGCCCCAGCCAGAAGCATCTAGGGGTTGCTCATTAGAACAAAAGACGCTCTTATCACTCTGGAGATTCCAAAGGCAAATCACAAAGGCAAATTTGCATTTTTATGTGAACTTTCTGGATTTTCAAATAGTTGGCAACAAATCCTGATAGATACCGTGATGATCAGACAAAACTGTTTTGAGATCATAAAACATCAATGCTAGATATTACCTTATGGCCATCTAGTCTCACCAAAACTTTTGTGAACACATTTTTCCTCTACTGTAAGAGTGACACATCAATGCTGTAAAAGCAAAAATCATGCAATGGGAAGGAAGTCTTCCTCTCCCCCAAGACCTGTAGCAGAAAGAAACTTTTCAGCAGTTTCTATGTATACTTCCAGATGTGTGTGTGTGTGTGTGTGTGTGTGTGTGCATGCGTGCATACACCACTTGGCATCCTGTCTTTTCAGGTAACAGCACATCTCAGCTTTATCAGCACCTAGAGATCTCAACACGTTTTATAATATCTGCATGGTGTTTATTGGATGGTCTACCCTAATTCCAATTAACCAATTTCCCATTGGGTATCTCCAATTTTTTTTTTTTTTTGCTATTATGAATTGTACTACAGCAAATAGACACACAAACATGTGCAACTATGCCTGTAGCATAAACATCTGCAAGCAGGATTGCTGGGAAAGTGTGTGTGTGTCTTTTCAACATTTTTTAATACAGCCAACCTGTCCTCACAATCATCAGACCAGGACACGGTTTGCTTCGCCATCTTGTCTGGGTGTATGTTGACCCTGCCTTTTTCATCCTAGGATATTTTAATCAGAGTTCTATCAATACTGATAACATCTGTATAAAAATATATATCTTCCAGGGAATTCCCTCGCGGTCCAGTGGTTAGGACTCGGTGTTTTCACTGCCGAGGGCACAGGTTCAATCCCTGGTGGCGTGGCCAATAAATAAATAAATAAATAAATAAATAAATAAATAAATAAAAATATATATCTTCTGGATTAAACACCATCAAGTCAATGTATTTCTGTGATTCATTTTCTATTTGGCACCAACATATTCCAACTTTTACCATTTAAATTTTTATTTTACTGATTAGGTCTTTTCCATAAGGTTTTTTTTTTTTCCAATTATTTATTTTTGGCTGCGTTGGGTCTTTGTTGCTGCGCGCAGGCTTTCTCTACTTGCGGTAAGCGGGGGCTACTCTTTGTTGCAGTGTGCAGGCTTCTCATTGTCATGGCTTCTCTTGTTGCGGAGCACGGGCTCTAGCGCAGGCTTGAGTAGTTGCGCCACGCAGGCTCTAGAGCGCAGGCTCAGTAGTTGTGGCGCACGGGCTTAGTTGCTCTGTGGCATGTGGGATCTTCTCGGACCAGGGCTCGAACCCGTGTCCCCTGCATTGTCAGGCGGATTCTTAACCACTGTGCCAGCAGGGAAGCCCTGGGGTCCATTTTTTAACATCTAAATTTAGTAGCTAAAAAAAAAACCTTGAGGCTTATATCAGCTTTAGTAAAGACATTTACCATGTGCAGTTTTTTGTTTATTTCTTTTTTAAAATATTTAAATATTTATTTATTCATTTCTCTGCGCTGGGTCTTAGTTGCAGCACGTGGGATCTAGTTCCCTGACCAGGGATTCAACCTGGGACCCCTGCATTGGGAGTGGAGAGTCTTAACCGCTGGACCACCAGGGAAGTCCCTACCATGTGTGGTTTTAGCCACTGCCATATTAATTTTGTTTTGTTCAGTTCTACCAGTAACTGTCATTATGAATTGGATAAGAAGCTGGTAGCTTGGATTTATTTCTCAGCTTAATTCACAGGAAAACTGTGAGCAATTTTGTGAAACAGAGTAGGGAGAGAAAAACACAGAGCCGTTAACAGAGAAATCCACACAGGGGTGGTGGGGAGGGTCGGGCTGCGTTGGTTTTATTAGTTGCTATGTTTTTAGGGTCAAAGGTCCCCCTTGTTAATGTGAGATCGAAACCACTTTCTCTGACTCCTTAAGAGCTCATTTCTGGACAACACTGCCTAAACATCAAACGTTTTGATCTTGTCTCAGCTGAGAATGCAAAACATGTGCTTGCTTTAGGTTGTGTCTCGTTGTTTACAAGGGAGGGTGATCCTCTTTTCTCAATTTACTAGTCACTTAAATTTCTTTTCTGTGAATTGCCTGTTCATATCTTTGCCCACTTTTCTGTTGGGTTACTGATACGTTTCCTATTGCTTGGAGAGAGTTTTTACACATAAGGGACTTGACTTCATGTGTCATGTCCCCCCATCCCAACCCAGTTTGTTGTTTTTTGTTTGTCATGTGGTTTTTTCTTCCTGCAGAAATTTAACATTTTCATGCAGTCATATTTATCTATCACTCATTTTCTTTCTGACTTCTCTTTTCTGTATCTGGTTGGTATCTTTTGTATTTTTGCCATGCTTAGAAAGGTTTGTTCCACTCTTGAGATGACTTACGAAAGATATTGATTGAAGATTTTTTCTGGTTTGGGTTTTTTTGGCCTTTGATCCTTCCAAAAGTGTGTCCTGGAAGCTGTGTGAAAAGGTTTGGATTTATGTTTTCCAAGATCCAGCCACACCGTCTGTTCAATAAACAGCTTTGTACAGTGGGTTTGAAACACCACCTTTATCATGCCAAACTCCCTTATGTGCTGGCACCTAGCTCTGCAGTCTCAGTTCTGTCCCTGTATCTGTCTGCCTATTCCTGCTCCAGCCAGATTCTTTTACGGGCCAATAAACGGAGACCCGGAGCCGCTGGCAGAAGTCTGGAAAGGACAGGGAGTCCAGGATGGAAGCCAGGCTCCAGGAACTGATCCATGAGCAGCTGCTGGGTGCTAGGTAACCAGACGGGGTGCAGACGCCCTGCCTGCTCCACGAAGTCAGAAGAGAGAGTTTTATAGGGCTCTATAAAACTCTCAGACGCCACATGGAAACTCCAGATGGGCTCTAAGGACTAAGGGACAGGGAAGGGAAGGAGCTCTAAATCCCCGAGGACATTGCTGACCACCCAGACCTGGGGGTCCTGGAGGGCTGCCTTCCAGCGGGTCCAGGGGCAGGGCCACCACGGTGACAAACGTACAGGACAGTAGGGAAAAACCAGGTGAGGGTGGGTGGACCCCAGGGTAAACTTCCCCTTTCCCTCCTCAAAGCATGTGTTCCAGCAAAGGTAATCTGCTGCCTAGGGAAAAAAATCTGTGTCCTTTTTTTGTGTGGAAACAGGGTGTTCTGAACTCATTTCCCAAGCTGCAGGGATGGGTGGGTGGCGCCTCTCACATCCTTAGTCCTCCAGCTCCAGGGGGCACTGCTGACTTCTCTTCTTTTAATGTCACAACTTTTTGGTAACTTTTAATTTTATCTATATATATATATTTGGCCACACCACCTGCCTTTCGGGGTCTTAGTTACCTGATCAGGGATTGAACCTGAGCCCCGGCAGTGAAAGCACTGAGTCCTAACCACTGGACAACCAGGGAATTCCGTAATTTTATCATTTTTAAAGTTGCAAGAATAGTACAAGGAATACTCCCGTACCCTTTATTCAGATATTCTATTTACTTTTTGCCTATTTCTGTTATCATTCTCACTCTCTCTCTTCCTTTCTCTCTCTCCAGACACACACACATACACACACATATATACGTATGCATATTTTTTATCTGAGCCATTTACTGAAATTGTACTGAGGTATAGTTGATTTACAATATTATATAACTTTCCGGTGTACAACATAGTGATTCACAATTTTTAAGGATTATACTCCATTTATAGTTGTTATAAAATATTGTCTATATTCCCTGTGCTATACAATATATCCTTGTAGCTTATTTGTTTTGTACATAATAGTTTATACCTCTTAATCTCCTGCCCCTATCTTGCCCCTCCCAACTTCCTTCTCCCCACTGATAACCACTAGTTTGTTCTCTAGATCTGTGAGTCTGTTTCTTTTTTGTTATATTCACTAATTTGTTTTACTGTTTAGATTCCACAGATAAGTGATAACACACAGTATTTGTCTTCCTCTGACTCATTTCACTTATGCCCTCCAAGTCCATCTATGTTACTGAAAATGGCAAATTTTCATTCTTTTTTTTATAGCTGAGTAGTATTACATTCTGTCTATATGTATGTGTGTGTATATATATCACATCTTCTTTATCCAGTTATCTGTTGTTGGACACTTAGGTTGCTTCCATATCTTGGCAACTGTAAATAATGCTGTTGTGAACATTGAGGTGCATGTATCTTTTTGAATTAATGTTTTCATTTTCTTCAGGTATATATCCAGGAGTGGAATTGCTGGGTCATATGGTAGTTCTATTTTCAGTTTTTTGAGGAAACTCCATACTGTTTTCCACAGTCGCTGTACCAGTTCACATTCCCACCAACAGTGTAGGAGGATTCCCTTTTCTCCACATCCTTGCCAACATTTGTTTGTGGTCTTTTTGATGATAGCCATTCTGACAGGTGCGAGGTGATACCTCATTGTGGTTTTGATTTGCATTTCCCTGATGATTAGTGATGTTGAGCATCTTTTCATGTGCCTGTTGGCCCTCTGTATATCTTCTTTGGAAAAATGTCTATTCAGTTCTTCTGTGCATTTTTTAATAGGCTTGTTTGTCTTTATGATGTTGAGTCATATGAGCTGTTTATATATTTTGGATATTAACCCCTTACCGATCATATCATTTGCAAATATTTTCTCCCATTCAGTAGGTCGTCTTTTCATTTTGTTGATGGTTTTCTTTGCTGTGCAAAAGCTTTTAAATTGTAATTAGGTCTCATTAGGGGTTTTTTGCCTCATTACATTCTTATCCTAAAAGGTCCAAAGAATCCAGATAAAGCCAAAACACTCCCTCCTCATGTTCCCAATGCCACTTCCCTCCCCAGAGGGCAGCAGAGGTGTTAGGTGTGGAGCCTCCCCAAACTTTTTCTCTGCATTCACACACTCGTGTGCACACATAGGAACATGTCATTTTGTGAGTATGAGGTAATGTTGTTGAGATGGTACTATATTGCATCGCTGAGCATCTTGCACTTCGTCAGGTAATAGTATGTCTTGGAGGTGTCCCCAGTTATAAACACAGACCTCTTTCTAATGATGGTCGGCTGCTCAGATGTACTTACTCCCTACTGATGCATATTTAGGCTATTACCTATTTTCGCTATAATCAATCATTCTTGAACTGCTAGCTATTCAGAGTGGGTGAGAGAGGGGTGCGGTGGATGGTGGGTGGACCCAGCTGGCTCCTTGGGAACTAACTGCACACACACCCCTGTGTGTGGGGGGGGAGTGGCAGAGGAAGTGTGTCCTACCTGTGGATGTCACTGTCCTGTCAGTCAAGGTGTTAGCCCCAAGGATAAAATCCCACGGCTTTCCGGGACGAATCCAGACGTCAGGTGGAGCCCAGGACAGAGTAGACAAAGGAGTGAAACAAAAACACAGAACAAAAACTGGTTTGGGGAGCTCTTCCTCTTCATTTTGGTTGGGAGTTGTCACTTTTGTTTCACCCTCTCAGCAGACTGGGGGCCAGACTCTGGGTATCACACAGGGCGTGGACCTGGGCCAGACCTTCCCTGGAACCCGCTGGATCCAGGCCAGGGGCAGGCCATGGAGATTTGTACTCGTGTTCAGAGCAGTGAGGGGAATGGACCCTGGCCGGGGTGGGTGGACAAACAGAGGCGCCGCTGGGCACAGGGAAAGCTGAGGCCGGCAAGAATGGGAAGCAGTCGAGCCCTTGGGAGAAGTTTCACAAGTCGGGGTGCATGCTGGCGGCGGGGGTTCAGGTGTCATCAGGACTCCTGGAAGATTGTTTTCAAAATAATCTGCAGCAGGAGGGAAAGATACAAAAGCTCCAGAGTTGGAGAGGCTCTTGTGAGGATCTCTTGGGAGGAATTTGATTAAAGAAACAGGCTACATTTTCGATCACAGAAACGTAATTTAAATGAGTCCTTTTCCATCTCTCACTTGAAATGTCGCCCACTCATTGCCCATTTTTGTATGACCCATGAGCTAAGAATGGCTTTACATTTTTAAACAGTTGGAAAAAAAATCAAAAAAATATTTTTGTGACATGTAAAAATTCCATAAAATTCAAATTTCTGCATCCATAAGTACAGTTTTACTGGAGCAAAGCCACATTTATTCACCTATGAATTGTTTCTGGTGGCTTTTGAACAAAAATGGCAGAGTTGGGTAGTTTTGTCACAGGCCATATGGTCCTCCAAATCTAAAATATTTATTAGGTTTCTTTAAGAGATGTCATTTATTGGGTGCTTGTTTTTCCCCAGTTAAAAAAAAGTAATACACGTTCATGGTAGAAAATGTGGAAATTGATTTTTAAAATCCATTGTAACACCACTGGTAAACGGTTTTTTCGGATGCATATATATGCCTCTAAGGGTCTAGCTATCTATGTATCATAAAACTAGGAAGATACTAGGCCAGTTAATTTTTGTGTTTTTGCTCTTACCTCTGAAGCAATTTGACATGTCCTAACTAATTTTCACAAACTTCACTCTGTTACCTGATTATATCATAATTTAACCTCATTAGACATTTAGGTTATTTCCAAGTTTAGAACATTAATAAAGCTACAGAGACCATCTTTCTATGTTTCTCTGATTATCCTGAAGACAAATTCCAAGCAGCAGAATTACTGGGTCAGTGGATTTGGGTCCATATTGCCAGGCTGCACTCCCGAAACACCAGGCCAACGTGTGCTCCCACCCTCAGGATGGGGTGGGGGAGGCCCCCTTCACTGTGTCTTCACCAGCGCTGGGCACTATTATAACTAGAACATTTCCTGTGAGAGGTGGGAAAGGACTCATTTTCAGTTACATTTCTTTCTTTCTTTTTTTTTAAAGATTTGGATGTGGACCACTTTTAAAGTCTTTACTGAATCTGTTACAATATTGCTTCTGTTTTATGTTTTGGTATTTTGGCCGTGAGGCATGTGGGATCTTAGCTCCCCGACCAGGAATTGAACCTGCACCCCCTATATTGGAAGGCGAAGTCTTAACCACTGGACCGCCAGGGAAGTCCCATTTCAGTTACATTCCTATGATCACTAATGCAGCTTACTTTTCCCCCAGGTTTACTGGCCATTTATATTTCTTTTTGAATTATCACTTATTTTTTGTCCGTTTTTTCTATTTATTTCTGTTCTTAAAGAGAAATAAGACCTGCTCTTATTAAGTGGTGCAAACTACTGATACTATGTATAAAATAAATAAGCTACAAGGTTATATTGTACAGCACAGGGAATATAGCCAATATTTTATAATAACTTTAAATGGAGTATAGGCTATATAAAAATATTAAATCTCTATGTTACACACCTGAAACTAATATTGTAAATCAACTAAATTTCAATTTAAAAAAAGAACTGTTGTTATTGATTTGAAAGTGCACTTTGTGTGGTAAGGATATTAACTATGTGAATTAAAACTGAACGCTATAAAAGCCTTATGGAGGGACTTCTCTGGTGGCACAGTGGTGAAGAATCTGCCTGCCAATGCAGGGGACACGGGTTCAAGCCCTGGTCCAGGAAGATCCCACATGCCGTGGAGCAACTAAACCCGTGAGCCACAACTACTGAGCCTGCGCTCTAGAGCCTGTGAGACACAACTAATGAGCCTGCATGCCACAACTACTGAAGCCAGCGTGCTACAACTACTGACCAGCGTGCTTAGGGCCCATGCTCCACAACAAGAGAAGCTGCCGCAATTAGAAGCCCGTGCACTGCGACGAAGACCCAATGAACCCAAAAATAAATAAATAAGTAAATAAATAATTTTAAAAAATATTTAGAAAAAAAGTCCTATTGAGGTGGCAACTAATTGGGAGTGGGGGGGAGGGGGAATTGGAGGAAGGTGGTAAAAGGTACAAACTTCCAGTTGGAAGATAAAGAAGCACTCGGGATGTAATGTACAACATGATAAATTTAATTAACACTGCTCGGGGCTTCCCTGGTGGCGCAGTGGTTGAGGATCTGCCTTCCAATGCAGGGGACACGGGTTCGAGCCCTGGTCTGGGAAGATCCCACATGCCGCGGAGCAACTAGGCCCGTGAGCCACAACTACTGAGCCTGCGCGTCTGGAGCCTGTGCTCCGCAACAAGAGAGACCGCGGTAGTGAGAGGCCCGCGCACCGCGATGAAGAGTGGCCCCCGCTCGCCGCAACTAGAGAAAGCCCTTGCACAGAAACGAAGACCCAACACAGCCAAAAATAAATAAATTAATTACTTAAATTTTTTAAAAAAGCCTTTAAAAAAATAATTAACACTGCTCTATGTTATATATGAAAGTTGTTAAGAGTAAATCCTAAGAATTCTCATCACAAGGGAAAAATACTTTTTTTTCTTTTCTTTTGTATCTGTGAGATGATGGAGGTTCACTAAACCTATTGTGGTTCATTTCATGATGTTTGTAAGTCAAATCATTGTGCTGTACACCTTAAACTTATACAGTGCTGTATGTCAATTATATCTCAATAAAACTGGAGGAAAAAGAAGTAAATATAAAAAAAAAAAAAGTAAAGTTAATCAGGTACCCACTTTCCCAGAAAAAAAAGAAAAGAAGTAGTAACTGTATATTTTCCGGGTCCATGGCAAATATTTTCCCCAATCTAGCCTTTGACTTTTTAAAAATAATTTTTTAAATTGAAGTATAGTCGGGACTTCCCTGGTGGTCCAGTGGTTAAGCCTCCATGCTCCCAATGCAGGGGGCCCAGGTTTGATCCCTGGTCAGGAAACTAGATCCCACATGCCGCAACTAAGAGCACGCATGCCGCAAGTAAGACCTGGTGCAGCCAATAAATAAGTAAAATTTTTTTAAAATAAATAAATAAATTAAAATATAGTTGATTTACAGTGTTTCAGGTATACAGTAAAGTGATTAAGTTATATATATATATAATATATATATTCTTTTTCAAATTCTTTTCTAATATAGGTTATTACAAGATATCGAATATAGTTCCCTGTGCTATACAGTAGGTCCTTGTTGGTTTTCTATTTCATATATAGTAGTGTGTATAGGTTAAACCCAAATTCCTAATTTATCCCCCCCGCTTCCCCTTTGGTAACCATAAGTTTGTTTTCTATGTCTGTGAGTCTATTTCTGTTTTGTAAATAAGTTCATTTGTATCATTTTTTTCTTTTAATTTGTTTTTTTAATTTAGTTTTTGGCTGCGTTGGGTCTTCGTTGCTGCGCACAGGCTTTCTCTAGTTGCGGCGAGCGGGGGCCACTCTTCGTTGTGGTGCGCGGGCTTCTCATTGTGGTGGCTTCTCTTGTTGCGGAGCATGGGCTCTAGGCGCGTGGGCTTCAGTAGCTGTGGCACGCGGGCTCAGTAGTTGTGGCGCACAGGCTTAGTTGCTCTGCACGGGCTTAGCTGCTCCGCGACATGTGGGATCTTCCTGGACTGGGGATCAAACCCCTGTCCCCTGCATTGGCAGGCGGATTCTTAACCACTGCACCACCAGGGAAGTCCCTGTATCATTTTTTAAGATTCCACATATAAGTGATATCATGAGATATTTGTCTTTCTCTGTCTGATTTACTTCACTTAGTATGATAATCTCTAGACCCATCCATGTTGCTGCAAATGGCATTATTTCATTCTTTTTTATGGCTAATATATATATACATATATATATATACCACATCTTTATCCATTCATCTGTTGATGGGCATTTAGGTTGCTTCTTGGCTATTATAAATAGTGCTGTTATGAACACTGGGGTGCATGTATCTTTTTGAATTATAGTTTTCTCCAGGTATATGCCTAGAAGTAGGATTGCTGGATCATATGGTAACTCTATTTTTAGTTTTTTAAGGAACCTCCATGCTGTTCTACATAGTGGCTGTATCAATTTACATTCACACCAACAGTGTAGGAAGGTTCCTTTTCATCCTTAGACTTTTAAAAGGATTCTCCACATTAAAATTGTAATAAACATTTATGTGGTCAACTCCATCCCTCCTTTCCCCACGGAGTTGGTGTTGCTTTTATGCTTACACGCAAACAGGCTAATACCTTCTCATACCTGCCTGTCCCCATCCACACCACAGCCCCATGCAGATCCCACCTGTGTGCCCAGGACCAGCCTTTGCAGGTCACCTGGGGCTGTTTCAGAGGGAGGTGAAGTACAGGAAGCAAGCGTGGCACTCAATCCCTATCGTCAAGTCCCCCAACCTCCTGGACGCCAAAGAGCCAGAGAGGTGACTCTCCATGCCCCCTGCCTGGCCACCACACCTTATGTGTAGGGGCTACAGCAGGACGCATTCTGTCCACAGTGAAGGGATGCGCCCCACCTGGGTGAGCACGTAGTCCTTCTGGGTTAGGTTCCAAAGGATTTCAAAGTGATCCACGTCGTGGAGCTCTTCAAAGGAGGCTTTCCACCCTCCTCGGCGCAGAGTCTGAGTAGGAGAAACGAGGGGAGAGGAAGCATGAGGCTGCGGGGGGTTGGGGGGAGAGGGGCTCTCGCAGCTGCCTGGCACATACCAGGTGCTAAGTATTTATTGAAGAAATGACTGGTATCGTGGGGTCCGTTTGGGTGAAATAAACAGGAAGATAATGAGACTGCATGACCCTCAACCTCGAGCCAAAAGCAGGGTGCTGGGGGTACCTGATAAAATTCCCTGGACTGTCGGTGGAATTCGGGGCTGTCGTGTTGGCCCACAGTCACCAGGACGCGGCAGGCTGGGTCCACAGGCTGCGCTGGGCTTGTCTTCAGGCGCCACTGTGGGCTGTTCCTTTGAGCGTCCTCCCTGGTGCAGGGAGTAGGTGTGGTCAGGACAGAGAGCAGCCTTTGCTGCACCCCTGGCCCTCCTCGCAGGCTGCAGGCCAGCTGGGGGACGAGGGGACAAGTGACTCACAGGGTTGTGAGGAGAGGGGCGTTCTCAGAGGTGTGCATGACAGGCTCCAGGTCATAGATCCCACTCACCAGGAAGAAGCCTGTGAAGGTAAAGGACAGTCACAGAGCCAGGCTGCAGGTGGGGCAAGATGGGGCCAGCCCGCCTCCAGGGCCAGTGCGGCAAGACCAGGATAGGGGGCAGAGAAGAAGCAAAGCAGGCCCTGCTCCCCAGGCTCAAAGCCCCGAGGTCAAGCCACTCACAGCTGTTGAAATTTCAAGCAGCTGTTACAGACCCTCAGGCCCATCAGGGGAGGGTGAACGCTGCCCAGCCAGGCTCAGTCCCCGTGGAAACCTTTGAGGTTGGGCGTGACTCCACGCTTGGTCCAGTTGGCCAGGAGCATCATGGCGGCGAGGTGGGCCCCAGCTGAGTGTCCGCACAGGTAAATTCCCCTTGCGTGGGTCAGAGCAGAGAGCTGGGTTTGCATTCAGTATAACCAAAGCAACAGGCCAGTATCAAGGAGCCCCAATTTGCCCTCTGCTCCAAAGCCAGAGGGGGCAGTTGGGCTGCATCCAAGAAGCTTAATCCACTGTCCTCCCACTCAGTCTGACAAAAGGAAAATCGACAGTGATACCCACTGGTTGCCTGGATACTCTTTCTGGACAAACACGATGCTCTGGGTCACCTGGTCTACCATCTGGTCCAGGGTGCCTGTGCAGAGGGTAGGAGCTATGTCAGGCTCCGCCGGGGGCCCTCTCCCCTCCAAAGCCCACCAGCCCTTGCACCTGCAAGACTACCCTCGTTACCTTTGGGGGCAATGTCATAAGCCGCTATCACCACAGCCACTCCCTGTGCTGTCAGTGGGCTGACCATGAAGGCTGACGAGTCTTTACTGCAGAAGGAGACAAAGACATGACAACTGGAGGCCACTTGGTCACTAGGCTGCTTCTGTGGCCTGTCCACCCAGAGCACTGCCCCTCTCTGACCTGGTGCAGTAAGGGAAGAAGGGGGGCTTTGTCCTTACCACAAACTAGAGACTATATTTAACCTCTAAGCCTGATTTCCTCCTCTGTAAAATAGGAACGATTATGTTCTTTCCCTTAGGGTGCTGTTTTTGAGAATTGAAGGAGGTGAGACATGTAGAGAGCTTCACAAAGCAAAGGGTAAAAATGCAATAAATGTAGCATTAAGATGATATGCTTGAAGGGCAGTAGATCCTATAACAGGCAACTCCTTAGTAAGATCCTAGGGAACAACAGTGTCCCTGAAGATCCCAAATTCCCCTCTGCTTATCTTAGGATGACCTGTGGTCCCAGTTTGCCTGGGACTCTCTCTTTTTTTACCACTGAAAGCCCCAGGTCCTGGGAAACCACTCAGTTCTGAGCAAACTGGGATGGTTAGTCACTGTGGTTTTCCATTTGATTAGAGTAGACTGAACAGGCTTTTCACTGGGTATAGTGGATCCAATAGTGTCCCCCCAAATAACATGTCCAAATCCTAAACCCCAGTACCTGCAAATGTGACCCTATTTGGAATAGGGGCTATGCAAATATAATTCAGAATCTTGAGATGGCATCATCCCAGATTTAGGATTGGCCTTAAATCAAATGACTGGTGACATTGTAAAAGAAAGGAGAGGGAGGATTGAAATACAGACACACAAAGACCATGTGAAGACGAAAGTTGCGGTTGAAGTGATGCGGCCACAAGGCGAGAAAGACCTGGACCCCCCAGAAGCTGCAAGAGGTGAGAACGGGTCCTCCCCCAGAGCCTTCGGAGGGAGCGCGGCCCTGCCCACACCTTGATGAATTTCAGACTTCTGACCTCCAGAACTGTGAGGTAAGACATTTCTGTTGTTGGAAGCACCCAAGTTTGTGGTAAGTTGTTGCAGCAGCCCTAGGAAATGGAGAGTCCAGGCAAAGATGAATCTCCCTTTTTCTCCATTCATCCAAATCCCCTGACTCACCTTCCGCTCTGCCAGTATCCTCCATGAAAAAACACGAGGAATGGCAAGGCTGTAGGACAAAACAAAGGGCATGTAGGCCGAGGCAGGGCTCCCAGCTGAGATCCAAGGGGGACCACTAGCCCCCGCTTACCTTCAGACACTGCCTCAGGAAAGTAGATGTCCAGTTTCTCCCCTTCGCCGTCTCCATAGGGGACATCGAGCAGGTTCCTCCCGGTGGCCTGGGCCCTCTTGGTAGCTGTCTCCAGAAATGGACAAGTCGCTGTCAGCACAACCTCAGGCAGCAGCAACCTCTATTTTATTTCAGGCAGAAACCTTTTTGCCGAAAGCCCCTTTGGGTTGACCAGTTAGCTCCAGCTATCAGTGCTTCCCCAAGTCCTCATGGTAATCGGGGCTGGGGTCTGAAGCATCCCACAGGTGCATAGTTACAAAGAAATCAGACTGGCCCATCCAAGTGGGGGCCAGTACTACCTGTGACATCTGTCTCTGGTGAGCTGGCAGTTCTGATAGGCACCATTTCGACCACTACTTTATTACATGCTTATTATGTGTGTTACACTTGGCTATGTGTTCTGGGAAGTATAAACATTTCCAAGTATTTGGAAAAATAACCTTCTAGGAACTAAGATATAAAATCACTTGAAATAAATAGATAATAAAACAATATGAATATATAATTGAGTGCCATGATGGGAGAGGTCAGAGGGATGTGAAAATTGGCTAGGACTGGGGTCAGGAGAAAGGAGGAAGTACATTTATGTAATTTACCATAAGTAAATTAAATACCAAAGGCAAAGGCCTAGAGGTGGGATGGGACTCTGTATGTTCATGTTGCAGTAAACAATGTCCCCTCAAGGCCCCACTTCCATCACTGAAACCCAGGAAGCTCAGCTCCCTCCACCACTGGGTGCCAGAGAGTGTAAACTGGTAAGTTCTTCCTGGGGGGCAACTTGGAAATATGTATCAAAGCCCAAGAAGATCATATTCCTTGATGCATAAGTCCTTATCCATACATTTGTTATAAGGAAATAATCAGAAATATTCTTAAGGGCTTGTTTTAAAGATGTCCACACTGGGCTTCCCTGGTGGCGCAGTGGTTGAGAGTCTGCCTGCCAATGCAGGGCACACGGGTTCGAGCCCCGGTCCGGGAAGATCCCACATGCCGCGGAGCAACTAGGCCCGTGAGCCACAACTACTGAGCCTGCGCGTCTGGAGCCTGTGCTCCGCAACAAGAGAGGCCGCGATAGTGAGAGGCCCGCGCACCGCGATGAAGAGTGGCCCCCACTTGCCGCAACTGGAGAAGGCCCTCGCGCAGAAACGAAGACCCAACACAGCCATAAATAAATTAAATAAATAAATAAATAAATAATTAAAAAAAAAAATGTCCACACTAATGCTATTTATGACAGCAAAACATTGGACACAGCCCAAGTGATCTACAATAGAAAACAGGTAAAGTACATTATGGTATATCCCCTTTCTCTCCTTTATTTTTTATCCCAGCATTCATTAATCCTTCATATATTTTTTACTTGTTTACTGTCTGTCTGTCACCCTAACTAGAACATAAGCTCTGAGAAGACAAGGGCTTTGCTTTGCCCACCTCTGTACACCCAGGACCTGGTACATCATAACCACTTAAAAGAAAATTGTGTAGGGAATTCCCTGGTGGTCCAGTGGTTAGAACTCGCACTTTCACTGCCGAGGGCCTGGGTTCAATCCCTGGTCAGGGAACTAAGATCCCGCAAGCTGTGTGGTGCAGCCAAAAAAAAAAAAGAAAACTGTGATGCTCTGTGGTGACCTAAATGGGAAGGAAATCCAAAAAAGAGGGGATACATGTATATGTATAGCTGGTTCACTTTGCTGTACTGCAGAAACTCACACAACATTGTAAAGCAACTATACTCCAATAAAAATTAATCTTAAAAAAGAAAAGTGTGTAAAAAAAAAGAAAGAAAAAGAAAATTATGTAATGAATAAATATTTCAGTAAGTAGTGTTGGGTCAATTGAATATCTGAAAGAAGAAAGAAAAAGTTTCTTGATCCCTACCTCACACCACACCAGAACAATTCCAGATGGACCACAGCTTTAAATGTGAAAGCAAAGACAATAAAGCTTTTAGAAAAGAAAATAGGAAATCCTAATGACCTTGGACTAGGCAAGGATTACATAAACAGGACCCAAAATGCATTAATCAAAAAGGAAATACTGGAGGGAGAGTATTTTGCCATGTAAAGAGCGAAAGCAGGTTACACAAATACCATACAGCACGAACACTGAAATCTTTCTGATATTGAAGATTGGTGGGAAGAGACCTTCAACTTGGGATCCATGTTCCTGGAAGCCTCCAGATCCCCAACCTCGGTGGCCACGGTCCCCCCGCCCACAGGCCCCTTCCCAAAAATACCCATCAGGGCTCCCTTGGGTTGGGTGATTCTGCAATTCCAGAAAGGGCAAACTAGGTAGATGAAGATAGTTTGCATAGATTGTGTTTATGCAAGTGTGAATAACTGTTAAAATGGGCCGCCCCCATTTCTGCTGGACCGCTCAAGGCCAAGAGAAATAAAAATGATGGCAGATGCCAAGTTTCCCACGTGCCAAAAGCAGGGACGAGGCTGCCTCTGCAGGACAGGTGAGGTGGCTGAAAAACCAATTTTGCCATCACCAACACCCCACCCTTGAGTGAGGGAACAAGGCCAGGGGGAGGCTTCTTAGGAGAGGGACGAGGCTGTGTTCTGTGGGCTCCCACTCCCTCTCCCATGGAGGGGTGGAAGGGGGCTTCCCATCTCCTAAAGCTTCAAGCGACCAACTGCTCAGAGCCTGATGTGTGACTTCTACAAGGATCAGACCCAAACAGGCTTCACCTGCCCCCAGGTGCCACGCTGGGTGCAGACCACTCTGCAGGACACACTTAACTGAATCAATCCATTATTAAATAGGTACGTTTTACTTGATTAGAACCAGGAGATTCTGTTAAGCAAATCAAATGCATTGCATTTGCGATTATAACTTGAAGTGCTTTTTTCAGAATTTCATCACATCATGTAAGTTGCGTTGAAAAGTTGACGGGAATTTAATCTGTGAAAGTTATGAGCTATCTGAGCATTAACTTAAAAAATAAATGAAATGCCATTCATTTTTCTTTTGAAGAAATAATATGTTTATATGGTTAAAAAAATATACAACAGGCATTTGCATGAAATAACCCTGCCAAGGTGACTGTTATTATTAATACGGATATGGACTCTCTCTCCCTTTAATCCAAAGGGCAGCGTATGAAATACATTTCTGCCCTGCCTGTTTCACTTCCTATTTCTTGGAGAGCTTTCCCAATCGGTACATAGACAGCTTCCTCGTTCTTTTCTTTTTTTCATAAACAGTTAACTTGCTATTCCATCCTATGGCTGCACCTTAATTTATTTAACCAGTAGTGACAGTTTTTAGGCCAAACAAACCACATCTGATCACCAGTAAATACTCCTGGCTCCCTCTCTGCTTATCCTGAATCCTGAGTCTTCTCCCCACCCCTACTGAGACCACCCTGGATCCCCTTCACTACGCCCTTGGAAGCAGGGACAGTCCCTCTCCACTCCCCTGCTTTCACCAGGACTCCCTCCAGCCACACGTGTGCGCCGGGTATAACAAGCATCACATCCTGTTGATCTGAGGCGCAAATTCAATCTGAGCCTCCTGTCTTAGTTGCTGAGGCTGCCTTAACGAAATGCCATACAGTGGGGGGGGCTTCGACGACAGACATTTATTTCACCCAGTTCTGGACACTGGAAGGCAGGGTCAAGGTGCCAGCTGGGGTGATGTCTGGTGAGGTCCCTCCCCGGGGGTGGCAGATGACCTTCTCGCTGTGCGCTCTCGTGGCCTCTTTGTGCTTGGGAGGAGCTCTCCCCCTCTCTAGGGAGAGGAACCCTCTGTGTCTCTTCTAATAATCCTACCGGATCAGGACCCCATCCTTATGACCTCATTTAACCTTCATTACTTCCTTAGAGGCCCCATCTCTAAACACAGCTACAGTAGGGGTTAGGGCTTCTACATGTGAATTTTGGGGAGACACAAAATTCGGTCCATAACAGCCCCCACACTCCCCCCAAAGGCCCTGGAGCTCCCCTGCTCTCCTTCTCTGAGGGATTTGCCAACCACCCTCCCACCAGCACTGTGTGAAGGTGTTTGTTCCCGACAAGCTCGTCAACACAGCAGGCTCAGCAAAGGGGAGCAATTTAATTAATGCAAGGGTCCTGGAAGTGTACGTGGACCAACAAGATTTATGCTGTGCCAAAACTAAGAAAAAGATGATGCAAATTTTATGCCCTAAGCTGAAGAGCAATTAAAACCAAGCAGCTATCGATATTCGTTATCATGCATAAAAAAGTCTCCTCCAGTATTAAAAAACCCAACCGACCCTGAGCCAGAGAAACTGCCTCTCTTCAGGAGGTGGCGTGACGGTGATGGCGGGCAGCTGGCTGCGAGGACAGAGAATGGGGGGACCCACTGCCTCCTCCAGAGCGTGAATCCCGCCAGCCCTCCAGGCGCTGCACCTACAGGCAGCGCAGGAGGGTTTCAACAAGACACCTCGGCATAAACCCTATTACAAACTTCCTGTTTTGAAAAAGCAAAACTTCGGTTTCTATCAGTCACCGTTCAAAGTGTCACAGCTCTTACAGAGAGAAACTCCAGGTCCCTGGACCCAACTGAGCGTTGTGTTAGAGCAATTAGGGGGAGCAGGGGCCAGAGTCCCTAGAGACTAATGCAGGCGTGGGGCGGGGAGACCCATCAGACAGTCACGGAAAGCTGAAGACAAGGGTTCATCACGCCTGTGGCAGCAATTTAAGAGGAGGCTGGGGCCCATCAGCCTCCATCTACTTTCAGAACTATTCTCCCCCAGTCTTTTAATTCATTTAGCAAACAAATACTTATATAAGCAGCAGCCTGTGCCCATTTTGGAATATCATAGTGACAAAATAATAAAAAAAATCCAAATCACATGTGGCTTACCCCTTAGTGTGGGGGACAAGCAGTTACAGAAAGATGTCAGGTGGTAACATATGCTATAAAAATGAGCCAGAATCTGAAAAGGCTACATAGTGTATGATTCCAACTCTAGGACATTCTGGAAAAGGTAAAACCATGGAAACAGTGAAAAGATCAGTGGCTCCTAGGGAGTGGGCAGGGAGGGGGGGAGGGATGAATATGTAGAATATGGGATGTTTAGAGCAGTGAACACAAATGGGGAGGGAGTGTCTGCCAGAACCAGTGGACAAGCTGGAGAAGCTGGGGGAGGTCAGTGGGGTGGGGTTCTGGGGCTCAGTCACAGTGAGTTCGTAGCCAAATCTGTGACAACCAAAGTCAGAGAAAAACCAAGTTTCCCAGGAGGAGGGAGTGGAAACCAGCAGAGTGGCACAGGCTGAAGAAGTGGAGAGGGGAGGGGTCAGGAGAGAAGACAAAGGCTCCCCCTTCTTCCCAGCACCTAGCACGGTGCCCCGTGCCCCCGGGGCATGAGGATTTGCAGATGGACAGACAGAGAGAAGAGGTAGTGCTGCGAAAGATTAAAAATAATTTATTGAGGTGAAACTCACATAACAAAATTAACTATTTTAGGGACTTCCCTGGTAGCGCAGTGGTTAAGAATCCGCCTGCCAATGCAGGGGACACAGGTTCTATCCCTGGTCCAGGAAGATCCCACATGCCATGGAGCAACTAAGCCCGTGCGCCACAACTACTTAGCCTGCGCTCTAGAGCCCGCGAGCCACAACTACTGAGCCCGTGTGCCACAACTGCTGAAGCCTGCGCGCCTGGAGCCTGTGTTCCACAACAAGAGAAGCCACCACAATGAGAAGCCCGCGCACCGCCACGAGGAGTAGCCCCCGCTCGCCACAACTAGAGAAAGACTGTGCAGCAACAAAGACCCAACACAGCCAAAAATAAATAAACAAATTTTTAAAAGTTAACCATTTTAAAGTGAACAATTCAGTGGCACTTAGCACATTCACAATGTCATGCAACCATCACCTCTATCTAGTTCCAAAACATTTTCATCACCCCAGAAGAACACCCCCTACCCGTTAAGCAGCATCTCCCCAAACCCCCCTTACCCCAGACACTGGCAACCACTAACTGCTTTCTGTTCCTATGGATTTCCCTATTCTGGACATTTCACATAAATGTGACCTTTTGTTCCTGGCTTCCTTCACTGAGCATTATGTTTTCAGGGTCCATCCATGTTCTAGTATGTATCAGTACTTCATTACTTTTTAGGGCCAAAAACTATTCCATTGTATGGACATAGCACATTTTGTTTATCCATTCATCTGTGGATGAACATTTGGGCCGTTTCCACCTTTTGGCAACTGTGAGTAATGCTATGAACATGTGTGTACAAGTACTTGTTTGAGAACTTATTTTCAATTCTTTTGGGTTAGAAAGAATTTTTAAAATTGAAGTGTAGTTGACTTACAATAGTATATTAGTTTCAGGTGTACAACTCAGTGATTCAACATTTTATAGATTATACTCCATTTAAAGTTATGACAAAACAATGGCTATATTTCCCTGTGTTATACAATATATCCTGTTGTTTCTCTATTTTATACATAGTATCTCTTCTAGAAATAATTTTTAAGGCTGTTCATGCTATTAAAAACAAGATTGCACATTATAAATACAGAAGGCTTTCTCCTAGGAGAAAAAAAGAGACTAGAAGAAACCACATCCCAGTGTTAACAATGGGTGACAATTATTGACGGTTTTATTTTCTAAAATCCTTTTCAATCAGCAAATGCTCCTTTTGTAATCAGAAAACAATTGTTGCCTAAAAATAGCCAACCTCAGAGAGTGCAGAGCAGGGCTATTACAATGTGGTCTGTGGACAATGGGTGCCCCACACTGTTTGCTACTGGTCCATGACGAACTAAGTAAAAAGGTGGAGGTAAACATTTGGAATACATGCAGTTTGGTAGAATGGCTGTGTCTATTGAACTTAATAAGAAATTAGGGCTTTCAAACAAAAACTTGTGCATGAATGTTCACAACAGCACTTTCCACAATCGCCAAAAGGTGGAAACAACCCAAATGTCCATCAACGGATGAATGGATAAACAAAACGTGGCCCATCCATACAATGGAAAATTATTCATCCATAAAAAGGAATGAAGCACTGACTTGCTACAACATGGATGGACCTTGGAAACATTATGCTAAGGGAAAGCCACCAGACACAAAAGACCACATCTTGTAGGATTCCATTTATATGAAACGTCCAGAATAGGAAAATCCATAGAGACAGAAAGCAGTCAGTGGTTGCCAGGGGGTTGCTTAACGGGTAGGGGCTTTCCTTCTGGGGTGACGAAAATGTGTTGGAACCAGATAGAGGAGATGTTTGTACAACATCGTTAATGTACTAAATGCTGCTGAATTGTACACTTTACAATGGTTAAAGTGGTACATTTTATGTTATGTGTATTTTATCACAGTAAAACAAAATTGGGGCCTGTATTTTGTGTGCTTTTGTTTTCTTCCTTCGGTTTTTCTGATGGAGAGGAAAAAGCACAATCCCAGCCTTGAAAGGCAGGAGGGGACCTCAGAGAGGCTCTCAGTCGCAGGGGCTGTCAATCACGAGGCCCCACCCACCTCACTGGTGATTGGTGCTCCTGGGGCGAGGCGTGGTTTGGGGGAATGGGAGTTTGGAACTGTGCCCCAAGCCGGGTTATACATATACCTCCTTTAGCTTCTTGTACAATGTGTTTTTACTGAGTCTTGTTAATCAAATTTAATAGCTACTGGTAGAGGAAACAGTTCTTCAAACCTCCCTCTGCCCGTGCTCACGCAGCTGTCCCCAGGTGCCCAGCCTGAGAGAGGCCAGGCCTTGGTGGAGGATAAAAGTGACCTACTCATTGGAAGAGGGCAGTCCCCACTGCAAGTTACAGGTCGACACTGTTAGAATGAATATAGATCAAAAGAAAAACAATTTCATTCTCCGTAGTGCAAAAAAGGAAAAGAGAGTTTACCTTCCTCCCTTTTCTTAGAGCATTTATTTTTAGGAGACCTCATCAAATATCCTTTCTCTACCCCTTTGGGAATGTGTGTAAATATTTTATCTATCTATGTATCTATCTATCTATCTATCTATCGCTGCACGGCTTGTGGGATCTTAGTTCCCATACCAGGGACTGAACCCCGGCTCTCCGCGTGGAGTCCTAACCACTGGACTGCCAGGGAATTCCCCATATGTAAATATTTTTTAAAGCTGAAAGAGTCTCTTGCCAGTTTTACAACCTAGGAACGTTCTTCTCAAAGATCTGGGAGCTTTCCCTTTTAAATATAATTATCGAGCAAGATACCCCATGGGAGGGCAGGACCCTAACTTCTGCAGGCACCTGGCTCCAAGTTGCAAAACCACCTCTTGCCTTAAGGATATGGGAATTTCTTGTCTTCCTCTGGATAAAGGCAATTTGCAAACACAGATGGCCACCCTTATGGAATTAGGACAGATTAGTGCAGTAGATAGTGCCCTCAGGTCCTCTTGCTTGAACACAGGTATGCTGATTTTGAGAACAGGCATGCTCTAGGGATATAAGCCCAGCTGTATAAAAGGGTGAGGTTTCTTTCTGGTTTTGCAATCTCCTTACTCAATTAAAAATCATGTTTTCTTTCTCTTCTACCTTTGTGGAGAGGTTTTCTGGGTTGGCGGGGGATTCCATTATTCATTTTTTCCGCTTTACATTCCTTCGCCATCTCCTGGGAGTTTGACTCCAAGGAGGCAATCTGCAAGTCCAGAGGTCTGGAGAACTCCACCAAGAGAGGCAGCTGGCGGGCACCCACCAACTCCACCTGCCTGTCATCACCCCTTGTCAGCCTGCTCCCCTCTTACCTGGAAGCTCAGCTCTGGGAAGTGGTGGCTGTCCCTAGCCACGTGTGCTTGGGTGAGTTATTTAACCTCATCATGCAGGACTAGGATGGGGTGAGTGAGACACTTACCTCAGGCACAGCATGGGGCGGGGCACCAAAGACTCAGTAATGAGGATCGTTATGGGCTGAAGGCTTGTGCCTCCCAAAAATTCATACCCTAATGTGATTGTGACTTTGGGAGGTAATTAGGTTTAGTTGAGGTCATGAGGGTGGAGCCCTTGTGATGAGATTAGTGGCCTCATAAGAAGAGGAAGAGCAAGCGTTTCTTTCTCTCTCTTTCTGCCACGTGAGGATGCAGGGGAAAGGGGTCTATCTGCAAGCCAGGAAGAGTACCCTCACCAAGGAACCAAATCACTTGGCACCTTTTTTTTTCTTTTTCTTTTTTCAGTTGGCACGTTGATCTTGGACTTCTCAGCCTCCAGAACTGGGAGAAAGAGATTCCTATTGTTTAAATCACCCAGTCTATAGCATTTTGTTATGGCAGCCTGAGCTGACCAATACAAAGATAATATTTGAGTGCAATATTTTTTTTTTTTTTGAGTGCAATATTTTTAAAAATCAAAATTAATGCCAAAAAGTCCATGATGAAAGAAATATCAACATTTCCAATAGAGACAGCCTCCAACCCTGCGCATGCATGGCTCTGCCCACTCGCCTGGCCCTAATGACCCCTGTTGTCTCACCTTCTTCACCAATGAAATGGGGCAGATGCACCTGTGGCACCTCTGGGCCAGCTGGAGCATCGTAAATAGGAAGGGAGGTAGGATGTGAATGTAAGGCTGTCCATAGGGCTTCTCAGGAGGGATTGGTAAAGACAGTCTCTGAGGGCAACAGCCTCAGAGTCTCTTCTTAGCCCTTGCTTCTTATGAGAGACTCCCTTTCTCTACAGGGTCAGCTCTTTTCTCCCTCAAGACAATTCTGATAGACAAACAGGTTTTCTACCAGTTCATGTAGGTTTCTCTGCACACTCAAATATATAGAGTATATAGAGACATATTTGGTGCAGAGCTAGGCACAGTAGGGGACTCTGAAGTGCCCAGGACACAGCTCCACCCCCTATCAGGACAGGGAGGGCGCTGAAATGTGCTGGAATAAACCCCCACTAGCCTGTCCCTCCAGCTGGGTTATCTTAGTGTACAGAACCACCAACCCCGGGAGCTCCGGTCAGCCTGCTGAAACAAAGCTCATTTGCCAACATCCAGTTTTCCGACTTGGAGGCGAGGCTGGCTGCTCCGTCGCCCACACATCCCCCGCGGAGCCCGCCTGCCCAGCCCAGCTCAAAAGGTGGCAGCACAACACTCTAGAGACCCAGGGTTGGGACGGGAATTAACCTTGAGACTTCACTAGCTTACAGATTCCCAAGCCCTGATTTCTCTAAAGAAAAAAAAAAAAAAAAGACTTCTTTGCTTTTTGTAGATAGCAACAACATCCCACATTCAGCAGCCACATTCCTTTTTTCACTCCACTTCCCTGGGCCACTGTGGCCTTAGGGCCTGGGCATAGTTGGCAGGTTGGCTGAGCAGGGTCACTGCCCCTGCCCTGCCTCTGGCAGCCCTGCAGCAAGGGCTCCTGGGCGCCTGGCCCCGAGCAGGTGAGGTGCCTGGACTTTGGGAACTGTCCCGAGAGGCGGGGGCTGGGAGGCTCCTCCTCCCCGCCCCGGCATCCTGAAACACTGCCACATGCTAAAGTCCACCTGAAGCGGCCACAGAGAGATCCCCCCGTACCCTCGTTTCCTATCTGTGAGTAGGTCCTCAAGGCCTCTTCTGCTCCCAGTCGGACGACCCATCTGCTGGGGGAGTACTGATTCTCCAGCTCCTACGGGACACAGACACGAAGTTCCATAAGACCTTTGACCTCCGCGCAGACTGTACTCCCGCCCCTCCGCGTGCCTGGATGCTCCTCTCGGCCTGGAGAAGCCCCTTCCCTGATACCTCGGGCGCTCATAGATGCCCTTAGCTTCCTTCAAGCCCCTCCAGTCTCCAGCCTGGCAACCCACTCCCCACTCTCCCCCCACTAACTAATTAGGTGTTTCAGATACGACATTGCAGATGCTGCCAGATCCATGGTCTAGAGCAATGGCCATGCCTTTAACCAGCGGTACAGCCTTACAGGGAAATGAGGTCCCATAGATCTGTCCCAGTTAATGCCATCATGGGTACCACTTCTACAGCAGCTAAGACCACAGGAAGCCAGGGAGCTGGGGTGGCCACTGCAGAGAAAGTGATGTAGAGCTGATCTTCCCTGAAAAGGTATGATTCTGACTGCAGGTGGACGCAGCACAATCAATGAAACAGAGGTGAAGAGGAAGGAATCAAAGGTCAGTTTGGAAATGTTGACCAGCCAGATTGCTGAAACACAGAGGTGAGGCTGGGAAGCGGGGGCTGGGGGGTGGAGGGTCTTGAACGCCAAGCTAAGATGTTCAGACTTAACGCAGAAAGTAATAAGGAACCAGGTTTTGGAGAAAGGGCTCAGAGGCAAAACAACAACAACAAAAAAAACAGGTGAAGGCTGGACTGGAAAATTTGAAGACAGGTGGCCTCATGGAAAGGTCTTGGGCTCTGGAATCAGATGGGCTGAGTGCCATCCAAGCTCCATCACTTGCAGGCTCTCTTACCCTGGGCAACTTACTTACAGTCAGTTCCCTCATCTGTATAATGGGCAAAACAATAGTACTTTACTTCATTCACATTCACTTACAGCTTTCAGCCTTGTGAGGCTGTATCTCTTGTGAGGCTGAAAGCTATAAGGCATGTAAATGAAGTCAAGCTAACCACTCAAACGTGGGTTTCCCCCTCTTTCCATTGAACAGGGTTCTTGGCCAGGGGTCTTTGGATCTGTACAATCTATGCCCGTCGGATGTTTGCAGTCATACCTCGCACACTCTGTGACTGCTATCATCATCATCTTTTATTATTGCTATTATTTATAATAATGATAATGCAATGGGTTTCTGAAAGTGTTCTGGTATTATAGGGGTGTGTGTGTGTGTCTATGTGTGAGACAGAGAGAGAGAGAGACAGACAGACAGAGAGAGAGAGAGACCGAAAGAGAGAGGTTAGGATTTCTTGGGGGCAGTATCTGTAACTGTCACCACATTCTTAGATGCGTCCGTGACCAGAGAAAGAACCACTACCTGAAATGTAGGAAAACTAGTTAGGAAATTATAACTGAATGATAAGCATAACAAATGCTTTGCATATGTCGTTTCTAACCCTTATAACCATCCCGCAGTAAATACCAGCCCTCTGGTGTTTACCCCTTCAGGTCTGACACATCTTCCACACATTGCACAACCTCAGATTAGGGTCCGGAACTTCGGCCCCAACCTCATCCCGGTTTATGGATATTAACATAGCCAGGGCTGGACTTCCCTGGCGGTCCAGTGGTTAGGAATCCGCGCTTCCACTGCAGGGGCACGGGTTCGATCCATGGTCAGGGAACTAAGATCCCGCATGCCGCGCAGTGCGGCCAAAAAAAAAAAAAAAGTAAAAAAACATAGTCAGGGCTTCCATTTCCTCTACCCTTAAAATCAGGCTACCAAAAGCCTACCTGTGGCGAGAAGTAAAATATCAATAAATCACAGTGCTAAAGCTTTTGGGAGCTGGCACACAGTAGGCTATCAACGGCGCCCACAGAAGTGGTTCTCAACTTTTCTCTCAACCCCCATCTCATCTCTGAACCACACTCCTCAGCCCCAGCCTCTCCCAGTGATCCGCCTACCTCTTTAGACATCCTCTTCCAGGAAGCCCCACACTTGGGACCTCCACCCAAGCCGTCCATCCCGCTGTGTACGAGCCGACAGGCGCCCGGGCCGCCTTTTTATGCCAGGAGGGCGGGACTCCGGTCAGGCCCCGCCCCTGGGAGCCGCGCCCACCGCCCTGGTGAGCTGAACCTGCTGCGCGCGTTCCCGGTCCCTCCCACGAGGGGGCGGGCTGAGGTCAAATCTCCCGCCGGTCCCACAGCCGCACGCTGATTGGCTCCGGGCCGGCGGCGCCGGCTCCCGATTGGCCCGCGCGCCGGGGATGAAGAAGCACGGCGCGGGAACCGGCGCGAGCCTGCAGGGCGGCGGCGGCGGAGGTTCCTCGATTTGTGATCTCCCTGAAGGCACCATGAGCTGCATCAACCTGCCCACCGTGCTGCCCGGCTCCCCCAGCAAGACCCGGGGGCAGATCCAGGTGCGGGCCGCGGGGCGGGGTCGGGGTCGGGGTCGGGGTCGGGGTCGGAGTCGTGATCGGGGCCCGGGTGTCTGTGCGCACCGGGACCCAGTGACCTCTCCTTCTCTCCTAGGTGATTCTCGGACCCATGTTCTCAGGAAAAAGGTAATGGCCTCGCGGGACGGGGGTGGGCCGGGACCTCCTCCTCCACTTCCCTGCTTCTCCTCCAATCCCCGGGACCCCGTCCTCCTCCCCTGACGCCCCCCGACCCCGAGCCTGCCGCCCCTCTCAGAGCCCCGCCTCTAGAGCAACCCCCACTGCCCGACCCCCCGCGTTCGTGCCCAGGACGCCTCTCCTCCGTGGGATCCTCCCGGAAGAGGCGCTCCTCCCCTTCCCGTCCGGGTCGAAACCTCTTCCCCTTGGGATCATTCAACCACCGCTCCTTCCGGGAGCTGGTCACAGCTGCTCACCGTTTAGCCCCTCACTAAAGCCTTCTCTGAAGGGTGCGTCTACGGTGGCCAGGCCCTGTGCGCCCTGCAGTATGTGTGGCTTCCTTCCAGCGTGACTGTTTCCTTAGATGGCCCAGGAGCGTAGTCACTCTCCACACTGAAGAGTCAAGCGCTGGCGCCTTTGCTTCCCTGAAGTGATAGAACCAATCCCAGTGAGCCCCGAGTAACTCCCCTGGCCCCCCTTCCTATACGGCGCTGGGGGATCACTCCAGCTCAAATCCCTTGCCCACGATGGTGAGGCTCAGGGTGGGCTCAGGGTGGGCTCTTGGACTCAGAGACAAAGCGCTTCCCTTGTTGCACCAAAAGGTTCTGTGAAGTTAGTTCAGGCTATGTGAAGAACTGTGGGGTGAGATTACTTTGGAATGGAATCTGAACCCCTCTCCTCTGCATGTGGTCTTTGCTTTGCCCCCGACAAAATCACTCCTCCAGCCCTTCCCTGAATCACCTGAGGGCCCTTCTTTGCCACCCTCCCCATAGAGAATGACTACCAGCCCCAGATATGCTCCTCCCTCCTGGGTCTAGACTGAACTCTCTGTGTGGGCCCTTTCTGTCCTCACTGGTCCTCCCCACGCTCTGCCCTGCAGCCTTCCCATCCATTGGTGGGGCTCAGGCTGTATACCCCTAGAAGGCGGTAGGGAGCCCGACTTGTGCTAATGGGGTCTTCCTTGCCCACACTTATGCATGGGCCTTACCTTGCAGTACCGAGCTGATGAGACGCGTCCGTCGCTTCCAGATTGCCCAGTACAAGTGCCTGGTGATCAAATATGCCAAAGACACGCGTTACAGCAGCAACTTCTCCACGCATGACCGGTCAGTCCCTGCCCCTTCTGTCCTGTCCTCACACCTTTTGTGAGAAGCCCAGTGACGAGTCACAGAACATACTGTCAGAACTCGTTAGAGAGGATGGTTAATAATGCTGATGCCGGGCAGCGAACCCTTCAAATCTGCAAACTTTCCAGGTTGCTTGGCAAGGTACCCTAGAACTTGGCCTTTCTTGGGGCTCTAGCCCAGTGGTTCCTAACGGGACGTGATTTTGCCCGCTAGAGTCTATTTGCAATGTCTGGAGACGTTTTTTAGTTTTCACAACAGGAGGAGGTAAGGGCTTGATGGCAACTAGTGGGTAAAGGGCAGGAATGCCGCTAAACATCCTACAATGCACAGACAGCCCCATAACAAAGAATGATCCAGCCCCAAATGTCAGTAATGTCTGGCCAAGGTTGAGAAACCCTGCTCTTGACCTATGTGGAGGTTGCAGACTGGTTTTGTTGACCTGCAGGCTGAATTTTATTTAAGTTTTTAGTGGCTTGTCCTCGCCGACTCCCTGTCTCGTGGCCTTTGTGCATCCCCCTTTTATGTTGATCTGCCTGTGTCCTGTGGACATTTCAGTCTGCAGCCTGAGGTTGGGAGGTTAAATTTTGTACCACTCCTGCCATTCCGTACAGCATTTAGGGCCTGATGTTTTGGAGCCTGAGACACTTTTCTCATCTTCCAGATTCATCATCTACCTGAGCCCCCAGCACTGGAACACTCCCACACACAGGGCCTTTCACTTTCAGACTCTGCTGGGTAGGAATCTCCCCTCAGGACACACGAGGCAGCAGTATGAATGCGGATTTGAATCCTGACTCTGCCAGTTAATAGCTCTATGATCTCTGAGAAATCCTTTAATCAGCCAGAGGAGTCAAACGGAAGGAATTCTAGGTCACTGCACTGCTTGTTGGTGTTCGTGGCTTATCTCTGCTGGGGCACGGGGCTCCGAGTCTTAGATTCTGGTGCTAATGGTCTGCCCGGAGCCATGGTAGGACTTTCATGGGCCCTGGGGACTTTCTGCCTTCATGGACCCCTTCCTCTATAAAGAAAAAAATAAAAAATTATACTTTATGACTGCATTGATATAAAGACAAAGATAATCCTGACTGAGTTACATTTATTCTGATTTTTAAAAGAAATTAAAATGTTTCATTCATCCCCAAAGCATCATGGGCCCCAGGCACTGTACCTGATGAAGTAACCCTGTCTGCACCCCACCACACACACACACACATGCGTGCGTGCACACACACACACACACATTAAGCAGAGCAGAGAAGAGCTTTGCATCTGGGTTGAGCTTTACACTGGGCACTGCCAATTTCCAGTCCAAAGCGTGAAGTGAAATAGCTCTTGTTGAATAACTGGTTTTCCAAACAAAGACCTTTACTCTTCTCCCCAGATGTCTTCCCACAGGTGCTAACTTCTCAAAGCTCTGGGCAGACATCTCAGCCTGCTTTGCAGGTAGCGGGTGGTCATGAGACCGGTTCCCTGGCCCCTCATTCTGGTTCCTCGTCTCCTCGGGCTTCCTTGCCTTGCTCATGCTCTGGCTTTCTGTCCCCAGGAACACCATGGAGGCCCTGCCAGCCTGCGTGCTCCGGGACGTGGCCCAGGAGGCCCTGGGCGTGGCTGTTATAGGCATCGACGAAGGGCAGTTTGTAAGTTGACTTGTCCTGATAGCACTCTCCCTGTGAACTCAACTGTCCCCCTTTTTCCTCTGCTAATTTGGAGGTTATTGGTTCAATTTCTGATATTTTTATAAGGTAAACATTGTTAACTTAACTTGCTTTAACTAGTGTCTGAATACCCTTTGAATTCCCTTTACTGCTTTCTGTGTTACTGTTATATGGAATTTATTGTACCTTAAAAAAAAAAAAATTTAGGGACTTCCCTGGTGGTGCAGTGGTTAAGAATCCGCCTGCCAATGCAGGAGACACGGGTTCAAGCCCTGGTCCGGGAAGATCCCACATGCCGCGGAGCAACTAAGCCCGTGTGCCACAACTACTGAGCCTGCACTCTAGAGCCCACGAGCCACAACTACTGAGCCCACGTGCTGCAACTACTGAAGCCTGTGCACCTAGAGCCTGTGCTCCGCAACAAGAGAAGCCACTGCAATGAGAAGCCCACGCACCACAAGGAAGAGTAGCCCCCGCTCGCCACAACTAGAGAAAGCCCACTAGTGGCAATGAAGACCAACGCAGCCAAAAATAAATAAATAAATAAAATTAAAAAAAAAAAAAAAGATCACTTTAAAAAAAAAAAAGAAAATTTACAGGACTTCCCTGGTAGCACAGTGGTTAAGAATCCTCCTGCCAATTCAGGCGGCACGGGTTCAAGCCCGGGTCCAGGAAGATCCCACGTGCCATGGAGCAACTAAGCCCATGCGCCACAACTACTGAAGCCTGTGCGCCTAGAGCCCGTGCTCCACAACAAGAGAAGCCACCGCAGTGAGAAGCCTGCGCACCGCAACAAAGAGTGGCCCTCACTCGCTGCAACTAGAGAAAGCCCGTGCGCAGCAACGAAGACCCAACGCGGCCAAACATAAATAAATAAACTATATATATTAAAAAAAAATTTTTACAGTAAACAAAAAATTTGATTTCTCAACACTGGTGTATAGGGAGGGTTTGGTTCTGTTTAGCTCATTGTTGCTTTTTTTAAAAAAATTAATTAATTAATTAATTAATTTTTGGCTGCATTGGGTCTTCGTTGCTGTGCACGGACTTTCTCTAGTTGCGGCGAGTGGGGGCTACTCTTCGTTGTGGTGCACGGGCTTCTCATTGCTGTGGCTTCTCTTGTTGCGGAGCACGGGCTCTAGGTGCACGGGCCTCAGTAGTTGTGGCTCGCAGGCTCAGTAGTTGTGGCTTGTGGGCTCTAGAGCGCAGGCTCAGTAGTTGTGGCGCACAGGCTTAGTTGCTCCGTGGCATGTGGGATCTTCCCGGACCAGGGCTCGAACCCGTGTCCCCTGCACTGGCAGGCAGATTCTTAACCACTGCACCACCAGGGAAGTCCGCTTCTTTTTTTTGATTTAATTTATTTATTTTTTGGCTGTTTTACGTCTTTGTTGTTGCGCGGGCTTTCTCTAGTTGCGGAGAGCAGGGGCTACCCTTCATCGTGGTGCGTGGGCTTCTCATTGCAGTGGCTTCTCTTGCTGCGGAGCATGGGCTCTAGAGCGCAGGCTCAGTAGTTGTGGCGCACGGGCTTAGCTGCTCTGCAGCATGAGGGATCTTCCCGGACCGGGGATCGAACCTGTGTCCCCTGCATTGGCAGGCGGATTCTTAACCACTGCGCCACCGGGGAAGTCCCTGCCCCACAGTTCTGTTCCCTGTTTCTATGGCTACTTCCTCCCTGGCCAGCAAGTCAAACTCGAGTTCCCATAACAAGTGTTTATTACACCTACTGCAGAAACATCACCAATCTTCTGTTTTGCCCTCACCCCTGTGGGTCTTGCTCTGCAAGAAGTTCTGGGGCCCAAGGGTGGCTGCCTCGGTTGCCTCTCAACATGGGGCCTGACAAAAGGACTGCCTCTCCCTCTCCCTCCCTTCATCCTTCCCTTGGAGAGGGGTACATCTGAAGACCCCGCGCTATAAGCTGAGGGTGCGGTGGTAGGTGGGCAGCTGGATCCTGGTTATGCCAGCCTCACAGTGTCACCCCGAGTGCTGCTCTTACCTCTGTTTCTTTTTTTTTTTTTTTTTTTTTGACTATGCTGGGTCTTAGTTGCAGCACATGGGATCTTCGTTGCAGCATGCGGGATCTTTAGTTGCAGCATGTGGGATCCAGTTCCCTGACCAGGGATTGAACCCAGGCCCCCTTCACTGGGAGCATGGAGTCTTAACCACTGGACCACCAGGGAAGTCCCTGGTCTTATCTCTGTTTTATGACAGTAATAAGAGGGGTAATCTAGGAAAAGTTAGGACTACACACAAGAAGGAAGTCCATAATTTACTGCCGACATCTTCTGTCCAGAGACCACCAGGACTGAACAACTTGGGATTGTTGTTGCAGGGAGACACCTGGCATGGGAACTGGACGGTGTAGGTGAGGGGCTTAATTAGAGAGGGCTTGGTTATTAGGATGGGGGCTGCTTGGCTCTTGATTCGGTGTCCTGGGAAGGGAGATGATTCTGACCAGCATCTTAAACCTCACCTATAGGGTGGGTGGACCAGAAGGAGGCCGAAGCAGCAGCAGTGACGCCTTTAGCCAGGAGAGGGGACATTTGGTACACCGTAGCCTAGGCGATGTTCACGTTCTGTCCGTACTCAGACATGCTTCTGGAGGGGTCCACACGGCCTGCGGGACCTTAGTTCCCTGACCAGGGATTGAACCTGGGCCCTCAGCAGTGAGAGCGCGGAGACCACTGGGACCACCAGGGAATTCCCTAGGAGGGGTCTGGTTTTGTCTTGACTATCACAGTCACAGAATGGCCTTGCCGGAAGTTCGTATTTATAGATCAGGCTCATATCACGTGTTGTGACCATGTTTTCCTCATCAGCAAATACCTATCCTTATGAATGTACCATGTCTTACATGAGCTGGCCCCTTGGGTGTGGTACTTACAGGCTGTGATGGACGCTGTGTGCGGACATCCTGGCTATCGTCTGGTGTATTGGGGTTTATCTACTAAGTAGAATCACTGGTCAAGGGACCGATCTCATTCATTCAGTAAGTGTTTTCTGAGCTTGCGCCATGTAGCAGCAATGCTCTAGGTGTTGGGGATACAGCCAGGGTCTCGCCCTTGCACTTACATTCTAGTTGGGGGAGAGGAATATGTAAAAGGTGGTGGCAGCCGGGGGAGAAAGGCACCATGAGGGGGTGGAGCTAAGGTGGGGATGATGCTTTATGGGGCCGGTCAGAAAGGGGCCAAAAGGAAAGCGGGGTGAAGGTTCCCAGGCAGGAGTGTGCTTCTGGGCGTGTCTCAGGAGCAGCCAGGAGGCCAGGGGCTTTGGCCAGGTCAGAGGGAAAGACGTTGGCGTTAACCCCGGGAGAGCCTGGAAGCCACCCGGGGCGTCTCCTCTGCTGGGCGGGGGGGGGGGGGGGGGGGGGGGGGGGGAGGGGGGAGGGCTGGGGAGAGGCATCCGGGTCTTCGCGGAAATCCCCCGGAGGCGAGGGCAGGGTGGCGGCGGCTGCATACACACATCCTGTTCCAACTGCCTCTTTTGTTACTCTGGCGGCTGACATCATCTTCCCTGTTTCTCCTTTTGTAAATTGCCTCCTTCTCTTGGTTTATCTTTCCTCCATGGGACATGACGTAATCGGTGCCAGTTTGTCACATGCTGTAAATATTTCTTCCCTGTTTATTTGCCTCTGGATTTGGTCTGTGCCTCTCATTTAGTCTTTACCATTCATGGTGGAGCGGTTGAATGTTTCACTGTCACATCCTTTGTTCCCGTCCTCTGCGGCCTTTGCGCCTTCAACACCAGCCTGGCTGCCAGGAAGCAGGGCCTCCACCGGAGCAGGGCCGGGGTGCTTCCCTCGTGCATCACGAGGGCGCCACCTCTCGGCAAGATAAGGACGAGGGTGAAACTACTTCTTGGCTTCCTGAGCTCCCCGTTCGGTCCTCTCCCCTCATCAGACCTTGTTCAGGAAGCGGCTCACGGCAGGTCAGCCCAGGTGCTGGATCGGCAGGTGAACCAAATGGGTAGACTTGTCACCATCAAGAAACCCCTCCTGTTACTTTTCTACCTGGATCCCGTGTGGCAATCATTTTTGTCTACCAAGAAAACCCTACGTTTATTAAGTCCTCTGAAGTTCTGCTTTGAATGCAACCTGTATTAGAGTCTATGGCTGCTGTGACACGTACCATGGACTGGGCGGTTTAAACCACAGACATTTACTTCCCACAGCTCTGGAGGCTGGGAGCCCCTGAGGCCGTGAGGGAGGATCTGTTCCAGTCCTGTCCCCTTGGCGTGCAGGCGGCCATCTGCTCCCTGTGTCTGTCCCCCTCTGTGTCCACACTTCCCCTTTTTACAAGGACACCAGTCATACTGGAGTGTGACCCTACTGACCTACTTTATAACTGGATACCTCTGCAAAGATCCTCTCTCCAAATAAGGTTCTGAGGTATTGGGGGTGAGGGTTTCTACATATGGATTTGGGGGGTGGGAAGGGACACAATTCAACCCATAACATAACCTAAAAAATTTAATGGCAATAAAAACAAACGTCAGTAACGTGGTTGGTTACCAGTGGGCATTCTGGGATGTTGCGGGCAGCTCTGACCTTACCTTTGATCATTCAGGAACCCCAGCTGGGGGCCCAGGGTTCAGTGTTTGGGGGGGGGCGGGGTGGCATGTGAACAGGGGACAAAGTTTAAGTGGAAGAACTGAAGTCTCTGATGGTGGGCATCGCTGCAGCGGGCAAGACCGAGGACCCCGAGAGGTCCCCAAACCCTGGTGTGGAAGGACCCACACCTGATGAGGGCTTGACAGGGAGAGTGAGACGCAAGGGGTGCTCATCCCAGGGCGGTTTTGCCCGCAGCCCCTACCTGGGGGATATCTGGCAATGTCTGGAAACCATCTTGTTTGTGACAATGGGGGTAGGGGTGGAAGGCACTGGCTGACAGCTCCTTGCAGGCTGGGGGCTGCATTTCTGTGACCTGTGATGAGTCCTCTAGAGAAGAAGAGGGGCCTCACCTGCAGCCAGGCTGGAGCCTCTGGGTGGAGGTGCTGTTTCCGTAGCTCAGGCTCGGCAGCCCTGCAGAGGCCGTCAGATCTGCCTTTGGTAAATCCCGCTGGAACTGATCCAGGTTTTCTAACCCCTCTCCTGGTCCTCGTCTTGCTGAGCCCTCAGGTCTTGGTAACTTTGCACCTCCATGAGCGGCTTGGAGAGAGACCCTCTGCCCAAACACAAGAACTCCCCACTTCACCCAACCCAAAGACCAATCTAGATACATGATTGACCAGTGAAAGTTCACCAAAGAATTGAAGTAGCAGCCTCACCCTGGGCCACTGAAATGAAATTGGACTTACCAAGTAAGTGACCTTTCTGCAGGCCCTGTATTTAGAAGGGTGTGCTGTGCCATCCTGCTCTGTAAGTGGCCAGTGGAACCCTCATCCCTTCTCAAGGCGTCACACAGCACATTATGTTTTTAAAAAAGGCCAACACACAGAGCCTCCCTCTCAGCCAAATAGCATATGTCATAAATTATTCGAGGGTCCTTAATCCTTGAACACCACCAAGGGCCTTCCTTGCCTTTACTTGGGCTCAGAAACATAAAGTCATTGCCAAGGTCACAGCTAATGGGTCCAACCAAGACCATGGTTCAAGCCCAAGGCAGCCTCTGGTCTGGGCTTTTGACCACTGCGGTAGCAGACTGCCTCTTCTGGTGACGGTTCCGGGCGCTTGGCCTGGAGTGGTTCTCTGCTGGTTCTAAGGCCATGGCCTGGTTCTGCCATGGAAAGCTGGCAGGATGGTGGAGCGACTAGGGCTGCTGCGGACGTGCAGGCTGCGTGCCGGGTGGGGGGGCTGGGGCCACCCTATTCTCGCGCTCCACGCCAATCTGGGTGGCCACAGCTGCTGGGTCCGGCCACGTGGTCGTGGCTCCTGGAGGCTGCTGCCCAGGGCGGAAGCTCACTCCTCCTCTCACCCTTTCCAGTTCCCCGACATCGTGGAGTTCAGCGAGACCATGGCCAATGCCGGGAAGACTGTCATTGTGGCTGCACTGGATGGGACCTTCCAGAGGAAGGTAAGGCGTCTGGTCCAGGTCTCGGGATGGGACCCAGGAGGGAGGAAGGGGCCTGGGCTGTGCACAGACGGACAGCTCACCGCGCCCTGGATGACCAGACCATGCCAGAGCGCAGGCGCTCAGGTGAGCCAGACCCAGCTCCCTGGTTCGCCCCAGACTAGGCCGCCTGCTGCGGGGGCTGGTGCTCTGGGGGAAAGCAAGGTCAGGGCCTAGTCTCCTGGCTTCAGGGTTGTGAATCAGAGGGTTTCAAGGAAAAGCCCACCCGGTGAGGTAAGCGCACACCAGTCTTTCCATGGGAATACAGGCGTTCGGGACCATCCTGAACCTGGTGCCCCTGGCCGAGAGTGTGGTGAAGCTGACGGCGGTGTGCATGGAGTGCTTCCGAGAGGCCGCCTACACCAAGAGGCTGGGCGTGGAGAAAGAGGTGGCCCCTCCTGCCTTCTCTGAGGGGTGGAGGGGAGGGGGTGGTGCTGTGTCCCCGCTCAGTCCAGGCGCTTCATGTCCCACGGCCAGGTCGAGGTGATCGGAGGAGCAGACAAGTACCACTCCGTGTGCCGCCTCTGCTACTTCAAGAAGGCTTCGGTTCAGCCTGCCGGGCTGGACAGCAAAGAGAACAAAGAGAACTGCCCGGTGCTGGGAAAGCCCGGGGAGGCCCCGGGAGCCAGGAAGCTATTTGCTCCTCACCAGATCCTGCAGTGCAGCCCGGCCAACTGAGGCACAGGCCCCACACCCAGGACGGGGGCGGACCGGTCACCTGCTCCCGTGCCTGCTGCTGCCCCCTGGCAGACGCCTGCCCCCTGCGTGCTGCCCAGCCTTCTCGGAGGAGGAAGCGGGGGTTGGGGGGTGAGGTTTCACCAGCGCCCTTTCCCCGGCCAAGGGCCACGGGCCGGTAGTCTGCACATCACACTGCCCTCCTTGCCTGCCCGCCGGCTTCTCTCAGTTCCCTTCCCGGGCTACTCACAACCCACCCCAGGCCGGCGCGGGGTCTGCCCACTGCTGACCTGAGTCCCTCCCTCTCCAAGGGGTGAGGCCGGAGGCGCAAGCTCCTGTGACATCGGCGCTCCTGCCTGCTTTCCCCTTTGTGGCTTTTGCTGTTGAGTTTCTGTTCTCACTGGGAAGTCAGAGCACCAGCACCTCTGGCTCAGCACCAAGCCTCCTCTCGTGCAAAGACTTTAGTCCCCCTGCCTGGGACGGGCCCCTGGCCCCTCTGAAGATGGCTGGAGTTGTTCTCTCTTACTTCCCTTTGGGCCGAAAGCCCTTCCTGCTCTGGCGATCATTTTCTCCAGAATTACAGTTTCTTCCATGTGGGTGACACCCTGCTGGGGCTCAGATCCCAGGGGCTTGTCTTTCTTTCAAGGCAGGGGCTGTGATTTTTCTCTTTTAGTGTGTGAAATTAATAATATTAAAATTTACTGGTTGATGATGAAAGCGTATTTCTCTTTAACTGTCTGGGATTCCCCTGGTCTCACTGTAGACAGCTCTGACCTGATTTAGGTGTGGGGATTTCTTTTCAAATCATTTTCTAGTACTACTGATCTCTTAGCCACAACGCTTTTTAACTGAGAAATGATCGTGAAGCGTGTCCTGAGAGGAATGTTTGCCTGCTCTTCTGTTTGGGCAGGTTTCAGGTCAAGATGGGTGGATGAAGGAGCCTGGGACCCAGGTTGGAAAGATGAAGCTTTGGTCTGTGCTGCCAGATGGGGCTGTGAGGTCAGGTTTTGTTTGTGAAACAGACACTTGACAGTTCAGGAGCCAAGAAGACCAGCTCTGCTATGCCTCAGAAAATACACTGTGGGCAGCTTACATGGAGGCAAGAGTGCTCTAGGTCGGGTGTGGGTGGCGTGAGCCTGGGCTGTAGGTGTGCCCCGTGCAGATGGGGTCCGGGTTCCCCACCCTCGCCCCAGCTTCTCCCTCCCCTTTGCTCGCGGTTGGTCCCAGGTTACAGAGGTGCAGTACAGTGGTGAGACAGTAATTCCCAAACCCTATTAGTTTTTGCTCAGGATTTTGAAACTGTTGGGGCCCACTTTTGACAGCTCCCTGTCTGGGCTCAAAAGGGGAAGCCCCGAGTTGCCTTGCGGGCCCTGGCCTCCTGCCTGAGCCGGGCTTGTTCCCTGGGGCGGGCTGGGCGCTCAGGCCGGCCCCGTGTGTGTCCCGGACAGGCTGCAGAGGTGCTGAGCCCTGTCTACGGGAAGCAGAGGGCCCTCCAGGGGCACGCCGGGACCCTGGCAAGGCGGCCCAGAAAAGCCATGTTGTTTACAGGCTGAGCACAGTTGCTATTTTAAGATGCTGATGGAGGGCAGCGTGAGCAATGAGACCCTGGGTCGGTGGGGGTGTGTGGCAGGGAGCTGCTAGGCACGCTGGAGGGCCAGACTGCCACAACTCTGTTCAAAATACAGGTTCCTAAGACCGCGGCCAGAGGGTGTACCTCAGGGTGGAATTTCTCTTCCTCCTACCCCTAGACAGAGGCCCCACCCATGACAATGGAGATTATGAATGAGAAAAACATTTATTCCATCTCCAAAATTAGTCTAACAGAATCCAAGGGTGCAGTGCGTCTTCCCCCAAGGCTCTGCAATACATTCAGAGCAGCCTGTGGGCTGTGGGTGTGCCCCATACCTCCCAGCTAACAGTGGTGGGGTATTTACATAAAGCTGGGTGTTGTCATCAGGCAAAGCCCCTTCCTGCGGCCAAGGGGTGGGAGCAGAGACAGTGCTGCTTGGGGGGGGGGGGCGGGGGCGGGGGCGGGGGCGGGGGCGGGGGCGCGGCACCAGCCCTGCCCCTAGGCTGTCAGGAAGGTGACCCAGAGGCACTGGCACAGAGTCGTGAGCCCAGATCCAAGCAAGCAGACACTTCAGCAGTGAGCATGGGCTGCCGCTCGCAGAGCAGGCAGAGGGCAGGGGGCTGGGGGCAGAATGAACCTGAGTGAGGAGGAAAGGAGCCCCAGCCCAGCGCCAGCAGCAGAGCAGGGGGAAGGCCCCACAGCCTCATCTTTGGCAGAGACCCCCAGATGGCGGCGGCCACTGAGGCCTGCACGCGGCCCGGCTCCTTCAGGCTGGGGAGAAGCTAAGGCACGTGTCAAACCAGCACGTCGGACCCTTGGAGCTACTCCAGGCGGGGCTGGGGATCATTAAAAGCAATGACAAAACCTGTCTAAGCAAAAACCCTTCCCTAAAAAAATGCCCTCGAGGAGTGGTGGGTGAAGCCCCGTGGGGCACAGGCCGAGGCTCTGAGGCCAGCAGCCAGGACGAGGAGGCAGGGGCTCTCTCTCCAGGCGGTGTGTCAGCTCGGACAGGCGCCAGGTGGATCGAGAGGGGCCGGCAGCTCTGGGAGACCAGCCTCGGGGGAGGAGTCCGGGAAGAGGGGAGGCCCCCCAGGCGCCCTCCCTCCTCCCCTTACCAACCCCGGCTGCAGCTCAGTACACGGGGGGCGGCTGGTAGCCCTCTGTGGTCTCGGCGCTCTGGGTGAAGGGCGGCTGCTGGTAGCTGTCCGCAGGCGCGCCTGGGTAGGAGGCGTAGGCCGTGCTGGGGTCCAGAGCGGGGTCCACATAGTTCTGGATGAAGTCGTCCACTCCGGCCTTGTAGCGCTGGTAGGCCAAGGAGGCCAGCACGCCCTGCAGGGAGCCCCGAGGTTTGGGTTCCTCAGCCCTCCACCACCCTTCACCAAAGACACCAAGACCCTGGCCCGTCCTGGTCCACTTACCCAGGAGAAGACAGAAAAGAAGCTGAAGGTGATGGCCGCCCGGGCTGAGTCGGCTCCCACCAGCACATATTCCGGCTCAGTGGCTGCCCATTGATTGGCAAGGAAGCAGAAGCCAACAAACCACAGGAAGGTCCAGAGAGCTGGGGAGAAGGCCAGGAGGGCAGGGTTAGCTCCACGGAGGAGGCAGGAGGGCAGGCACCTCCTGGGAGGGAGAAGCCTCCGGGGGTGTAAAGGGCACTCATGCAGAAGCCAGGGTGGGGACAGGATGCCATCCTGGGAGTCCTTGCTCCAAGTCCCACTCAGCTCCGGCGGGTTTCAGCAGACGGTGAGAAATCCTTGCGTGCCAGCCTGTCTGCTGGGGAGGTCTGGGGACCTGGGGCTGCTCCCACCCCTCCCAAGCCCTGCAGTCACAGCACTCTAGAGCTCTTGGGACCACTGCCACTCCTGTTCACCCCAAGATCAAATGGAGGTGCAGCCGGCAGATACCTGAGAAGAGCAGGTCGCTGATGACCAGGTACTTGCGGTCAGTGGCGTTGCTGATCTGGGGGAAATAGACGTCAACCACGAGGAAGAAGGCCGAGGCCAGGAAGGCCAGCACCCCGATGGCGCTGCCGAAGCGGCACGCGTCCTCGTTGAGGTTGAACACGCAGTACTGCTGTTTGGAGCTGTGGGTGTTGCTGTAGCCCTCACCGAAGATGCATGAGAACACGATCAAGGCGAAGACCTGAGGGGGAGGCAGGGGAAGGGCTGAGTGACTGCTACCCTCGTGGGACAAACCCCCCAGGTGGCACACAGAGTGGGACCCTGATGGGTGTTGGACGCTGGCCTCTGCTCTTGCTGTTCCCCCTGCTGGAGGTTGGTGTCCCAGCCCCTCCTGAACTTGGGGAGCGAGTCCCTCCCTCTCCCTTCTCCTGGGCTATCTCCAGACACCAGTCACAAGTCACAAGGGGCATGGCCGGGGATTCCTGGACTGGGGATGGTGGGGAGTGGAGGGGGATCTCCTGGGAGGGGACTGCCCGCCCAGCTGTCTGCCTGGAGGATGGGTACTGGTGGTTAGGTACTTGAAGATGAAGGGCAATCGCCCAACCTAAACCACTCCCACTTTCAGTGAGTTTTAAACAGGATGGGTCACAAAGTCATAGAAACCCAAGCTTGGAGTGTCACCCCCATCACCTGTCTGACTCACCTCTACAGCACCCAGCCTCTGCCTAAACACCCAGTGACGGAGGACTCCTCCCACCTCAGGAGAGCCATGCCTCCGAGCTGAAATAGTGTCCCCAGGCCCCCACTTCCTGGAGCCCCCTCCAACTCTTCCCTGCTGGGCTCCCCAGTTTGGCCAGCTTTTTTCCTACAAGGAATTCTGGCCTCTTTGGCATCCTGGCCCCTGCCCTCCCAGGGAACCCCAGCTGGCCTCCCGCTCATAGTGGGTCCTACCCACACAGGGCACCTCAGGCTGGTCTGCCCAGCAAGCCTGTGGACATAGCTCTGCACTCAGACCCCTGGATGTACTGGGGTGGGGGTCGAGGGGGTGTACCAGCCAGAACTCTGGGAGGGGATCCAGGCCCTTGCGAAAGGCCTCACGTCACCTCTCTCCGCCCCAAACTGAAAGGCCACCGCTCATCCCTGCCTTATGTCAGCAGACCCGGGACAGTCTGGACGCCTGGCTCCCTCTGGGACGGGCCCAGGCCTCTCCCCAGCCTGCCCTGCCTGCCTGCACAAGGCCCTCTCAATAGGCTCTGGAGGTGGCAGTCACAAACCCCACCCCCAGCTGGAGATGAAGCCGGAACTCCGGATGCTGGGAGCAGTGTGCCAGCCTGACTCCTGGCACTGCCATCCTGAAACGTGGGCATCTGCTCCTGGGGTCAGACCCCACAGTCAGGCAGAGCGGGGGTGAGGGTGCCACCAGGGCAACTCGTAGGGCTCCAGTCCCAGGCAGGGGCAGGTGTGGTGTGGGCGCCGCATGCCCAGCCCTCTGCCTGCGGGCTGGCTAACACCTTGTCCAGCTTTGGGCTCTGGTTGTCCAAGAGCATAGGACCTCCCACCAACGCCCCACCCCCAGTAACCTGGTACTGGAGCGCTCATCCAGCTCACAAGGAGGACAACACCCTGGGTTCACCTGATCTTGGATGGGGAAGCAGACCCATGGGCTGCTCTTGAGTGGAAGAGAGACTCTATTTCAGGGCGCCAGGCTGCCCCCCAACCCCCCGCACCCCACGTGGCTTCGGAAAGCCCCTTCCTGATGAATTCCCCCAGGCTGGGAGTCGCGGCGTGCCGGCCACCTGTCCTGGAGCCGCCTCAAACTCCTCCCACTGCCAGCAAGGCGACGGGCCTGCTCCCCGCGGTGCCGCCCGGCCATTCCGCGCCCGGGCTGGGAGGTGGGGGGTGGCGGGACCCAGGTTCTGGGGGCGGCGGGGCCCAGGGGGGTGAGGGGCTGGAGGGTTCCGGGCCCCGCTCGCCCGCCCCACGCGCGCCGCTCCCACCCCCGGGCCTCGGCCGCCACCACCTGTCGCGCTCTCAGGCTCGCGGCGGCCCCCCTTCCCCCCGGCCTGGCGAAGAAGTCGGGTCCCCGAGGCCCCGCACCCCGGCTCACCAAGCACACGGCGCGCACCACCACCTGCGGCTGCGTCAGGAAGCGCCGCAGGTCGAAGGAGCCGCCCGCCTTGGCCGCGCCGTAGGCCCCGCTCTCCATGTCGCCGTCGCCGCCGCCGCCGCCGCCGCCGCCGCCGCAGCCGCGGACTGCTGAGGAGCCAGCCCGCCGCCTTGCCCCCGGCCCGGCTCCTCCCCAGGGGCGTGGCCAGCGCCGCCCCAGGGACCGAAGGCAAAGTACGCCCAAGGCGAGCGGCGGTGCAGGAGCGGCAGGGGTTCCCTGACAGCCCGGCCTGCGCTTCCAGCGGCCGACATCCGTCCAGCGGCCGCGGGCTCATTGTCCAGCCCACCTCTCGGCCGGGGTCTCGTCCCTCTGCTATGCTGGTCCGCAGGGCGACTGGAAAGGGGCCAGAGAGTCCCCAGGAAGAGAGGGTCGCAAGGAGGGCCCGCCCCTCTGCTCCATCCATTCTTTGCCCCTGCACTCCCGCCTCCTCCTCCAGGAAGCCCCGCCAGACGCCGTCTGGGCCCCACCTGCCCAAGACCCAGGCTCCTACGCACCTCCTCTCTTCTCCCCCATTCTACTCAAACCCCAGGCCACAGCCTGGACCCCTCCCTGCATGGCCTGTCACTCTTTCCTCCTCTCTGGAGCTAAGCCTGGGATGTGGTCGAGACCACCGCCCCTCCCAGTTTTTCCCGAGCTGGGCCCGGCCCCAGGGCCATGTAGGGCCAACTTCCAGGCTCCAAGATGGTGTGCAGACAGAAACGAAGTTCCCAGGGTGACCGGCAGGGGGCAGAGTTTAATCCAATTCTTTCCGGAAATGGTTCAGAGCGTCCAAACTGGGATGGCTCTCTGTGTGGGTGTGTGGGTGGGGAGTGGGGGGTGGGGGGTGGTTCTCCAGGGGCCTCAGGCTGACTCGGCAGGGAGGAATTCCAGACATCATAGTTGCAGGTAAGGATTAATGAGGGGGTGCTGGCCAGGTGGGGCCCAGAGTCCTCCAGGTGAGCGGGACGGTGACAGGTGAGCAGTGGAGCCCGAGGACTGGGCCACCAGGAGATGGGGTGCCACTCCAGGGAAGAGGGGAGCAGGGGTGGGGGAGGAAGCAGTGGCCCTGGGTGGGCTGGTGCCTCTGGGCCTTCACATCTACCCCACCACCATCTTCCCAGACCTGGATAGACGGTGACGAGCAGCTGAGGGGTGAGGAGAGGAGCCCTCCCAGAGCCCCCTCCTCCTATGGACCTCTCCTTCCCCCTACAGCTCCCCCCCATCCTAAAACCCTCAAACTAGCACCATGAGTATTTGATGAAGAACACCAGCGCTCCAAGAATCCAGGCTGGGGGGCTTTTTCTTCATTCTTTTCTTCATTTCATTTCTTCAAATGGTGGGTCCTTCTGTAGGGGACAAGGACCAGGGCTCTCCTGGGGACTCTGCCCAGCCTGCGTCTTCTGGTCACGACCTTGATGACAAAGGAGTTGAGACTCCAGGTTAAGCCAGCACACCTCCCAGCCACACCCTCCCAAGGCCTCCAGGAATTTTATTGGTGGCAAGTGCATCAGTGCCCTGGGCAGGAGGAGGGGCGTGAGGCTTAGTAACAGCACGAAATAAAGTGGGGGCACTGAATCACCTGGAGGCCAAGTACTGGCCCCTGGTCTGTATACCCCCTGTTATAGGAGGGGAAACTGAGGCTCAGAGAGCCGACATGGCTTGCCCATGAGCCTGGCCTCTGGGACAGACTTGGGAGGGAGGGGCACAGAGGTAAGACAAGGGGAGTGCCAAGGACTCCTGGACAAAGCTCACCAAAGAGGCTGGCCAGGTGTTAGTGAATTGGTCGACCGAACCCACACTGGGGTCCTAGCTCCGGCTGAGACCCCCTGTCTCAGCCAGGGAGGTTTGATTTGCTCAGTCAATAACAAAACGTATGCTGAGACTGGAAGAGCACCAGCTTTCTTCAATGGCCAAAGAATGGAGAAGCGGGGACCTAGTTCACAAATCAACTCAACCCAATTCAGGTGGAGACACCAAATACATAGGAGGGTTGGAGTAAAAGGGAGGGGTTTGGAATGAGTGGGAGGAATATTCATGAGTTATCCAAGAACAGGGGTGTGGTTTGGACCTGGAACTGATGCAACCCTCCTTTTCAGTCCTTGTAGGAGCTTTTCGGTTTGTCGTCATGGTGATCGCCAGCTGTCCTGGTGCTGGTGGGTGTGTCATTTAGCTAATGTATGGAGCGTGTAATAAGGCTCTAGATCTATTGGAAGTCAAATCCTCCGCCATCTTGAGCCTAGTTGGTTCTAATTGGTTCTTGTTTTTTTTCTGTTTGCTGCTTCCTCCTGAAACTTAGATAAGAGTAATTGGTTTCTATTCGAGGGAGGGGCAGGGGTGTGATTCTGGGGAGACAGCTTTGGTACCAGAGGGGCGGGGAGGAGGACCAGGAGACAGAAGTGTACTAGGAACCAAGGGAGGTGAGAAGTTCGGAGGCAGAGGTGACCGCTGCCAAAGGCCAGGCAGGTGGAGCGCACAGAGGCCTGCGGTGCCCAGGGTTGGACAGCACAAAGGCCCTGGTCACTTTACAAGTCAGTGAAGTAATAGCCTTGGAGAGGGGACCCCAGGAGTTCCGGCCCCTGCCTCCAGTCACCAGCTGGAAAGACTGACGGGGTTTCCATGGAGGGCAGAAGCCCCTGGCCCACCCTGGTGCCCGGGAGGCCTCACCCTCCTCAGACCAATAGGGAGCATTGGAGAGAGCCCCACCCAGAGGCAGTGGACTCCACGGCAAGCCGGCTAGAGCATGGTCAGGGTCAGATAAAGCCGCCAACGTGCTCCATGGGCACTTGGCACACGGTGGGCCCTAAGTAAGCTTTTGCAAGTCATGCATAAGCAATATGGCCCTTTCTTTGCCCTGGTGGTGTTAGTGAACGCAAGTTCGTGTGCCCAACACACTGTGAAGCCAAACAAACCAAAATGTTGGAGTTTGGAGCAGAGAAAGTTTTATTGTGGGGCCACGCAAGGAGAACGGGGTGGGGCGCTCATGCCCCCCAAAATTCAGAACTCCTCGAAGGCTTTCAGCAAAGCATTTTTATAGGCCAGCTGAGGGAGGGGAGTCGCAGGGTATGTGATCAATTCTCTGATTGGTTGGTGTCACAGAGGTTAACATTATCAATCTTTAGGCACCAGAAGGCCCCTGGGCTACGAGCTCATGATCATCAAGTAGTTAATTTCTTCCATTTGGTGGTGGTTTTTAGTATCTGAAAAATTCAGGAAATATGCCTGAGATACTGTTATCTGGGTACTTCAGAGAGGAGCTACAGCAGAAGATATGGAGGAGGGGTCTGTCCTGGGAAAGCCCCATAGGGTCCTGCTTGGTTCCAATGGCAGCCCTGCCCTACCAAACCACCACCGGCTCTGCCAAGCCAGGGCCCCCATTGGTCCACATAGGCCATCAGCAGTTCACTCCTCCCCCACATCCAGCACCCATTTCCTACCTGATCTGCTTGGTCCAGCTCAGTTTCCAAGAAATGATGGCTATGATGGAGATAAGGCAGCCAGCCAGCACGAAGGTGGGTCCCTGGGGCAGCTCTCCTGTGAAGGAGGCGGGGGGCAGCTGGGCTGGACTTCCGTTGGGCCGGGCCAGGGTAGGCATGGCCACGTCAGGACACCCTTCCCTGCTCTTGGCACCTCCCACTGACCTACTCAGAAGCGCCAGCTGCCCCTCTGGAAACCAAGGGGCCATCTCACCTGGGGGCACCAGTGTGAAGGGAGTGTGCTGGACGCTGACGTCGTTTTCAGCCTGGCACCGGAACCAGTCCGACGTCTGGTTCAGTGGGAAGGAGAAGTTGGCTGGCTGCCCAGGGTTCCGAGTCTGCTGCATGTGGATGTGCCCGCTCCTCCTGACCAGTCTGTAGGTGATGGGTGGGCTGCCCGAGGATGCCTGGCAGAACACCTCTACCCTGAGGCCTGACCCCCTGTCCAACAGGGTGAAGTCAGCTTGCAGCTGGGACACCGGCTCTGGCAGGGTGGGAGAGGGCGGGAGCACAGGTGTGGCTGGGAGACTTTAATGCCCTCTCCCTAGCCAATTCCCTCAGTACACATGCCTAATGAGCCTAGTGGCCTAACTGATTGATTGCTCCTCCAGGCAGCCTTCTGGATTTCTCCCTCCGCCTCGCGTCTGAGCTTCTACCCTACTTGCAGTGTATACCATACAATTTCATACATGTATTTGGTTTTATTTTCATGTGGTATATTCTGGGTTGCCAGACTTAGCAGCTAAAAATACAGGACACCCAGTTAATTTTGAATTCAGATTAACAATGAATAAAATTTAGGCAGTTTCTTAAAGATGAGACAGTCCAAAGAGGAAGAAGGAAACCAACGTTTATCAAGCACCTTAAGAAAATGCTGGTTTGGCAATTCCTCAAAAAATTAAAGAACTACCATATGACCCAGCAATTCCACTCCTAGATATATACCAAAAGAATTGAAAACAGGGACGCTAACAGATACTTGTACACACGTGTTCACAGCAGCACTATTCACAACAGCCAAAAGGCGGAAACAGCCCAGATGTCCATCAATGGATGATGGATAAACAAAATGTGGTCCATCCATATGACGGAAGAGTATTCATCCATAAAAAGGAATGAAGCACTGACACGTGCTACAACATGGATGGACCTTAAAAACCTTATGCTGAATGAAATACGTCAGACACAAAAGGCCACATGTTGTATGATTCTATTCATGTGAAATACCCAGAATTGTTTAAATCCCCAGAGAATTCCCTGGTGGTCCAGTGCTCAGGACTCTGCGCTTTCACTGCAGGGGGCACGGGTTCGATCCCTGGTCGGGGAACTAAGATCCCACATGCTTTGCAGTGTGGCAAAATAATAAAAAATAAAATAAAAAATAAAAAATCCCCAGAGACAGAAAGCAGATTGGTAGTTAGTAGGGGCTGGGAGAGGGGCAACGAGGAGTGACTGCTTGATGCATATGGGGATTCCTTTTGGGAAATGTGAATGGACCAAATGCTACTGAATTATCACTTTAAAATGGTTACCTTTGTGTTATGTGAACTTCACCTCAATTTTTTAAAGAAAAGAAAAAAGAAACTGCTGCGGGAAAAGTCTACCTCTTGGGTTTAGACTCTTCCTGCTCAGAACATTACTATAGAGATAAATTGAAATCAGGACGTGAGTAGGAAGCACAGAGAAGTTTGGAACACAGGGTGGGAGAACTGACACTGGCTTCAACTTCTAGAGTCAACAGTTTTGTCCCCTGCGGCAGGGGCCAGGCGCTCTGTCAGTCCTGCATATCACCGCATCCCTGGCCAGAAAGTTACTATCTGTTGGCGGAACGAAGCAGTTGCTCTCAGGTTGCACGCTGAAGCGTGGCATCCCCTCCTTGCAGGGATCTCCTTATGTGATAAAGGGGCGAACCTTGAGTCCTGTGGCCCCGGTGTTCCTTGAGGACACCCTGGAGCTGGCGATTTCCTCCCAGGATGGGGACAAGTAAAGTACAGAGTGGGCCAGGCAGCCAATGAGCTGGCCCAGCGTTCAGGCCTGATACTGGACAGTGGCCTGGAGGCATCTAGGGCCTCTCCACCTTCCGAGGTCAGAGATCAGAGGTTTCCTCATCCAGACCTGCTCTAGGTACCTTCGCCATAAGCATCTCTGCCATACGCATCTTTGCCGCAGGCATTTCCACTGCCAACATTTTCACTGCAAAACTAATTGGCCTTCCAATGCGGAAGTCCCGAAACTGATACCTCTCTTAAGGAAGGAAGAAATTTTAGTAAACAAGAAAAAGTGGGGGCTTTCCTGGTGGCGCAATGGTTAAGAGCCTGCCTGCCAATGCAAGGGACACGGGTTCGAGCCCTGATCAGGGAAGATCCCACGTGCTGTGGAGCAACTGAGCCCACGTGCCACAACTTCTGAGCCTGTGCTCTAGAGCCTGTGAGCCACAACTACTGAGCCTGCGTGCCACAACTACTGAAGCCCGCGTGCCTAGAGCCCGTGCTCCGCGACAAGAGAAGCCACGGCAATGAGAAGCCCGCACACCGCAATGAAGAGTAGCCCCCGCTCACTGCAACTAGAGAAAGCCCGCATGCAGCAGCGAGGGCCCAACGCAGCCAAAAATAAATAAATATAAATAAATTTAAAGAAAAGAAAAAGTGTGATGCTGAACGAGAAGATGAATCAACAGGCAAAAAAAAGGGATAAAATCCTATGAACAAAAGACTTGGAAGACAAGTGATTTAGATACAACCCACAAAATAAAGTCAGTTATTTGTGCAGTATTGCCATGAATCTACACACATTTAAATATATTAACATATTTTCTATTTCATAATAAAGTCTTTCATTTTTCAATTCATTTTTCATGTTTCCTTATGTCCTTTTAAATGTCCCTCTTTTGTTTATTTTTTTATATTCACAGGGCGAAATTGCCTTCTGGCCAATTAGTTAATTAGTTATGTGGTGACAATGCCTATGGCAAAGATGCCGTGGGCTGCAGGTGTGGTGGCCAGGCTTCTGCTCCCAGACAGGTCAACATCTGGTTCAAAGGGACAATCGGAAAGCAGGGGGCAGGTGGGTATGACCCAGACCACGAGAGATGTTACAGTGGAGGGATCCTAAACTTGGAGAGGTTGGACGGAAGTAGAGAAACAGGCTACTTAGGAAAGGCAGGACTTCAGAAGAACCGGGAGACCAGATGCTCACAGCACCCAGAGGACTCTCCTCCCTGGACCCAGGACCAAAACCCACTCTGCAGCCACTCCCAGCAGGCATTCATCCATCCAAACCGCCTCTCTGCTTGGGAGTAATTTTTCTGTTTTGTAGGCAGATCCTGGAGTCGATTTCGATGTAGAAAACATCTGTAAGATCTTCCTATTGGTCTGATCTTGCCCACACCAAATTCTCCAAGACAGCGATCGCGATTAAACAAAGATGCCTTCTGAATGGGGGCTTGGGAGAGAAGTCTGAATGATTCATGGTGGGCACTTACCTGCCTTTTCAAGGAGAGTGTGTAGGGGGGGGATGCTTGGGCCGGGGGCGGGGTAGAGAGAAGGGTGTATGAAATCTAAATATCATATACCTCATTCCTCATCCTTGCCCTGCCAGGCACATTGGCTCTGGAAATGCTGCGATCAGAAAACTGCCCACTGAGCAGAGAACTGGAAGAAACTAGAATATGATGTTCTTCAGAGACATTTCCTAGGAATCCTAAAGTTTCTGACTGCTAAGCATATTTCCTTCTCAACCAGGGGTGATTTTGCCTCCAGGGGACCATTGTGTCCAGAGACATTTTTGGTTGTCACCAATGGGGGGTGAGATGCTCCTGGCATCTAGTTGGGAAGAGGCCAGGGAAGTCGCTAAACATCGTACAATGCACAGGGCAGCCCCCATAACAGAATTATCCAGCCCCAATGGCAGTAGTGTCAAGGCTGAGAAACTGGTCTAGACAACTAGCAGCGGCTTTGCAGAATCAGGATTCTCTCCTTGCCCACGGCTGCTCAGACACCGCAAATCTTTTCTCATCAGCACCTCTTTCTAAACTTCATGAGAACCCCATTTTTTCATACTATTTTTTTTCAAACACTCCTTCATGCAAAATCTTTGAAGTTAAGTAAAGCTCTATCTAGAGTTTAATCTACTCTCCAGGGCACCAGTTTGCAAACTGCTACCAACAATTTCGTCAACGTGACTCTGGGGCCCAACGGTCAACGGCTCTTGGGGCCAGAATCTTCCTCCCCAGGGAAATGCGGGTCCAGGCTTAAGGGTGATGACACTTTTGCTCCCTTCACTGTGGGGAAATGACCTTGACTTAACAAAAATGGAAAGAAAAAGCTGGCCCACCTTCATTTCCATTTCGATGGCCATTAATAGAAGCCTGATTTACATAAGTTCACAGACAGGAGCCACTTTCTTTTTTAGTGCCCTACAGGGTAGAGCATTCACTTTTTATTCTAACAAGACTTGTGTGGGTCTTTCCTTTTGATTATTTAGTTTATGCATCTAGCCCACCCATAACGAGTGGTCTATCATTTAATTACAAATGCATCATCTGTGTCTGAACATTTGAACGATAGGATGGCACACTCAGAATTTGATGAAGTGACAAGGACACCCTGGGGACCGGAAGCTGAGCCAGGCCAGGGCTGGGGTGATCGAATGGCTGTGCAGAGCCTCCCACTGTTGCTAAAGAAAGAGCGAGCGGCTTAGGGCTGTGCCCAGGCCGGGGCATTGGGCTGCCGCCCAGCTGGGCTCGGAGACCCTTCAGGATCGCCCCTACCTCTCCCTAGCTTGTTTCTGTGATAACCCAGAAGCTTGGAGATTGGAGTCCCAACCCTGGAGGTCCAATTCATTAGACCTGAGCTCAGGCCCAGGGATCTGATGAGGGTTGAACAAGCAGCCCATCTGTTGAGAGTTGAATTTTGTCCTCCAAAAAAGAAGATGTATTCAAGCCTTAACCCCAGGTACTTGTGAATGGGACCTTATTTGGAAATGGGGTCCTCACAGATGGACTTCAGTAACCCATGCTGGATTAGGGTGGGCCCTAAAGAGAAGAGACAAAGACACACACACACACAGGCCATGTAAAGACAGAGGCAGAGTTTGGAGTGATGCTGTCACAAGCCAGGGAACGCCAAGGATTACCACAGCCCCCAGGAGCGAGGCTTCAGATGAAGCCTCCAGAACCAGGAGAGAATCAATTTCTGTGTGGTACTTCGTTAGAGCAGCCCCAGGAAACTAGCACAGCCCCTTACAAGTGAAGCCGGTTTCAGGAGTGGGGGGGGAGGGGACAGTTATCAAGATTCGTTTGTACGCACTCTGAATCTGTCCTTCAACCGGCCGCGCCCCAGCCCCCCACCCCGAACATTGTCTTCTTTCATGGCAGCCCCACGGGAGACCCCAGGTCCCCAGGTCACCCTCATCTTCCTGCCCCACCCTTTCTAGGGCTCTGAAAGTCTCCCTTTACGTCCCACCTCCCCCTGCGCCCTCTGGAAGGCTGGTAGGCTCAGTTGGCACCAAATCCCGTAACCCTCAAGCTTTCCTCTCACATCTCACCTTCTACACCTAATGGAAACCAGCCTCCCCTCCCCCGGGCAGTGCCTACACCAGTGGTATCTCAGGTGGCGGGGGATCCTCACAGCCTTCCCAACACTGGCCTGGGATGGCGAGGGCGGGCATCCTCTTGCTATTTCTGGACCACTCTCCCTCCTCCCTCCCTAAACAGCAGCCTTGAACCTCATGTCTTCAGACACCGCACCCTGCCCCTCTGGGTTACAATTACCTAGAAATGCCCACCATCCCTTGAAGATTCTTGTGCCTGGTTCCTGCTACACTCAATACTGCACTTGCCATGATTCTTGGGGATTTCAAAATACACAGACAGAAACGTTCCAAAATCTTGGCTCTTAACACCCAATATCTCAGGCCCAACCTCTTGTTCCCATCAGTAGTAATCAGTTGTAAGGCTGCCCTTGACTTCGCCAGTCCCCCAGTTGCTCAGACCAAAAACCCCCAAGTCATCCGTCTTCCACAGCTGTGTCTTTCCCATCCCATCCCATCCCATCCATCAGCAAAGGCCTTCAGAATATATCTTGACCACCTTGCCAGGCCTCCTGGCTATCAACCAATCTCTCCTCTGGATCCCGGGAACAGTCTAAAGCCTCTCTGGGATTCTACCCTTCATCCCCATCTCATCTCTTCTCAACACAGCAGCCAAAATGACCCCAGGAAGAGTAAATCAGGTCAAGCCTTCTGCTGCAACCCCTCCCATTGCTATGCCCACAGGGCGCCCCCTACTCAACACTGCACCCCCCACCTCATCCAACACTCCCCTGCCCCTGCTTCCTGTGCTCTGGCCATGCTGGGGCCTCAAGCAGCACCTGGCACCAAACAGATGCTCAACCAGTAATTATTGAATGACTGGATGAATGAATGAATGATTTGTCAGTCGGTTCCTTAGGAGTTTAGTTAGCAGGACTTGCTGGGCAAGAGTCTGAGCAGAAGTCAGGGGCCGGAGGCGGGTGGACCGGCCCTGCCCAGGTACTTGCTGGAGATCCAGAGGCCAGGGCCCAGGGCTGTTCTCCTTTTAGCGGAAACACCATGATGTGTTTGTTTTTAAAGCAAATGAGGAAATGATAGTTCAGCCCGCGCCGCACTCAAGTGAGACCCACCCTTAAGTGGAATAGAGGCGGCTGCAGCTGCAGCCCTGAGACCAGGGAAGGTACAGGTCCAGATGAGGCCAGAGGAAGGGCAGCCGCCCTTGCAGAGATGTGGAGAGGAGGAGGTGACGGACCCCCTTGACTTTAAGGGTCACGGGGCCAGAAATGGGGGCAGGAGAAGGAAGGGGAGTGGAAAGGTGGAGGTGGCAAAGCTGAGAGGAGGAGGGATGGCCACCAGGGCCCCTCTCACTGGCTCTGTACACCAGGCGGCTGGTGGAGAGAGGGGCCCTGACACCTTCCTGTTGCCTCTGAGAGTCAGGCAGTTTCCCCTTTGCTGGACCTCGGGGAGGGGGGAGCCCGGACTCCCTCACTCTCTCACTCGCCCTCCTCCTGGGCCAAGGCACCCCACCAGAATGCCCCCAGCCTGCCCTGGGGTCACACCCACCCCGAGGGGCTTCTGCTACAGATCAGGCACTCAGGTAGAGTGACTGGGGTACACCTGCCAGGGGACACGCCCTCTGCCCGCCTCCGCTGGTAATATCACACACAGCCCAAGGGGAAGCCAAGCACTTTCCTTGCCCCGCGTTCTGTCTGTTGTCCCGCCCACTCCCACCTCCTGCAGAGCCTTCTCTCCTCCAACCCTCCAGGGCCCTGCAAGGTTGAGGCTGGGGTCCAGAACCGTCCAGCGGTCTAGCAGCAGACGCCACCCACCAGCAACACCCTTCCCCCGGCCGGCCAAGGCCTCTACCGTGGGTGGGGCCTCTGACTCCAGGGTCCCCATCTGGGGGTACTCTGCCCTCCAGCATGCTGGGAAACTCACCTTTCTCCTGCTTCGCGGAGCTGCTGGTGGCTGTAAGAGAGGGGAGGGCGGTTAGGAGAGCCCAGGGTGGAGGGGAGGCCAGAGCCCACCCAGAGAGCCTCGTCCTGAGCCCAGAAGGAGGCCCAGGACTCCACAAGCACCTTCACTCACAGAAGCTCTTTGGAGCCCAGAGCATTTCGTATCATCAGCCCATTCTGCAGATGAGTAAAGAGTGGGCCCAGAATGGTGAAGCAATAATTAAGGGGCTGGTCTGAGACTCAAGCCTAAACCTTCCCCTCTCTGTCCTGTGCTTCCAGAGGTGTCTGGGCCTTTGGGTCCCACCTCTCCTGTGCTCCCTAGGCCCCTGGACCCTGAGCCTTCCCTCTCAAGGCCCTGGCAGTGGCCCCCTCCCACGATGTCCCTGGGCAGCTCACCTAGCGCGGCCAAGCAGAGCAGTGGCAGGACTCTCATGCCTCTGCCGCGTGGGGCCCTCAGCCAGGCGAGCAAGAGCTTCCTCGAGCGAGGCCAACTCCACTCCAGAGCCTCTGGGTGCTCCCTGGGTGGGTGCGTGCCTGCAGCAGGGAGATAACCTGGATGCCACAGCGCCCCAGGGCTGGGCCCGGGACGGGACTCTCCCCACACGCCCAGGGAGTTAGGAGGGGCCTGGAGCCACACCAGGGCTCACAGTCGCTGCCGCTGCCGAGCTGTAGGACCCCAGGGTAGAAGCTGTCCGTGTCCTCACCCTGGAGTATGTTATGGTAGCCAGCAGGGGGAAATTAAGCTTGCTAACCCGCGGATTTTGAGATGAGAGGATCATCCCAGATTATCGAGGTGGGCCTGATGTAATCATGAGGGTCCTTCTGAAGAACTGGTGGGTTGGACCCCTCAGGGCTGGGGGCTCAGGGCAGAGAGAAGAGAGGGGGCAGGTAAGGTGGGACTAGGACCCATCCAATCCCACAGAGGCTTTTTTTTTTTTTTAAATGAATGAAGTGACTTTATTGAAACACTCCCTGTTTATACACTGACACAGCTGCATGCGTTTTTCTCCTGCTATCACGGAACGTGGAGCTTTGATTTGCACACAGGTGCCTTCCTCAGGGAAGATGTCCCACCCCCAGGGAACAATTTGCTTCCTGTGCGGGCTCTTCTCTCCTACAGAGCCTCACAGGTCAGTGGCACTCACACCCCAGGAACGGGCACCTGACCCAAGGAAGGCCAGTTACAGCCCTGCCCTGGGGCCCCTAGGCCCGGCTCAGGGGCACCCAATGAGGCCTGGGCGTGTTGGGAAGCTGGTCTGGTGGGATGACCCTGCCCAAGCCTGGGCACAGTGTCCTGGAGCTCCCCGGAGGACTAAGCTTTGTCTGTCACCTCGGTGGTCCCTTCTCCTCAGTGGGCAAGAATCAGCATCTGTCCCTCGCCACCCAGAGTCCTGACTCGTACCCCTGGGGATGTGCTCTGGGGACCCACCTACCTCTCTGCATTTGGGCAAAAGCTAATCTTCTCTTAGTTTTCCTAGCGAAATTCCCTTCCAGAAAGTCTGTTCTCACTCTGCCGGGAGGGGTGCGTGGAAGGAATTGACGACTGAAGGCAGTCAGATGGGTCCCCGCAGCTGCGGGCAATCTGTTGCCTGAAGTCCCAGAAGCTCGAGGTTTTTCCTCTACGTTGTGCTCAGGGCTTCTGATTCGAGCTGAGGCAGCTCATGAGAAGCCTCCCCCTTTTATCGGTGTGTCTGGGGAGCCAGAGTCAGAGCAGAGAACGGTGGGTGGACTCGAGGGACAGTTCCCCCAGGCCTTGGTGGGACCGGGGGCATCTTTCCTGCCTCACCCCGGCTACCCCTCTCCAGCCATCACCTGTGTGCCCCATCAGATGAGGGCTGTTTCTCTGGGCTGTTCTGCGCCTCTTCTCCACAGGCTGCAGGTGTGACAGCACTGAGTAGGTTGCCCCAGGTGAGCCCAGGTCACCTAGATGGAGCGGAGTCAGGGTGTTCTCAAAGCTCTCCTGTCACCCACTAGACTGACATTTCATGATTTCTGCCCACCGAGGGCCAGTCTCCTCTATGATAAATGGCCTTACCAGCACCTCCTTGTGTCACTTTCCTGGGAGGGTCCCCTGGGTGGGAATCTGTGCTGGGCTGCCTTGGTCAGAGTAGCTGGGAGCCCTCTCAGGGCTGGGTGGGGAGTCCGGGACCCCTCCACCCCAAGGTGGAGGCACTGGGGCTCCTGCCCTCCCGCACCTGCACTGGGCTCTTGCACCTGGTGAGGCCCTGGCTTCACTTACTGCAATAACCCCAGGGGCCTCTCCCTGCCCACGTGTGTCTTCTTTGCTACTGGTAGAGGCTCAACGTTACCTGACCCCGGGGCTCTCCAAGCCCAGCCATAGGTGTGCTGGTTCCGCCTTCACTCTGGTTGTCCTCGTGGGCCCCACAGCCCAGTCTAGAGCCCTCAGAGTCCCAGTTTCCGCAGCTCAGGGCCGCCCAGCCCGTCTCTACACCTTGGCTCAGGCCGTTCCTCTGCCTTCATCTCCTGCCTGAGTCCTCCCTCCCCCAAGGCCCCGCTAGTCGCCCATTCCACGAAACCCTCCTGCTGACTGTGATGGCTCCCCCCTGAGCCCCAGGTTGCCTCGCTGGGCGGGCACGGTCACAGGGCCATCAGGGCCCCTTCCCATCTCTCCCACTTTGCTCCTTTAGGCCAATGACCATGTTGTAATAGGGCCTCAACTGCTCTCCCAGGAAGGACACTATGTAAGTAACTGCTCATTCAGTTCTCACAACCACGCAGAGGAGGGTGGTGTCATCCCCAGGTTTTGGTCAAGCAAACTGAGGCCCCGAGTTTGAGTTCCTCAAGGTCCCAAAGCTCGTGCCCCTCACACCCGGTGATGCACTTGGCGGGTTCTCTGAAGGCACGTGAAGGTGATGAGAAGGACCTGGATGCCTCAGCGCTGCAGGTTCTCCCGCTTCGCACCCAACAGCATCACCCCCGGGGGCTCATTAAACCACAGCGCTGGGCTCCACCCTTAGAGGAGGTGGGGTGGGGCCTGAGAACTGGCTTTTCTAACAAGTTCCCAGGTGATGTTGGTGCTGCTGGTCGGGGACCACACGTTGACCTTAAGCTGCTAATTAACAACGTGTGTCACTTTCTTTGGGGCCAGGCTGGTGCCCTTCCCAAGCTGAGCACGTAGCTCCCCGTGTCTCCCGCAGCCTCATCACCAGCCCCAGAACAGGGCCCAGCACTTGTTGACAGGCGGATGGGTCATGTGATGCTGGGTGAGTGACAGAGAGGGACAGCGATAGGAGGAGCTGAGCCAGCCAAGACTCCAGTGACCACGTGAAGCCCCTGGACTGAGGGCGCCGGGCCAGAGCTGCCCAGATGCCATGTCCAGGCTGGGAATCCAGCCAGGCGCTGGCCTCCTGCTGCTGGAAGTAGAGCCTTGTCAAGCACGTCCTGGGGTTTCTCCTGACCTTCCCTCCTGACGGCTCTTTAGGCCAGCAATCCTCAACCCTGGCTGCCGGTGAGAGTCACCTGGGAGCTTTAGAAAGTCCCGATGCCTGGCTGCTGGCTGCACCTGGATCAATCGCGTCAGAATCGCTGGCACAGGGCCAGCATCTGACGGGGCTTCTCAGGAGTTCTCCGAGGCTGAGCACCACAGATTGAGAACCTCTGCAGCCTCGGCACCGGAGGCTTGGGAATCTTGGACGCAGCCCTGCCTTCTTGGGCAGCGGGCTCCGCTACCTCCCGGGGCCCACACTCGGCGTGTCTCATGATGCAGGGCAGATCTGAGCTCTGCCCCCTGCTGACTCATAACGTCTGTGGGTCTCAATGGTCTCACACGTGAAGGAGGAACTACAGGAGGTTGTGGAGGGTGCCTGCAGTCAGAGCACAGTAAGCCCCCACTGTTTGCTCTCACTGCGGCCAGGCCTTCCCCTTCCCGCAGGTGGAGGTCTCTGGACTTTTATAATGGTACTACCCAGGGTAAACAATTCCTGAGCACTGCCAATGGATGTGTATTTATAAACTGCATTCATGGGTTACTATACTAACATATTATGCATATTATAAACCATTCAACAAAAATAGAAACTTTTAAGGATTGAGATAAAAATATAAATACAAGTTCCCATATTTTCTTCTTGATGCCCCTAGGTGTATGCATCCCACCTTGGGGCACCCTGCTGGAGGGCCCACTGAGAGAGGCGGTGGTCACCAGGGGTCACGAGCGTGGGGCGAGGGGGCAGGAAGTGGGGAGCTGCACACGGGGCCCTGGGGAAGCTTCGGGCAGTGGTGGGGGTCGGTGCTACAGCTCCGAACCGCTGGGGAAGCGGCATCTACGGGCGGGGACCGGGACACCGCGCAACCCGGCGGGATCCTCAAGGGAGGGTTCCGGCCGGGGGTGCCTGGGTCCTGGGGAGCCCGGGCACGGGAATCCGGGGCACAAGGATCTCGGGCGCGAACCTCGGGAGTGAGGGGACTCAGGCCCCAGAGAGTCGCCGGAGCCCGGCTCCGGCAGCAGCCGCGACAGGTCATCCACCAGGTGCCACTTCTCCTGCACTTGCTGGGGCGGAAGCGGGGAGCGAGCGGCCGGTTTACGAGCGGCGCCTCCTCTCACCAGTGGCCGCTGGAGAAGCGGCCGGCCTCGCAGTGGCAGCTCCGAGGCCCCGCCCCACCAGAGTTTCCCCTTCCCCGCCCCCGCTACGGCCCCGCCCCACCAATCTCCCGCCCTATCCCTAGACCCCGCCCCGCCGGGCCATAGACCGCGCCCCTCCAGATCCCGCCCCAGCCCAAGGCCACGCCCCATCAGGTCCCGCCCCAGCCTGGCCAGAGACCACGCCCCCACGAGAGTTTCACCTCCTACCTCAGCCCAAGCCCACACTCCCATCCATTAAACCGGGTCCCCAAGCCTAAAGCCACACTCCTGTTGCGCGGCTCCCGGCCGGAGGCACCGGTTCTCTCCCTCCACCTTCCCCGCTTTTATCCGCGGCCTGAGGCCACACTCCCGACAGGGTCTTGCCCGCAGTCCGTGACCCCTCCCCAGTCCGGCGGACACTCACCCACACCAGTTGCTTCCGGAGCCCCCGGATGGCCCTCGCGCTGGCCTGGGACTGGGAGACGCACACGGTCAGGACAAGGCTTTGGATAGACGGGGATGCAAGGTCAGTCAGCCCCCTACTTCCTCCTTCCCTACCCCAGTCTCTTAAAAACCACCTCCCGGGGTCTTCTCTCTTCCACCTCCCGGGGTCTTCTCTCTTCCAGGTTCCTAGACACCGCTTTCTCTCTCCTCTCCTTCCTCCCACTGGTCGCTCAGCCCCTCTCCTCTAAATGGCAGTAAGAGTAACAACCGCGGCAGGCTCACAGCGTGTCTGCACCAGGCAACATGCTTCCCCAGTGGTCACTTAAAGTGCCCGCTTTACAGGTGAGGGCCTGAGGGGGCTGCCCAGGGGCACAGGGCAACCCCCAGGCCACCTGCCCTTGGGACCCTGGCTCCCTGCGACCTTGGGCTCTCCTTGTCTGGCCCCCAGATCCCATGAGACTGGCTGGGGGTGCCCCCTCCCTCGGCCCCTGCTGCCCTGAAAGGCACCTGAGCAGGATGAGGAGGGGGAAGCTGAAGGCGTGGGAGCCCAGGTAGTGCAGGATGCGCTGGCTAGGGGGTGGGAGCCGGAGGGCCACCAGCTCTGGGACCACCTGCCAGGGGGCTGAGTAGTTGGTGAAGAGGCCACAGTCCCAGGAGGAGCGGATGCTGGGGAGAGACCGCCAGAGGAGGGCCGGTGTCAGTGCTCGGGTGAGGAGCTGCCGGCCCGGCAGCCTCAGCCCCTCTGCTCCCCTCACCTGCTGACCACATAGCCCAGGGGCGCAGCGGCCAGGAGCAGGCCCAGGATGAGCACCAGCTGGAAGAAGAAGATGGAGCTGGAGGCGCGGAATGGCCGAGGGGACGCCCTGGAGTTCCTCAGCAGGGTGTACTAGGGAGCGAGCAAGGACACAGGGGGCGGTCAGCGCAGTGTGCAGATGGGAGGTGCCCGGCGGGGCAGCAGCAGGAGGTGAGGGCTGCTCTGCTGTTGCCGCTCGAGGTGCCCACACAGGTGCGGCCCTGCTCCCTCCCAGCCCCTGAGCCCTCACCTTCTTGATGTAGAAGGTGAGGAAGATGAAGATGCTGTTGAGCAGGGGCAGCAGGGGGCAGTAGAAGAGGCCCATCCAGGTGACCGTCTGTCCCTCCACGATGTCCAGCACGTTCTTGGGCAGCAGGAACTCCTCCCGGTCCAGCCAGGCCCAGAACCGGCCCGAGAACCGCTCCACCAGCAGCCTGGGGGAGGGGAGTGTCCAGGTACCCACCACCCAGAAGTGTGTGGACCTTGTGGGTCCTGGCTGTGGACCATAACACACTCACACGGAAACATGCTGTAGAACTGCTCATCCCTGGCTGTGGCCACTGGCCACGCCCAGACACGCCCACTCCACCCCCGTAGTGTCCCCACGAGGCTCACCTCCTAGGCAGGCTGACAAGGAAGGTGAAGGCCACCATGAGGAGGAAGTTGAAGATGCTGAGTTTGTACAGCTCCTCCCCCACCGAGTCCTCCCAGCACTGGTCAGAGGGGGCATCTGTCACTACCCTCGGTCCCCAACCGCCCCTCACCCACCCGCTGGGGGACTCTGTGGTCTGGGAGCCTTGCCTGGAGGCTGATGTGATTGCTAAGCTAAAACCCAGGCCTGGAGTAAGATTTGAGCAGACAAAGCCCACAGTCTGGGCTGCCTCTCTGCACAGTGCAGAATGTGATGTGAATGGCGCCCCCTGGAGGTGACTGCTGGGTGGGCAACTCTGCCCACAGCCTCTCACAAAGGTGAGACCCTGAGAAGGACGAGGAGATCAAAGAGGTGGGGCTTTGCAGAGGACAGGAGGGACAGGCCCTGATGGAGTCACCGGCCACCTGGTAGTCACATGCGTTGTAGCCGTAGGACTCACAGCTGGTCTTGTTTCTGCCGATGCACAGCACAGTCTGGCCCAGCGAGAAGCAGAACATTCCCAGGCTGGCCAGCTTCAGCACCACACACCTGGGGGTTAGGGGAGGGGGCGGGGACTGTGTCAGGAGAGGAGCCCAGGTACATGGCACATCTACTCGGGACACAGGTGTGGCTGACATCTGCATGAGCTCAAGTCTCTCCCGGGCCCAGCCCCCTCTAAACCCAGAGCCCAGCCTCCTTCCAAACTGCTCCATCCGTGGCGATGTTTCCCGAAGTGCGTTCCCTAGAATCTTGGTCTCCAGATGATTCACAGGAGAAAGGTTCTCTTTACATCAGTTTGGGAAACACGGCACAGTCCAGCCATCCTCCCCTCACATCCAGCTTGGAGATTCACAGGCACATACGTGCTTTTATATCATTAACGCAGGTGAGATCTTTCTTCTAAGGACTATTAATGCCCTAGTCCATTTACACTGTCCATATATCACAAACACGTGCATGCATACTCCTGAATAATATGTAACTGGATCACACAGGCAGGGTGGCCTAACCCAAAACGACTGCCTGCACATTATATCAAAGTGTGGACTTTCTTTTTTTTTTTTTACTTTTTGTCCACACTCCGCGGCATGTGGGATCTTAGTGCCCCGACCAGGGATCGAACCCTTGCCCCCTGCATTGGAAGCATGGAGTCTTAACCACTGGACCGCCAGGGAAGTCCCATGAAGTGTGGACTTTCAAGGCAGATGCATGGCCGGAGCCTGGCTGGGAACAGTGGTTCTTGTGTTGAGGAAGGCAGGGGTGGGTGGGGGCTTATTTTTATCTTTCATCCTTTTGAGCATTTTGAATTGTTTTTTTTTTACCATGTGCACGTGCTATTACCCATTCCAAAAATAAAATTTCAAACCAAACACAATCTGCCTCGGAGGGACGCAAAATGGGCTCCGGACAGCTTCCGTGCCAGGGAAGCCCAAGGAAAAGCAGGCCCTGCCAAGTGAGGGGTGGGTGGCAGACGGAAAGAGAACCTGGGCTGGAGCTGGTGTGTGTGTGGGGTCCTGCGGGTGGGTGGGTCCAAGGCAGGACCCGAGTCCTGGCAGAGGAGACAGAGCAGAGCCTGGGGGCGGAGGAGGGCTTGAGTTTGAACCTGCACCCAGCAGGCATGGGGAGCCTCCCTTGGCCACGTCGCTTGACCCATTCAGACCTCAGTGTCCTCATCTACCCAGTGGCAATGAGGATGGTCCCAACTTCACAGGTCACGTGAGGATATCAAGGTGAGGGGTGTAAACCCTCGGGGCACATGGGAGGGAGCTGTGTTCCTAGGTGGGTGATTGTGGTACCCAACGTCCCCTGGCAAAAACAGTCACTGGCTTGCTTTGGATGGTGGGGACTGGAGAACCTTAGCCCGGGGCCCCCCAGACTGTGTGTGGGAGCAGCTGCCTGCCTTCCCTTGCACGGGACCCCTGGTGCCAGGTGATAACCAAGATGGGCGGCAGGACACAGCCCTTCAATGCCCTCCACACTCCGTCCCACCTGTCACCCCCCAGGTGTCACTCACCAGATAAGGGTGAGGTTGACCTCAGTGTTGGGAGGGTAGTTTTCCAGCTGGACCAGGAAAACAAACAGCAGGGGACCCAGAAAGTTGACCAGGGCGATGACCCCAGGGGGCAGGTACTGGAGCAGCAGAAACAGGGACTCCTGTGGGGAGAAGCGGATAAGGGGGTGCCACGGGCTGGAGGGCCCCCAGCGGCTCCCCCATCCCCTACGACCCCCTCAAGTGTAACTCTGGTGCAGGCCCGGAATCTGGAAGCCCACGGATTATTCCCAGTGGCAGCATGGCAGCAGGGGGATATCCACAGGTAGAGCCTGTCTGACTTGGTTATGACCTTGGGCAAATTGCTTTAACCTCTGTGAGCCTCGGTTTCCTCTTCTGCAAAGTGGGACCATCCCGTCTCCTCCCCCAGGTCTGGCCAGGATTAAATAAATGCATGTCAGTTGCCTGGCACCTCCTTGTTGTCCTGCGAGTACTTGGTGGCCCAGAAGATAGCACTGATGGCCCCAACCACCAGGAGCCCGATGAGGATGTTGACCCGCAGGTAGGTGAGCAGGTGGCAGGCCCTCTGAACCCGGGTCTGATGCTGCACCATCAGCAAGTGACGCCCCTCCTCCAGCTCCACCTGTCATGGGGGCAGGGGCAGGGGCAGAGGCGGGTTAGGGCTGGCCCAGGTGTAAGGCGAGGGGGCTGGCAAACAGCCCCAGGTCGGTGTGCGTGGGGAGAAAGGCTGCCAGGCTCTAGGCAAGGTTGGGGTGACGCTGAGGCGGGGACAGACGGGCTGGTTTTATCTAGAGCACCCCCAGAGTGCCGTGCAGGTGAGCGCTCACACCCAGACACGGCACAGCCCCCGCCTCCAGCTGGAAAACCGTGTGTGCACACACACACACAGACACGCTCCCACACTCAAGCCACACGCTCACACACACAGTCCCACGTGCTCTCACACTCCCGCACACTCCCATCTCACACTCACGCACACTCCCATCTCACACTCACGCACACTCCCATCTCACACTCACGCACACTCCCGTCTCACACTCATGCACACTCCCATCTCACACTCACGCACACTCCCGTCTCACACTCACGCACACTCACGCACGTCCTCACACACCTTGAACTCGTGGCTGATCTCATGCTTCTTGATGGTGGCTGCCTCCTGCCCCTGGATGCGGAAGTCCCAGGAAGAGAAGACCTTGGCGCTGAGAGGCGACCTGTAGTCCTGGCCCAGGAACATCTTCTGCGGCAGCCCCTTCACCATCCTGGAGGGGGCAGGAGGCCAGGGCTCAGCCTTGGCTTGGCTCTGATCTGGGGTGGGAAGCCCCAGGCAGCCGTAGGTGCAGCCTTTGGCCTCGGCCTGGGTGGGGGGGTGGGGACACAGGAGCGGGGGCCCCGCTCCTGAGGTCTGCAGCTGGGGATGCAGAGTTCCGGCCCTGGAACCTCCACTGGCAGGGACTCCCTGCCAGCTTGGGGGTACCACGCCAAGGAGGGGTGATCAGGGAAGACCCCCCTGGAAAGGGGTGGAGGCAGGGGCTCTGCTCTCACCGCTGTAGAATCCCACAGAAGCAGAGGAGCAGGCAGGCCAGTGGGCTCAGGAAGTAGGCCAGGCGGATGCTGTATACTGAGCTGCTCTCAGGCCCCGCTCGGTACGCGCCGTAAAAGAGAAAGGTGTTGTTGAAGGCCTGGGGAGGTCAGACGATGACAGCTGAGCCAGGCTGTGTGCTAAGTGTTTTCTTGCTGTTAACACATTAGCTCTCACAGTAACCCCATCAGGTAGGGAATACGAGTATCCCCATTTCACAGAGGCTCAGAAGGGTTAGGCAACTTGCCTAAGGACACACAGTTTGGAAGAAGAGCCAGGACTGGAACACGGGAGCCCGCGCCGTAACCACCCAGTGGCTTCCAGGAATGAGGGTAGGGTGGTGCTTATCCCAGAATCCTGGACACTTTTCCCTTCTTGTCCTTCAAACCCCCACCCCAGCTGGGCTCTGAGGGCCGTGGGCACACGTCCATGGGCCTGGGCTGTGCACAGTGGCCTCAGCCTCTCTCTGACCCCACTGCTGACCCAGCCAGCCTGTCTGTGGAGGACTGTCTCCCTAGAAGCCAAAGTGCCCTTGGAGGGGTGAGGGTCCTCTTAGACTGGGGTTCCCTGAAACTAGATCACCATGTCCCCCAGCCTCCCTGGTCCATAGCCAGGACAGACCCACTCACCCTGCTGGTTAAAACATTCCAAAGTAGATTGTTGAACTTGGGAACACCAGTCTGGGGTTGGTGGCCACCAGGACACTGGAAGGCTGTCGAGGAGGGAGAGGGGTCCAATAGGGAAGGGTCCCCAAGGCATAGGTGAGACTCTGCCCCTCCCACTCCATAGCCTCCAATCTCAGGAGGCCTGAGCAGGGTCCTGAGGGCATGTCAGGAGGCCTGTCATGCAAAAGGCGAGATCGAGTAGAGCCTCAGGGCTGGACCCAAGCAGGACGATGCCCAGGGTTTGGACACAGAGGGTTGGGGCTGTCCCAGTGGACCAGGCCGCCCAGGGTTCAGGTGGGCTCGGGGGGCACTGTTCCCTCCGTGGGCCAGGCACTCACTGAAGTTCAGAGCAGGTCCTCTGTCAGGAGGGCGGAGCCAGGTCAGGGGCAGCAGGACGAAGCTGGTGGTCAGAAGTAGGGTCAGCAGGTTAAGCAGCAGCAGGAAGCGAAGAAAGGTGAAGTAAGACTGGATTCCGGTGCCAAAGAGGCCTGTGGGGAACAGCAGGTGGGTCAGGAGGCGCCGAGCCGTGGGCCCAGCTGATAACCTGAGGGCTGTGGGGTGTGGGTGACCAGCCTCACAGGGACCTCAGTTTAATGGCCAGTTCTGGAGGCTGGCCTGGCAGTACCTCTAACAGCCACCAGGGGTGCCATCATCCATCAAGGTTTGAAGGGTGGCTCTGGGGGCAGAGGGGGATGTGTGGGGAAGGCGGGGTGGGTTGGTGGGGGTGGAGGGGAGCAATGGCAAGGGGGATAATGCCCTCCTCTGGTTTCTAAACTAGACATTGAGACTCCAGAGAGGGGAGGCAGGAGGTGGGGATTGTGGTTCAGGTCCTACCCCCGATCTCGTAGAGAGCCCCCTCCCAGAGCCCACAGCCCCGGGCCAGCCGCCGTGCTGCCTCCCCCAGGCGCCGTCGTGCAGTCTGCTGCCTGTGATGCCACTGCTGCCAGCACGAGGTCTTCACCCCTTCGGGCTCCCGCAGCTGCCTGGGATGGGGTGGTGATGGGAGGGGTCCCTGAGTCACCCAGCATGCCCACCTGGCCAGGCAGAGCAGCGCCCTGGGCCAGGGAGTCTTCCCATTGCTGGTGATTTCCACCCCCCATCCAACAGGTGCATCCTCTCCCCACCCCCACTGCTCCTCCTCCGCTGTGTTCGGCAGGGTGCTCAGGCACCCACCGGATGAAGCGCTTGTCCACCATGGCGTAGGGCAGCACCCGCACAGGTTCCTGGGAGGAGCACAGCCGCTCCATCTCCTGCTCCCACAGCTCCTCGCCTGTCGGCTCAGGTTCTGGCTCCCCTGGGGCCTGCACCGACCACTGCCTCAGCATCTCTGTGATGGGGTTGAAGTTGGGGTTGTAACGCTCCCCCTCCTGGGAGGGGATGTGGGGTGGCTGTTGAGTGAGTCTCACGGTCTTGGCCCTGGCATGGCCAGTAATGAAGAGAAGGAATCCTGTTGGAGGAGATCTGGCTCAGTCTCCAGCCACATCTCAAAGCAACGTATGGCCTCAGTTTCCCCATCTGTCAAATGGGGAGAAAGGTCCAAAGGGCTCGGAAAGATGGGACGTCACAAACAAAGCCAAGGCCAGGTGTGGCCACAGTTAAGTGCGGTGGGGCCCAAGGCCCGCTCTGCCCCACCGCAACCCGTTACCAGTGGCCGCAGCCCTTCCCCATCGCCCTCTGGCAAGAGACAATTCCATGTGCTGATTCTCCCATCGGGAAGACCTCTCTGCCGCAAACCCCAGCAGTTCCCTGGATTCAGCATCCTGCAACACCTCGAATCTGGACGTGCTGGGACCTCCTCTGTCTTCTACCTGGTGGTCCAGATCCCGGGACTGGGTCCACCCCGGCCCCCCATGGAACCCAGATGGGGAAGCGTGGCTACAGCCCGCCCGTGGGAAAGGGAGGAAGGAAGGGACCTCTCTGCCCCTCAGCAGCGGTTCTCACCCCTCCCCCGCCAGCTGCCAGCAGCTCCTCGGCCTCAGTTCTCTCTTCCGCCCCTTCACGATCCCCCCCTCCCCCCACTATGCACCCAGCTCACCTGGGGACAAGGGACCAAGTCCCCGGAGGAGACCGTCCTCCGACTGGCTCCCGCCACTCCCGGCGGGGCTGCGAGAGAGCCGAGGGGAGGGGTCACATGACAGGAACCCCAGCACCCCTAGCCGTCGCCTCTCCGCACTCCTCTCTCCCCCACCTCCGGCAGTTCCTCCGCGCTCCACTGAGGCCCGCACTTCCTGAGGGGGTGCGGGGCGCCGGCGGGCAGCTGAGAGGCGCGGCGCGTGCGCGCTGGGCGGGGGTCGGGCCCTTCCCCTCCCCACGGGGCACCCGCGGCGTCTGCGCGGAAGGTCTGACCCTGCGGGGCTGCGGTCGGCGGGGCGCGGGCCCCGCCCCTTATCCGCCGGTAGCCCCGGCTCCGCTCGGCTCAGAGGGCGCCATAGTGCAATAACTTAGGGGGTGGGTCCGACCACTTGGGGTTGCTCGATTTTCAGAGGCCCTAGGCGTTATTTCTCAACTTCCCGCCTCCGTCTTTGGCACTTAAGCCGAAGCGGCCCAGCGTCTGGCCTATAGGAAGCGCTCAGGAACCGGCTGCACTCATGCCCCGCCCCGGCGACTTGTCTCGGCCCTTTCTCTCTCTTGGGACCCCCTGGGAGGCCCCGCGGTCCTGTCCTTCCTCCTTCTCCCTCTCCGCCTCCTTGAGGGCCCCCTCATCCCTAACGAGCTCCAGTGGTTTTTTGTGCCTCCCCGCCTGCTCCCCCTCCTGATTTTCCAGATCCCCCTGCCCCCCCCCCTGCTCCGCGCCCCATGCCAGGCCCCAGGCTGGGTGCTGGTGCTGGGCACACAGTGAGCATAGAGATAGAGACGGGACGGGAGAGGGGGGACGGACTGGCAAATGTACATGTCAATAGGAAGTGGCACATGCTCCAACAGGGTTCAATCCCAGAAGGCTCCCCAGAGGAGGTGACTTTAAAGTTGTGCCTGGGATCATGCAAGTAAAACGTGGCTGGAGCATGGGTGTGCAGGGCAGGGAGTAGTGTTGGGGGAGAGGTGGGGGCTGGGCAGAGCTAGTTCTCCAGGCTGAGGTGCCTGTACCAAGATCCATCCTGAGGTAACGACTCTCTATTTGGGCATCCTGGCTTGGCCCACCTGTCCTCCCCTCCAGGAGGGCCCTCTCCTTCCTTTCTGCCTTCCAGCTCACTTTCACCCTGCCCGCCTCTCAAGGCTTCTCCCAACCAGAAATGGCCCCCACCAGTGTCCAAATCCCACCCTTTTCTCAAACCCAAGGGTGACTCTCCTCTGGCCTGCCGGGCTTTTTCGAGGTCAGGTTTCTAGGTAGAGCTCCCAGGTGGACAAGACTCACACCCTGGCCGATGACACCCTGGGGGCTGACTGACCTCTCGGCCCGTTTCCTCATCTGTGAGCTAGGGTCATTAGTGCCCCCCTCCCTGGCTTGTGGGGAATAACGGAGCAAACAGCAACGGGGACAGCCCCTAAGTGTACCTCCTCTCCTCCCCACCTAGCACACAGGAAGTGTGCCGGAACTCTGCTGGAGAAACCACGCCCACATCGGGAGGGCGGAGATAACCCCGGGTTCTACCAGCCGGCTTGGGGCAGTTGTCGCAGGAGGCTGTGCTGGAGGAAGGGGTTACCCAATCTGGTCCTGCAACGCCCGCCGTATCCGTGTGGCTTTGCCGCATGGTGTTATTTTGATAATCGCCCTGGGAAGTGGGCGGGTCTGGAATCATTGTCCCCATTTGAAACTTGGGGAAACTGAGTCCCACAGAAATTGGCTTCAACCAGAGATTGGAACACTTCCAGACACTCGCCGCCTTCATCTTGTTCAGACCTCAGGGTGGGGTGAGAGGAGGGGTCGGAAGCTGGTGGGGAGAGGGCACAGTCGCCGAGGGCTCGACGGGGAGGGGAAGGAGGAGGAGCGGGGCGCGCCCCCCCAGCCGGGTCACGTGACCTGTCGCCATGTGGGCCGGGCTGGGCGGAGCAGCACTCTGGCCCCGCTGGGCCTGATACGGTCACAGGTCGCCCCAGGGCCCTTGGCCACTCCCTCCCTCTGACCTCACGACCCCTCCCGCAGCTGGTGGAGCCCAGACACAGTTCCCGGCGGCCCTCGCGGGGGACAGGTGAGCCGCGCGCCGGGCCCCTCCTCCCCAGCGCCTCCCAGGTCAGCGCCGGGATGCGGGTGCCGGGTCGTGGGTGGGGGCCGCAGCTCCGGGGCTTGGGGACGGCGCCCTCGTCCTCCTAGCCCCATCCAGTTCCCCTGCGGCCACCAGCTCCACCCCCTCTGAATCCCTTTGGGCCTCTGGGGCCACTGGGCACCGAGTTTCCTCCTCGGGTTCTCTTGGATCTCCCTGAGTTCACTCCCTGAGTTGACTCTCTCAGGGGGGTCCGGGCGGGGGACGTGAAGATCTCAGCTCACCCCAACAGGCAGGTGGCGGGCATCAGGGGAGAGGGCGGTGGTGTGTGTCTCTCGGGATGGGAAGGGGCGGGGAGGCCGGGTTTGCAGGTGGGTACCACTGGCGGAAAGTGGGCTTGTGGGAGACTGGCAGATGAGGGGTCCAGGGTCTCTCGGAGTTGCTGCCTTCCCTCGGCTCAGAGGCTGGGCTGCGGCTCTGACCGGACAGTAGCTGCTCCCAGAGGACTGGCTTCCGGCTGGGGTGGGGTTTCTGGAAACGGGCCCCACCCTTCCCCTCCCTACCTGGCTCACGGCTCAGGAATGGTGCACCCTGGAAACTCCTGCCCGACTTGTCCCTGCCTGGGCAAGGGTGCCAGCGTGCTGGGTACCAGGCAGAAGTCTTGGGCAGTGCCCAGATGCCAGTGCCCAGGTGAGCCCCCATCCCCCAGGCACCCTCTGAGCACCTTCCATCTCCCTGCTCCTGCCTCCTGGAGAAGGGGTGTGTGGGAGAGGCCTGTAGATCTGAACCTGGGAAGGTCTGTCTTTCCAGGAAGGAATTCCAGCTCTAGGGGCTGGATTGGGGGGCACACCCTCAGCCCCAGCTCCAGCTACTTTCCATTTCAGGCGGAGTCAAGAGTCCACCTCTGATCTCTCTCTGCTGGTTTCTCCACACTGTGCTCTTGTGAGAGAGACGGGGAGGGGGCTTGGACTCTGTGGGCTCAGAGACTGGACACCCCTAAGTGAGGGCACTGTCTGGGTATAGCCCTAGCGGGACCTGCTCTGTCTGGACACCCTGGCCTCGCCTGAGGAAGCCCTTGAGCTGAGCCAACTTTCCTCCGTGCTGAGTTCCCTGGGGGTGAGGGTAGGGAGGAGTGGGGGGGGACAGGGCAGACCGAGGGCTGGGCCCAGTCTTGCTGGGACAGAGTCCTGCAGGACTCAGTGGGTGCTTGGGAGCCTGCCGCCCTCGCCCCACTCCCACGGGCTGAAGAGCTTGGACAAGGCCACCCTGGTTCAGTTGTCTTGGGTGATGGCAGAGCCCGGACAAAGGCTGGACAAAGGCTGCCTGTTTAACGCCCAGCACCCCTCCCCCAGCCAGCTGCCCTGGCCTGCCCGGAGGTGATGGTGTTGGAATGTAGCGGAGTCTCTCAGGAGAGCTGTCGACCTTGACGCGCCCAGGTTGGCGTGGAGTGACTCCTGTGCGGGGGATGCAGGGTGAGGGTGGGGCGCAGCCGAGGAGGCCATCCTGTCTGCTGTTCTGTCAGACGCTGGTGAGGGTGAGGGCCCAGGCTGCTAGCTGTCTGTGGGATTTCCGGCCGGGAGGAAGTGCTGTGTGGTCACGGGCGGGCACAGGGAAGGTCTCAGCTGCCCTGACCTTTCTCACCCAGAGGGCGGCATCTCTGGGTCAGAACCCTGGGAATGGAGAACCTATCCACAGGCACCCCACCCGCTCCCCATCTCGCAGGGATGGCGTCACTGAGGAAGCCGGTGGGGAACTGCCCAGACTCCCCTCACTTCCTTCCTCCTTCCCTCCGGAAGGAGCTCCCCTTCAGTCCCTTCTGGCCTGAGGATTATTTGGGGCCACTCACTTGGCCATGCGTTTGGTGTTTGTGTGTGTGTGGATGGGGCAGGATGGGGGCTCAGGCAGCCTGGGCTGGGAGTGGCACCCCCCATGGTCCCCAGGGAGCGGGCAGTGGAGCTGGGTGCCAGGCTAACTTTGCTGTAACGCTTTCTGTCTCATCACATGGGCAGCGGGAGGCTCCTGAGGCTGTGTCCAGGCTCTGAGCTGCCCTACGTCGGCAGACTGGCTGGGGGTGGGCCGCAGATATGTCCCAGTCGCTGGCTTTTGTCCTCAATGTCCCTGAGACCCCACAGGACCCAGAGGAGTAAGTGCTCTGAGGTGGGGCTGGGGGGCTGGGATGTATCACCCCCAGGGAGAGGTGGTCTGGACCTCAGCCCTTCGGAGGGGGTAGGCTGCTGGGGCGAGGACTGGGTCCGCCGCAGCCTGAACTCCTGCCCCTTCCCCCATTCTCACCCCAGCAGCCAGGAGCCCAGCCCCTATGATGAGAGCGAAGTGCACGACTCTTTCCATCAGCTCATCCAGGAGCAGAGCCGCTGGGTGGCCGAGGAGGGGCTGGAGCTGCAGCAGAGGGTGCCGGGGGCTGGAGCCCTGGGGGCCTCAGGTGAGCCCGCCTGCCCTGGCCCAGGCCGGGTGCTGGGATGTGTGGGCCGGACACGGAGCCTCTCAACCTCTCAGGAAGGCCCTCCTAGCAGCCTGGGGCAGGGGGTGGGCAGGGGATATCTCCGGCCGGTGGTGTCTGTAGAACCTCTGGACGAGTCTTTCTTGCTGGGCAGGCAGTGACCGCCAGGCCTTGCTGGGGCCCGAGGGCGCCCCTGTCTACAGCACGGCCACACTCCGCATCTTGGCCAGCATGCCCAGTCGCACCATTGGTGAGTGGGACCCTCTGCCTTTGGACCCTGGGCTGGGCTGCGGTTTCCGGCGGGGATCTGTGTACCTCAGAGCCAGGCCTCTTGGGCTCTTACCCCACCCCGTCTGCTGCCTGGAGGCCCAGCCCAGCCCCATGCAGCCTCGCGCGTTCTAAAAACGACTCCGGAGTCGTCATGGGGATAAAAATATGCTCTTGGGAACCCGGTGGTGCTTGAGGTCTCTTATGAAAGAACTTTCCTGGGTCCTGGGAAGGAGGGGGGGGGGCAGCCCTTGCCTCTACATAAGGGGCGGCGCGTCCCCCTGACCAGCGGCCTCCACAGGCCGGAGCCGCGGCGCCATCCTCTCCCAGTACTACAGCCGCACAGTGAGGCTGCGCCGCAGGGCCGGCCGGCCTCAGCTCAGGGATGTGGGCCGCTCGGCCCGGCCCAGCCTCCGCCTGTACGACCTGGAGCTGGACCCCGCGGTCCTGGAGGAGGATGGTGAGTGAGGGGGGGCCGGAGCCTCGGTGGGGAGGAGGTCAGCAGGCCGGGGCGGGGGGGCGGGGGTGCAGTGGGCTGTCTGAAGGCCCCCAGCGGTGAGGTCTCTTTGCAGGGGTATGGGAGTGTCTCGGTGTCCCGGCCACTGGCGCAGAGAAGTGCGGGCCTTTCCGGCTGCACAGTGTTTGGCTCATGTAGGCACGCGCTCCACAGCGTCTGTTGAGCATTTGTAGTGTCGCAGACGCTGGTGTTGGCTTTGGGATGTGATGGTGGTAAGCAGACCCAGTCAGCTCTCATGCAGCTTATTGTCTGCCTTGTGAAATAGACAGGAACCAAATAAATGGATAAGTGGATGGTTAAAGCTCAGGTAAGGGCAGCTGAGGAAAGGCACGCCGCAGGAGAGTGTCACGGAACCTGTCTAGCCTGGAGCGACCCAGGAAGGCTTCCTGGAGGAAGTGACACTAGAGTCAGTGGGGCATGGGCAAAGGCCCTGAGGTGGGAGCCTGCCGGCTTGTCTTGAGTATCTGAGAGGCCTGTGTGGAGGGGCTGGGGAACAAGGGAGAGTGGTCGTAGGAGGGAGCAGGGCCCAGCTCACAGGTTGGTCTTCAGCCAGGTGATCTCTGGCATCAGTGCCCAGGGGCTTGGGTACTTCCTGGGTCCCTGCCTGTGTTTCCTCTCCCTGTTTACCCAAGGCCCGCAGCTGGTGGGTGACAGAGCAGTGCAGGGTGGTGTGGGCTCTGAGGTCAGGGTGGACATTCCAGTTTCATTGTGTAAACCATGCCAGGTGTCTGCTTTCTGGTCATTTTATATCTGTAAAGTGGGGTTAAAATAGCACCCCCTTTCCACGGTGGTTGTGAAGATGAAGGAAACGAGGACATAGGGGAGGGGCAAATCTCCAGGTCCCGCCCTCCCCTACTCACCCCACCAAGCCTTGGCATAGTGGGAAGTGGTGGGGGGACAAGGGGGACTGCTGAGTGGGGGGCGGATGGGGCTCAGGGGCATTGGGGGGTCAGAGCAAGATGCGAGTGGGGACCCAGGAGGAGAGTTTGGTTCAAGGTGGAGGGGGCACTGGGCTGGGCCTCGGAAGATGCTGGGAACTTGATCGTGTCCTGGGCTCCAGGGGGTGGAGGTGAGAGAGTGATGGCCAGTGGGGCTGTGGGACAGGCGGGCAGCACAGGGTCCTAGCAGAGAGGAGCCATCAGGCCTGGCCGGGCGGCAGAGGCCTGTGTTGCAGGGGAACGGCCGCAGTTGTGGGAGGGAGGGAAGGATGCTGCGGGGAACCCACAGGGCTCGCTCCTGATCCTGCAGAGAAGCGGGGCCTCCTGGTGAAGGAGCTTCAGGGCCTGACGGTGGCCCAGCGGGACCACATGCTCCGGGGAATGCCGCTGAGCCTGTCCGAGAAACGCTGCCTGCGGTCAGTGCCCCTTGGCCTCGTGCGGACCCCAGACCCACTCCCTCGGCTGGGCGGGGTGGTTGGTGAGAAGGGTCCTGAGCCTGCGGTGGGCGGGTGGTCCCTGGGAGGGAGTGGACCAAGCCCTGACGCTGCCTCTGCCCCCAGAGAGGAGAGCCGGCCCCCGAGGGGCAAGCGGAGGGCCCGGGGGCACCGTGGGCTCCTCTCCTGCTGCAGCCAGCTGCGCGACAGCTGTATCCTGGTAGGCGCCTCTGGGCAGCTGGGGGCGGGGGCGCTGAGGGGGCCACGTTTTCTCCCTCCGCGTGCCGCTCGTGGGGTCCTCTAGCCTTCAGCCTGGCTCTGGGTGTGATCGACCCCCCCTCCCCTCGCGGCTCCCCCTCCACTGCCCCTGCGCTCTAGGCCTGGCCCGGGGTCTGGCTGGGGACCGGCTCCCCTCTCCAGCCTCGCCTGAGGGCTGTCCTGCTTCTGTCCCCGCAGGCGTCGCACAACCTGGGGCTCGCACTGCTCTCGGGGCTGCAGGCCCTGATGCCCTGGCACTACGCCCTGAAGCGGATTGGGGGCCAGTTTGGCTCCAGCGTTCTCTCCTACTTCCTCTTCCTCAAGACCCTGCTGGCCTTCAACACCCTGCTGCTGCTGCCACTGCTGGCCTTTATTGTGGGCGTGCAGGCCGCCTTCCCGCCTGCGCCCTCGGGCTCCGTGCCCGCCTTCAGGGGCCTGGAGCTTCTCACCGGCGGGGTGAGGCTCGGTGGGGGCGGGCAGGGCACCACCTTGTCACGGCTTCCTCCAGGGACCCCCACCCCACCCCTTGCTGCGACTCCAGGAGGGGGGTGTCCTGGCAGCTCCAGGGTGGCCGCGGCCCTTTGCCCACCTCCGTGTTCTCCTCACTGCCCCTGCCCTGGCCCTTCCCCTTCTGCCTTTCCCCTCGCCCTGCCCCCTGGGCGCCCTCCATCTGCCCTCCAAGCCTGAGGGTGGGTCAGGTGCAGGGAGGGGGAGAGTCCCTGATGTGGCCGGGCGTCCTCTCTGCAGGGCCGCTTCACCCACACTGTCATGTACTACGGCTACTATAGTAACGCGACGCTGAACCAGCCGTGTGCCTCCCCACGGGATGGCGGCCAGTGCACTCCTGAGGCAGGCGGCCTGCCCTACAACATGCCCCTGGCTTACCTCTTCACCGTGGGGGTAGCTTTCTTCATCACCTGCATCACTCTGGTGTACAGGTAATAGCCCTCCACCCTATGACCCTGGCTCTGAGCGCCGTTGATCCACCCATGCATCCATCTGTCCATCCATCCATCCATCCATCCATCCAGCTACCCATCCATTCATCCGTCTAGCTACCTAGTCTAGCTACCTATCCATCCATCATCACTCCATCCATTCATCCATCCATCATCACTCCATCCGTCCGTCCGTCTATCAACCGTGCATCCACGGATCCTGCCTTCCTTCCATCCATCCATCCACACTTTCATCCATGCGCCCATCCACTCCACAAACATTTGCTGTGCTCTGCTCAGGACAGGAAGGTAAATGAGCTTGGTGCATGTCCTTGAGAAGCTTGCTGTCTACAGGAGAAGATAGGCCAATGAAGAGGCTGGGAAACTCCTGGTGTTATGTTGCTCAGGTGTTATGGAGCATAGGAGAGGAAGTCAGACCAGCTTCCCAGGGCGGCGGCACTCATCCCAGAGAGGGAGGTTAAATAAGGGTGGGCTGGAGAAAGGCCGGGGAAGGTGTTTTGGTTATCGGGAGAGGCAGTGCAAAGGGCCTGAGGTGAGCCAGCACCTTCTGCAGCCACGTCTGGGTGGGAGGCAGCCGGCCATGTTGGTGGGGAGTGGAGCCTGACCCCTCTTCTAGCCGCTTGTGGCCGGCGGCCTCCCCGTTGGTCAGGGCTGATCTAGAGTGGCCGGCGGTCCACACCAGGAGGCTGAGAGCTCTGGGCTAGAGGTGGGGCAGGGAGCGTGGCCGGAGGCCCATCCAGCGCCGGGAGGGCTCCTCTGAGTGGGTGGTGGGTTTTGGCTGCAGGGAGCATCCCATCAGTCTTCTCCCCGGCCTCTGTGCCTTCCGCCCCATCTCACCCTCTGCCTGCCTCTGCTTCTCCCAGCATGTCCCGCTCTTTTGGGGAGAGCTACCGGGTGGGCAGCACTTCGGGGGTCCATGCCATCACTGTTTTCTGTTCCTGGGACTACAAAGTGACTCAGAAATGGGCCACCCGCCTCCAGCACGACAATATCCGAACCCAGCTGAAGGTGAGCTGCCCAGGGGCCCTGGGGCCGCTGTCCCCCACCCCGTGTCCAGGGAACACCAGTCGGGGCCTGCTCCAGTGGGAGAGGGTTAGGGCTGCTCTCGGGCCCTCTCCCCGGAGTCCCAGTGTCCTCCGGCCCCCGCGGGAAGAGGCCTGTGGTGCACCAGCTGGCACGTGCTCCCAGTCCCCACAATAGCCCTGGGGTACACGTGAGGACACTGAGGCCTCAGTCCTTTGCCCAAGGCCTCAGGGCCAGAGGGTGGCTGGCCTGGGCCTCGCGGAAGGTCCTCTGCCTTTCTGGGGTTTCCCGCTGCGGGATTCGGGTCAGGGCAAGCTCACAGCTTTGACCTGGCTGATGGGCCCTCAGGGAGTGCCTTGGGGCTCCGGGTCAGCGAGGGGATGGCTGTCCACAGGCAGGACAGCTCAGGAGGCAGGGCTGGGGAGGGTGGGTGGGAGCGGCTGGGGCAGGCCTCAGCCTGTGGCCCCGTCCTGCGGTCTCCTGGTGCCTGGAGGGGCCCCAGAGCAGGGGGAGCGACGGGCCGTGGCCCCAGGGGTGGGTGGGAGGCGACCCTCGGCGTCCCCCGAGCCTCCCTGTGTGTCTGCTCCACGTGTCCCCGGGGGTGTGGTGCGTGTGTCTGCGTGTCTCCGTGCGTCTGTGCCGTGGGTGACAGGCCCGCTGCCGCCCCCAGGAGCTGCTGGCCGAGGGGCAGCTGCGGCATCGCCCCCCGAGGGCGTGCGGACGGCTGTGGCAGGCGGCCGTGCTGGGGCTCGTGTGGCTGCTGTGTTTGGGGACCACGCTGGTGTGCGCCCTGGCCGTCTACAGCTTCTCAGAGCTCGTGCTCCAGGTGCGGGGAGGGCGTGGGGGGTCCCCGCGGAGGCTCCGGCTGTGGGGTCAGACGCCTGCTTCGTTAGACTGGGCCCCCTGGGGCCCCGCACCCTCCGCCCGGGCCCTCCCTGCAGGCCGCTTCCCTCACAGGCCTTGTTCTCATTCTTGGTCTGTCTGACACTCCCCCTATTTTTCTTTTGTTTTCTCGACTTCTTTTGGTTTCTCTTTTCTCTTTTCTTCCCCCGACACCTGTGTTCCATCCCCTCTCCTCCCCCTCCCACCCCCCTTCCTGTGCGGTTTGAACACTGGGCCTGGGGTGGAGGGTGGCGTGCCTGCCACTTCCACCCCCTCCTTCCGCCCCGGGACCCCTCCCTGCGGCCCCTCCCCCATCTCGGGCCCATCAGTGGACCTGCCTCTGTCCTTGGGGCGCCTGTGGTGACCACTGACCGCTGGCCCTCCCCCTGCCGTAGCAGAGCCGCGTGTCTGCTGAGCGGGACGGGGCGCTGCTGGCCCTGCCCCTGGTGGTCTGCCTTCTCAACCTGGGGGCCCCCTACCTGTTCCGCGTCCTGGCCGCCCTGGAGCGGCACGACTCCCCGGTGCTAGAGGTGTACGTGGCCATCTGCAGGTGCGTGGCCGGATGGGGCCGCCACGTGGGGCTTTCTGGGGCGGGACCTCTGTCTCCCAGGCACCCCTCCCTCAGCCTGTGCACGCCCCCCGCACCCCCCCTTTCCGCAGGAACCTCATCCTCAAGATGGTCATCCTGGGGATTCTTTGCTACCACTGGCTGGGCCGCAGGGTGGGCACCCTGAAGGACCAGGTGAGGACGGGCCGGGCAGTGCTGGCAGAGGCGTGGGGCTCCCCGGGCCCCTCAAGAGGGTCTGCCCTGGTCCCAGGTTGGGGGTGGACGGGGTGGCCCCTCACAGCAGCCAGCCCTCACCTGATCTTACCTGGCCTGGTCTACAAGCATATTGGAGGCCCCCAGGTGGGCACGGGGAGCAGGGGTGGGGGGCACCAGGGCACTGGGGGCTGAGGCCGCGTCTATTTCAGTGCTGGGAGGACTTTGTGGGCCAGGAGCTGTACCGGCTCATGGTGATGGACTTCATCTTCACGCTGCTGGACACGCTTCTGGGGGAGCTGGTGTGGAGGTGAGGCCCCAGGGGCGGGTCCCTGCGCTCACCTCCTGGGCACCTGGGCTCCCCCTGCGGAAGGGCTCCTGGCATCCTCACCTGTGTGGTGGAGGTGAGGGTCACCCAGGCGGTTCTCAGGCCTCTGAAAATCAGGACCTGACCCCAGATTGGGGCCATAAATCTCTACGCATGACGGCTCTTCTGTAAAATATCGATAAACTGAGAAAAACATTTAGGAGACAGGACGTAACCTATTTTGAGATTGGAAAGGAAAACAGGTTTCAAAATGACGCATATGGTATAATCTGTCTCATACAAAGGAAAAAGGGGTCGGGAGGAAGAACAGAAGCTAGAGGAACATTTTCAGATGTCCTGGCTACGAGTGCTAGCATTGTAGGTGTCATTTCCTTCTTTCTGTGTTTTCTTTGAGAACATATGAATTTAATAATAATAAGATTTTAAAAAAGCCGTAAAACAGGGACTTTCTTGGTGGCGCAGTGGTTAAGAATCCGCCTGCCAGTGCGGGAGACATAGGATCGAGCCCTGGTCCAGGAAGATCCCACATGCTGCGGAGCCACTAAGCCCGTGCGCCACAACTACTGAGCCTGTGCTCTAGAGCCCACGAGCCACAACTACTGAGTCCGCATGCCACAACTACTGAGCCTGTGCTCTAGAGCCCGTGCTCCGCAACAAGAGAAGCCACCGCAATGAGAAGCCCGCGCACCGCAACAAAGAGTAGCCCCCGCTCGCCGCAGCTAGAGAAAGCCCGCGCGCAACAACGAAGACCCAACGCAGCCAAAAAAAAAAAAAAAAAAGCAGTAAAACATTTGATGCTGATGTGCTGATGTGCACATTTATACCTGGGTGTATCCGTACATGCTTAGAAAAAGGACGGAGATGAAGCTGGCTGCAGTGTGGACCCTTCAGGGTGGGACCCCAGGCCGCCGTCTCCCCTCTGCATCACTGGCACCCTGGCGGGGAGGGCACGGTCTTCAGCTTGGCGTGCGGGTTGGGGTGGGGACGAGGGTCCGTCTTGGGGATTGGCCCTCCCGCGTGACCCCAGGGGTTCTTCTGCCCAGGCTCATCTCTGAGAAGAGGTCTCAGAGGAAGGGGAAGCCTGAGTTCGACATTGCGGGGAATGTTCTGGAGCTGATTTACGGGCAGACCCTGACCTGGTGAGCATCTCCCACTTGTGTCCCAGTGCCTGGCCCTTGGGGAGGCTGACCGCTTCCCCCTGGGCCACAGCAAGGCCCAGTCCTGGGAATCTGGAGTGACCTAACCCCTCAATTCCCCAGGGACCCAGTCTCAGCTCCCCGGGGTCCCGACCCCGAGCCAGGCCCGGGTGGCCTTTCTAGGCCTGGGGAGCCACACAGGGGTCAGGACCCAGCCTCTGGAATGCAGCCCTCTCCTCTCCTTGCTCTCCTCAGGCTGGGGGTCCTCTTCTCCCCGCTCCTCCCCGCCATGCAGATCATCAAGCTGCTGTTCGTCTTCTACGTCAAGAAGGTAAAGATGCCGCTGGGTCCCTGGGAGGGCGGCGGGGCCTGGGGAGAGTGTGCAGCCAGGGTGGCCGCTGGGCTGGCAGATGCGGAGCCCTGACCCAAGGGGTGTGGGGCTGGCAGCCCAGGGCCACCCTCTGGGTCAGTCCCACGGGCCACAGCTGACCCCCATCCCGTCCCTGCATCACTGCCTTTGGCAGGCTGGGCAGCATCCCGTCAGGGTCCGTGGTCATTGCCAGGTGCCCATGTGCACGGGCCAGGGCTTGGGGGGGGGGGGCGCTGGGAGGTGCTCAGAACCAGGTCCTTCTCTCTGGTCCTCTGTTTCCTCCTCTGTACAACGTGGATGGTGCTCTGGGGGGCGCTGCCGGAGGTGACGTTGATAAAGCGTCGGGCACGGTGGAGACCTTCAGTCAGTGGAGGTGGCTTTTAGTATCAACCCTTTCACGTGCGGGTGACCTGGCCAGCCTGCCCGCCGTGAGCCTCAGTCTCCCCTCCGTAGACCGGGAGGTAGCCCCGCTGGCCCTTTCCAGCCTGTGGGCTCAGATTCTGCGTGTCTTCTCTGCGGGGCTGTCCTGGGGGCTCGGCTCGGGCTCCCCCTGCAAGCAGCACACCCCCAGCCCACTGCCGGCCTTGCCCCTCTTCCCTCTTGGAGGCCCCACCAGGCCTGGGGGAGGGTGGGTGGCAGGGCGGTGGCAGAGCGCAACCTTTGTCCCCAGACGAGCCTGATGGCCAACTGCCAGGCACCCCGCAGGCCCTGGAAGGCCTCCCACATGAGCACCGTCTTCATCTCGCTGCTCTGCTTCCCCTCCTTTCTGGGCGCTGCCATCTTCCTCTGCTACGCCATCTGGCAGTGAGTGGGCCCTCGGCCTCTGGGGGGCGGGATGGGGAGCTGCCCCCTGGGGCCGCTGTGGCTGGTGGCCGCGGTTTGGGTGGTGTGGAGGTGGCCTTTGTCCGGGCTGAGGGGTCAAGCCGCCCGCCCTCTTCCCCCAGGGTGAAGCCCTCGAGCATCTGCGGCCCCTTCCGGACCCTGGACACCATGTATGAGGCGGGCAAGGTGTGGGTGCGCCACCTGGAGGAGGCGGGCCCCAGGGTCTCCTGGCTGCCCTGGATCCACCGGTACCTGGTGGAAAGTGCCTTCCCCATCTACTTGGCGTCGGCCCTGCTGCTGTGAGTGCGGGGCAGGCCCGGGTGGGGGCCCTGGTCTCCCTCCCCGGGGCTCCTGCGCGGGGGGGGGGGGGGGGGGCCCAGCCTGAGCGGCCGTCTCCCGCAGGGCCGTGATCTACCTCAACATCCAGGTGGTGAAGGGCCAGCGGAAGGTCATCTGCCTCCTCAAGGAGCAGCTAAGCAACGTGAGTGCCCCTCGGGCTCCCACCTCGGGGACGCCTGCTGGCTCACACCCGCGGCCCCTCCACGCCTCCCCCCCGGGCCTGGGCTGTGGGGAGGGCTTGTTTGCCAAGCGAATCGCATCGATTAAGATGCGTATCTTGTATTAATCGGAGACGTAAGCTACAGGCAGCCAGCCTGCCCGTCTGCAAAGACCCCGCTGGGACGAGGGCTCTGGTGGTGCTGCTCCGAGCACCCCCCTCCCCCTCCCACATACCCCCTGGAGGCCGCCCAGCCTTGCCCGCAGGCTGTCCCTCCCTCCCTGCGCACTTACTGGGCCTCCCATCACCTTGAGAGCAAGTCACTGCCCCGTAGGTCAGAGTCACCTGGGCTGGCGTTTCCCCAGACAGGAATGGCCTTTCACCTGGTCCTGTCCTCCCTGGGTCTGGGCTGGCTGCTCAGGGGCACCTGTCAGTGACAGCGGGTCTCCCCTGAACACTTGGTGGGCTCTGACCTCATCCCCAGGGCCCCAACCTTGCCCCCAGGGCCCCGACATCACTCTCCCCACTGCTGTTTTTTCTTTTTTCCTTTTCTTTCCCAGTTTCTCACTTGTGTACTTAATGCTTGAGCCCACCTTGGGGCCAGCTGGTGCCTGTGTCCGCTAGGCGGTCACGTCAGGGCTGGTGGCCACCAGCCACTGTTCGTTAGAAATGACTTGGGGGTCAGCTGCTGGGTGTCAGCCGAGGCAGGACGGGGCTGGGGTGCAGCTCGCGTGTGAGTCTTCTGCTGGCTAATTGGTGCAGGGACTCTGGGTCAGGTCTTCTTGCGTGGAAGGATCCCCTGGGGACAGTAAGGCAGTACAAGGTAACCCCTCTCCTCCCCTTTCACAAACCGAGGGCAGGGCTCAGGCTGGGCATTTTGGCTGAGGTACAGCTATTGGAAGTGGGTTTTTCCCAACCGGCTCCTGCCCTACTGTGTAGAGCTTTGGGGCCTGCAGTGCCCCGTGGTGGTGGGAGGCACAGCAGCATCGGGAGGGGAATCCCAGCTCCGCCCGCCATTCCTCTAGGAGCTGAGGGACAGTTCCCCAGGTGGCCCTTGCTGCAGGCTCTGTCCTCCCAAGGCCGAGGCTGGCCCCGGTTCTGAGTCTTTGGGGCCACACTTCTGATCTCAGCCTGCGCTCGGAGCATCTTTTCTCTGGCCTGGGCAGGTGGCTTACTCAGGCGCACGGCCCTCTGTACCCACCAACTCGATGGAGAGAAAGCGGGAAGGTCTCTTAAGGAGGTCCCACCTCGTAGGTGTCTCAGCGCCTTCGTGGGTGAGCCAGGGTCCCCAGTGCCCAGAACGCATCCTGACAAAATCGCTGTTTTCTCTTTGTGAAGACTCCCCGCAAGGAATCCAGTCTGACCCCGGGGTTTGATGGGCCCTGAAATCCGCCTGATGTTTACTGGGTCCTAGACTTAAAGCTTTATGTGCGTTTTCACAGTCAGTTGTCGAAAGACCCCTGGGTTGGCCAATACCTGCCCCAAAGACGTCTTTGTCCTAATCCCAGAAGCTGTGAATATGCCATGTTACTTGGCATTGGGGTTGTGGGATTAGGGTCGCAGATGGAATTACAGTTGCTAATCAGCTGACCTGGAGGTGGGAGATTATCCTGGATTATTCGGGTGGGCACGATGTAATCGTAAGGTCCTTAACAAAGGAAGTGGGAGAGTCAATGTCAGAGAAAGAGGTGTGAGAAAGACTTGACTGGCCATTGCTGGCTCTGAAGGAGGCCATGAGCCCAGGGATGTGGGCAGACTCAGAAGCTGGAACAGGCAAGGAAAGATTCTCCCCAGAGGCTCCAGAAGGAACCAGCCCTGCTGACTCCTTGATTTTAGCCCACTGAGACCCATTTTGGACTTCTGACCTCCAGAACTGATGTTGAATTTGTGTTGTTTTAAACCACTAAGTTTCCATAATTGATTAGGTCAACAATAGAAAACTAATAAAAGCCCCATGACACAGACATTTGTATCCCTCTTTTACAGATGGTGACCGAGGTCAGACCGAGGTCAATTTGCCCAAGACAGACTAAATGTCAGGGCCGGTTGTACATTGAGTTAGGCTGGGTAGGCAGCCCTCACTGTGCAACTGATCACATTTCCCTTTTCACCTTGGCCACTAGGAAGCTTAGATGCATATATATGTGTGTGTGTGTGTGTGTATATGTGTGTATGTATATATATATATGCCCACTGCTTGGCTCTTGGTTTTTCCTTGTCCTTGTTTGGTGCCTCTGTCCCCCTTCTTTAAACTTTTTGTGCTTGTGATGTCAGACACTCTTTGTGAGCTACCCCAAGTGCAGTCTGGAACAGGGCACTTCTGGACGGACACATGATGGCTGTTTTCTCAGCCTTTGTGTTCTGGCGTTTCTAGGAGGGGGAAGACAAGATCTTCTTAATCAACAAGCTTCAGCGTATCTACGAGAGGAAGGAGAGGAGCAGGTGAGGGGCCCTGGAGGGGAGTGTGTTGGGGAGAAGGAGTGGGTACTGCACAGGGAGGCCTCTTTCCGCCGGTGGTGGGGAGGGAAGTGGCTGCCGGCCTCCCTGGGTGGCCCGCAGCCTCTTGGGACTCCCCTGCCCTCTTTCCCCACCTTTCCTCCTCAGGTGTGTGGGGCATTTGGGGGAGGAGGAAAACAAGTTTGCTGAGAAAGGAAAAAAAAGAAATGAAGGAACTGTGTGCAGGGGGCAAGGTGGAGCTGGGGTCTCTCACGCCCTTTCCCTCCTCTCTGCCACCCCCATCTTTTTTTTTTTTAATATTTATTTATTTTATTTATTTTTTGGCTGCGTCGGGTCTTAGTTGCGGCACGCGGGATCTTCGTTGAGGCATGTGGGCTCTTTTGTTGTGGCGCGTGGGTTCCAGAGTGCGTGGGCTCTGTAGTTGTGGCATGCGGGCTCTAGTTGAGGCACGCGAACTCAGTAGTTGTGGCACGTGGGCTTAGTTGCCCCGCAGCACATGGGATCTTAGTTCCCAGACCAGGGATCGAACCCGCGTCCCCTGCACTGGGAGGCGGATTCTTTACCATTGGACCACCAGGGAAGTCCCTCTGCCACCCCCGTCCTGATGGGTCGGGGGTCAGCCTGGCTGGCCTTCTCCTCAGGCCCCTGCCCCCATTCTCCCCGTGAGGTGAACACCCCCCTGCCCCGAATGCTGCTGCCTCAGCCCCGGCTGCCCTGGCGCGGGGCTGGGGCTGCTCCTGTGGCCGCACGTCTCACCCTTCAACTGTTACCTGCGGTTGAGCCCAGGGAAGGGGAGATGAACTCAGACATCTTCCTGCTGCCTGGACAGACAGGCCACCCACGGGAATGCACACACACCCCTCCTCGACCCCCGCCCGGCCAGGTGGGCCAGCTGAGGTCTGCAGGTCGAGGCCCCTGGGGCTCCCCGGCCCCGACCCCAGGCAGCAGGAGCCCCCAGAACGAGCCACCTAACGAGACCCACTGCCCGCACCACTCCCTCCCTTGCCAAGGCCTCCCGGTGGTGAGTCCCGGCCTCGTCCGGCTCCCTCCCTTGCCAAGGCCTCCCGGTGGTGAGTCCCGGCCTCGTCCGGCTCCCTCCCTTGCCAAGGCCTCCCGGTGGTGAGTCCCGGCCTCGTCCGGCTCCCTCCCTTGCCAAGGCCTACCGGTGGTGAGTCCCGGCCTCGTCCGGCTCCTTCCCTTGCCAAGGCATCGGTGGTGAGTCGCGGCCTTGTCCGGCTCCTTCCACTTCTCTCCAGAGCCTTTCAGCCCGGGGAGGCCTGGAAACAGCTGAGGAAGGCTGCTGGGGATGCTCTGGCCTCGGCTGCGCAGAGGGATGACTGTGGGGCTCCTCAGCCTCCCGAGCGAGGCCTGCGCTGCCCAAGGCAACAGGGCCCCTTGCTGACTCCCCTTTCTGGCAGGGTTGGTAGAACCGAGGAGGCCGTGACGCCCCCGGCCGTATTCACAGACGACTGGGATGCCCAGTAGGACAGCGCTGGGCCCGGCAGCCCGGGAACCCCGTCACCCTCGGTTCCCATGGACCTGCAGGCACAGATGCTGCCTGGAGATGGCCCCGCTGGGACACGGGGAAGGTGATGGGAGTCTGCAGCCCGTCCGAGGCTGGAGCACCCCCAGTGGACCCTGCTCAGGACTCTATTTATCCTGATTAAACACGTTGTGCAAAATGGGCTTGTCTCGTGGGAGTCCGTGCTTATGCTCAGGCCTGCCCAGGTGCACGTAGGTACAGCCCGTGGACGACCTCCAGGCCGAGGTCATGGGAACTTCGGCCTCGTGCATGTGCCGCCCCTTCAGTTTCTCCCTCTGGTTCTTCAAGGCTGCTCTCCTTGCCAGGCCAGGGCCCTGCGGCCTACCAGATGCTCCGAGGGGCCTCCCCTGGTGCTGGGCTCCTCATGAAGCAGACTCTGTGCGGCTTCAGTGTTGAGCGCAGGGCGCCCTCTTCTGGCCCAGCCCCCGATGGCAGGGATGGACCGCGCTGCAGCTTCAGGCGCTGCCCTGCCAGCCTGTGCCATGCTGGACAAGTACGGGGTGTGTGGAGGGTGATGAAGTGATGCACTAGTGGTTATTGGGGTGGGGGTGGAGGGAGAATTTAGGGAGGGACCGGGGTGGGTCATTTGCTAGTAAGCCGTGGGGAGAGGAGCCTGCAGGCAGAAGGGCAGCCAGCGCCCAGGCCTGTGGCAGGAGCGGGGTCTGGCTGCCGTGACTGGTGGGGGGGGTGACCCCAGGTCCTGCCAGGCTGAGCTTGAGGAGCCTGTGGGATGCTGTGGACCAGAGGGTGCGGGGAGGAGGGGAAGGAGCTGTCACAGCCCCAGTGCCCGCTGTCTGCAGGAGCTGGGGGAGCGGCCGCTGTGGGAAAGGATGGGAGAGCAGCGATGGGCCCACGCTCCTCATCCCAGCAGGGAACCTGGGAGAGCAAACCTGGCCTGTGGGGGCCAGGCCAGCCCCGCAGTGAAGATGCCACTGCCATTAGCAGTGCTCCCAGCTGGGCCCACGCTAACCCCAAATGGTCCCTCTTCTGAGGACGGTCCCACGCAGGGTGCTCCTGCATTTGGCAGACGTCCAGGGGCAGACCGTCACCTGACTTTCTCGGGCGCCCGACAGATCAGGATTCCTGGGCTTGTTGTGGCTGGTCCCAGCCAGGAGGTGCTTAAGGACCTCTACGAGTAGCTGGCCTGGGCTGTGTCTCCGGGCATGAGTGCCGCTGGGTGAGGTCGGGTGGGGACACTCACCTGGGCTCTAGGGGCCAGCACCCCCCAGATGTCTGCCTCTGTGTGAAGAGGACCGATGCGCTTTTGGACGGATGGACATAAACTGACCGCGTCCAGTCTGAGCTGGCACTGCCACCTGTTATGACTAGGCCCACTTCGCCCGCCTTGCAACAACTATGAGGTCAGGCCGAGCTGCTGATGACAAACAGGAGAAAGGCCCGCAGGTATTTCTGCAGAAGCCACGTGTGATGGTCAGTTGGTGTCCCTGGCTATCGACTCAAGCGCTAACTGAGGTGCTGCCATGAAGGCATCTTGTAGGTGCTCAGCACCCACAGTCAGCTGGCTTTAAGGGTTTTATCCCCAGTGATGTGTGTGGGCTTCATCCAATCAGTCGAAAGTCCTCAAGAGCAAGGCTGAGGTTTTCCAGAGAAGAAATTCTGCCCGGAGCTGCGGCACCACCCTGCCTGGCCGTGTCCAAATTCCAGACTCGCCAGCCCTGCTACTGTCCGAGCCAGGTCTCTTTACAGGCACACCTATCGCCCATCGGAGCTGTTTCTGATACACACGTGGCCTCAAGGTCCTCCAGCTGGAATATTCCGTGGTGGATCCTGTGTGGGGCTGACCGAGCGAGCGATGGCTGTGGAGTCAGATGGGCCTGGATTTGACCCTCATCGGCTCATGGCCTCGGGCACATTCTGTAACCTCTCCCAGTCTCTCCCAGCCCCAGTCCTCACCTCATGGGGCTGTTGAAACAAGACACAGTCCTACACAGTGCTTAGCACCCTGCCTGGCACATAGTAGTTTTGCTAAAAAGAAAAAAAAAAAAAAAAAAAAAAAGCAAAAAGCTAGCTATGACTGCCAAATGAGACGCACTGAACTCTTGGAAATGGCTATTCCAATGGGTAGGCGGTCGACAGTCTCAGCCTGATGACAGGCTCCCTCTGACACCGCCTCTGCCCTGGCTGCTCAATGGAACCAACTGGGGAGATTTAAAAACTCTGGTGCCTGGGCCCACAATCAGAGATTCTGGTTGAATGTGTTTGAGATGTGCCCTGGCACTGGGATTTTAAAAGCTTTCTGGATAATTCTAACACGCAGCCAGGGTGGAGAACCAGTGAAATGTCACTTAAGCCTGAGGCTTCTGTGCACTTACGGAGCATTTGGAAATGTGCTTCTGGTTTTCACGATGACTGGGGATCCAGGCTCCGGGGCCAGGCCTGCCACGTGGGCTGCCATTCAGGGGACGGTCCCACACAAGCTAAGCGGTGAAAACTGATGTGTAAAGCTAGTAAGTTAACTACATGTTTCCACCACGACTCTTATGTGGTTTCTCCTTGATCCACCCCATATGTTCTCTTCCTGCAAAGAATCTTCTCGAAATGCCCTCCTGAGTGAACGCGTGCTCAGCTCCTCGGATCTTGTCGTTTATGCGGTTAGAATCAGTGCTGGCCAGGACGACTCCCTCCTGGCCTCTCCTCTCCATTCAACAGTCCCTTCTTCGCACATCAAGCTTCTACCCATTGAGCACCCTGCCTTCTTTCTTTGCCTTCTCCCACGGTGTCACCAGAATTTTTTTTTTTTTAAGATAATCTTTTTTTTTTTAAAGACTTGCTTTTTTTTTTTTTAATTTTTATTTATTTATTTATTTATTTATGGCTGTGTTGGGTCTTCGTTTCTGTGCGAGGGCCTTCTCCAGTTGCGGCAAGCGGGGGCTACTCTTCATCGCGGTGCGCGGGCCTCTCACTGTCGCGGCCTCTCTCGCTGCGGAGCACAGGCTTCAGACGCGCAGCCTCAGCAATTGTGGCTCACGGGCCTAGTCGCTCCGCGGCACGTGGGATCCTCCCAGACCAGGGCTCGAACCCGTGTCCCATGCATCGGCAGGCAGATTCTCAACCACTGCGCCACCAGGGAAGCCCCAGAATGATTTTTTTAAAAAGTGCAGCTCTGAGCCTCGATTTTTCTCTTGATCCCAGACACCGAGCCTCCTTTTCACCTGTGGGTACCAGGAGCCGCCTCCACTCCAGGCCATGAGGTGGTCACTCGGCTTACGCTGTGTTCCCCACCTGTCCCCTACTCTCCCCGGGCCTGGGAGGAAAGTGCCACCTCCTCCATGAAGGCTGCCTCAACCTTTGGATGTTCTGGAGGCACTGGGCTTGTTTTCCCAGAGGCAGGTGTGGGGCTGGCTCACTCCTTGTAGCGACGCTGGACTCACGGGCACCGAACGAACACTTACAGAAGGGCCGCTCACAGCCCCGGCAGGGTCGGTGTCTCCAGGTGCGTACAAGGGTAGGGTGTCAAGTACATTCGACTGTCCACATTCTGAGTTCCGTGAGTTTCGTTCTAGCCTTTCGTTTCTCCTCCGGATGATGGCCCTTCTGTGCTTTCCTCCTCCGCTTTCTAAAGAGGTCGGTCAGAGCCGGGAGCTCGCCGTCTCGCCTGCGGGGGCCAACCCAGGTCCTATCTTCTCGATAAAACGTGGCCGAGGCCCCTAGGAGTGGAGAGAAAAAGACACTCACTCTACTGGTCTCTGAGCAGGGGTCACAAAGGACATTTTGGCTGCTTTTCAAGAGGCTGTCTTTACAATCCTGACGAGACAGGAGCACTGGCGCTGAACTTACTTAAGGTCATGGCAGGCGATCCAGGGGTGGACCTGAGAGCCAGACCCGAGTGTCCTGACTGCCGCCTGAACCCCGTGGGGACAAGGCTGCTGCTGCTTTGCCCGGCGCCGTCACTTCAACTGCGCTTGTACAAGACGCTCTGTAAAGTTAGCTAAGGCTACTTCACCGAAACAAATGCATGTCTAGGAAACACAAAAGACCTTTTTTTTAAAAAAAATTTTTATTTATTTATTTTTGGCTGCATTGGGTCTTTGTTGCTGCACGCAGGCTTTCTCTAGTTGCGGTGAGCGGGGGCTACTCTTCGTTGCGGTGAGCGGGCTTCTCGTTGTTGTGGCTTCTCTCGTACGGGCTCTAGGTGCGTGGGCTTCAGTAGTTGTGGCGCATGGGCTTAGTTGCTCTGTGTGGCATGTGGGATCTTCCCGGACCAGGGCTCGAACCTCTGTCCCCTGCATTGGCGGGCGGATTCTTAACCACTGCGCCACCATGGAAGCCCCAAAAGACCTTCATTACTCCCTTCTCTCCAAATACTTCTTACGCCCAGACTCGGTCATGGGTGAGAGCGAGCAATGGTCCTCGGCTGGGGCCACGTCCCACGGCTGCCCCAGATGACACCGGTTCCCGCACGGAGCAGGTGGGTCCTGGTGGGCGGCTGGTGGAGAGCCCCTAGGCTCTACTGCACCTCTCGACGACTAGTAATAAGATTTCAGTGTGGACTGCAAAACCACAAAACAAATGATAAGATCACAAGTCAAGCAACCAAAACTTGGAGGGTATCTAATTATATACATGAACTCTGAGGATGGCATAAGACGACACAGGGAATTTCTTACACACAGTAGGACAACTCTCTCTCCCAACACATACAAAGTGAATTTGGATGACATCCACCTTTGAAAAATAAAAAACACATTTATTTGAACAGCAAGAAAAAAAATTGCAATTTATTAAGATTCAACAAAGCGTTGTACTTTTGAAAGCAACTTTCGGTGCATTTTCTTCAACAATCACATTCTATGAGGAAAAACATTAAAAGCCACAAACTTGTCTTTTAATCTCAGAGTTACAGACATCTTTAATTCAAAATAAAAGGTCAAAGAAAAAAACCAAACCCACCCCAACAAAAAACAAAAACAAACAGAGAGGTTCTTTACTTCCATCCTCAATTTAAAAATATCAGTTTTCTACAACTCGATGCTAAATGCAGCATGGGAAGCTGTATGTCTGGGTGCACACGGGCACGCACGCACGTATATTTGGTGTACATACGCAGGGACGTGTACACCAAATATACAGAACGCATGTAATGGCAATGAGATGCACTTACTCTGAGGAAGGTCTGTTTAGCTAAATACACTACTGAACTTGAGAAAAAAGTCTTGAACCAGTTTGTGCATAGTTCATGATCCTCTATAAAACCAGCTTTTGTTGATCTGCAATTTTGCAGGAACTTTTTTTCTTTTTTTTTTTTGTTTTTTTTGTTTTTGTTTTGTTTTGATAAAACCATTAAAAAGCTAATTAAAAAAAATGTAATGCACAAGTTTCCTGATCAAGCAGGCAGGGAGCACATGTTCATATATTTTTTTAAACATACTCAAGGGTATGTTACTCCATTGTCTTTCTTTCTTGCAAAACAATCAAAACATTGATCATTTTTAAAACATAAAGCAATTTTTAATATATAAAGCACTCTTCGAACATCTATTTCCTTTGAGTCCATTATTTGGTACATACGTAACTGCTACACGTTAGAGATTAGGTATCTTTCTTCTTTGCGTTTTTTTTTTTTCCTCTTTTTTCTTTTTTTTCTTTATTTTTTGTTTGTTTTTTAATAACATCTTCAGTGCTAGGAGTTGGGTTACAAAATACATGAAATGGTGTGGAGCTGCCCCTCGGGAACCCTGGCTTTCCTGAGAGCGCATCCGCGTGTGCAAGACAGTGACCACAACTCGTCACCTGGACGAAGGGGACAGTCGACAGAGTCCACGACGGTGGCCGGAGGGGAAAACAACACTGTTCAATCCCAGAGCTCTGAAGTAGCGGATCTGCATTCTGAAAATAGGTTTCTTTACGACGGAAGTCTTTTTTTTTTCTTTTTTTTTTTAAATTCCTTTTTAAAATTTTTTTATTTTAAAGTCTGAAGGAGAAAAAAAGGTCTGTAAACAGGTGGGAGCCCTCACCTCGGGCTCCTCCGAAAGCAGTCACAACCCACGTCCAAGTGCTTGTTTCCGTTCCTCCTGCGGAACCATCCACCCTCTACAAGTATCTATGGCCACAGTTCAATGAGAGTTTTTTTCTCTTTAACTTTATATTCCAAATGGAAAAATGGTGCAATACTCTGGTAATAATCTTCTTGCATTAGTCCACAATAAAAAGCTGCTAAAGGTAGATATACATATTATTTCTCCAGAGATATACACTGTAATTTTTAAACGCAATAACAGAGTCCTTGAGTAAACATTTACACATGAATTGTCACCGGCCCTGTCCTATGAATTCTCTTTAATGTATAGGATTAGCTAAAGGAAGGGCAGGGACACTCAGTGCAAAGTTAGAAGCTAATAATAACAAACGTTTGACCAATGCGCCAAAAAAAAAAAGCACATACTGAATAAAAGGGAAAACCCACAGTTAAATCCCTCACACACTTAACACACGAACACAGAAAGTGTGCACGCACACGCACGCACACACACACGTGCTTCTGTTTCAACACACACACACATAGGCTGTGAACTTAGAAATTTTTCCTAGAGCCTGTTTCTGCGTACTGATGCCAACCTGGAAGTGTAGAATTAGACTTAGAAAGTGTTCACATTTCATTATTGGCCTGCTGGATTCAAGTATTTGCATGTTTGATATGTCTATTTTTTTTAACTTTTAAAAAATATTTTTTGGGATTAAAAAAAATGACATGAAAAAGTAATGAAACAAGGGTAATGTGCATAGGCGGATCCGTGGGAACAGAGAACAGATCGCAGACCGCTCCTTCCGCTCGGCTCACTGGTCTGGGCCGCCAGGACCGCGTCCCAGTGATGGACGCCAGCTCCCCCTGATTACGGGGTCCGCCTCTGGTAATGTGCATAATCGTCACAGGCTCGTTTTAAATAGGCTTTCTCGTCTCCCTCCCTCCCTCCCCCCCCCTTGATAAAATAACCCTTTCCAGCCCACAATCTGAAAAGTGCCCTTCATGATAGAACTATTCTAAGCAGCTTTTATACTTAAAAAATCAAAATGACAACACACCATACAAACATAAGACGACACAAAATAAAAAGCTGTGAGAAGCATCCTGTCATTACACATGACACTGACCCAGCGCAGCCCGCACTGTCTTGGGAACAGTTCGCAAGGACTGCGGCCAAGGTTCGTCTTCAGTACTGGACAGAGGTACTCGAAAGGGCTGCCGGGCTGCTCGGGTCAAGCGGGGTCCTCAGCGACGCCCGGACTGGAAAGGGTCAGCGTTTCTTCCTAGTGCTGATGATTGCGGCGCCCATGCGGCCTCTCTGGGCTAGATGGACTCCCCACTGAGAAGGTCGCCGGGAAGCAGAGTGTTCAGCGGGGTGGGGCTTCCAATGACCCTGCCGTCGTCACTACTGGGGGGGCCCCACAGGCTGCTGGAGTACTGGGGGACCCCGCCCCACAGCAGGTCGCTGCTCCCTTTGCCTGCCAGGCACGGGGCGTTCCAGTGGCCAGTGTCGCTGCGCACCAGGCCGTGGGAGCTGCCCGAGGCGCCCAGCCGCGTCTGGCTGGTCCCAGCGCTGGGCTGCCAGCTGGAGGTGGGTGGCAGTGCTTGGCCTTGGGCTAAGAAACGGTTCACTTCTTCTTCGCCAGCGAACTCGGCCAAGATGGTAGTGTTTCCCAGAACACACCTAAAAGAGCAGGACAGCAATAAAAATAAGAGCTGGTTTTTTGAAAAGATACACAGAATTAACAAACCTTTAGCTAGACTAACCAAGAAAAAAAGAAGACACGAATAAACAAAATCAGAAATGAAAGGGAGACATTACAACTGATACCACAGAAATACACAGGATGTGCCAACAAACTGGATAATCTAGAAGAAATGTTCAAATTTCTAGAAACATATGATTTACCAAAATTGAATCATCAAGAAATAGAAAATCTGAATGGACCAATAATGAGTAAGGAGGTTGAATCAATAATCAGCTGATTACTCCCAATACAGAAAAGCCCAGGACCACAGATGGTTTCAATGATGAATTCTACCAAACACTTAAAGGGGAATTAACATCAATTCTTCTCAAACTTTTCCAAAAAACTGAAGAGGAGGGAACACTCCCAAACTCATTTTATAAGGCCAATATTACCCTGATACTAAAGCCAGATAAGGACACCACAAACAAACAAACAAAACAAAAAACAAAACCCCAAAAAACACACACAAAAACAAACAAACAAAAAACACAGACCAATATAAATGAATATAGATGCAAACATTCTCAAAAAAGTAAAAATTCTCAACAAAGTACACGCCGGTTAAGTGGGACTTATCTCTGGGATTCAGGCAGGGGTGGTGGTTCAACATATGTAAATCAATAAATGGGATACACCACATTAACAGAATGGAAGATCAAAATCATGTGATCATCTTAACAGGCGTAGAAATAGCATTTGACGAAACACCACATCCTTTCATGATGAAGACTCCTCAACAAATAGGGTACAGAAAGAACAGGCCTCAACATAATAAAAACCATACATATACACAAAGCTAACATCATTTTCAATGGTAAGAGGTTGAAAGCTTTTCTTCTAAGGTCAGGAACGAGACAAGGGTGCTCACTCTCACCTCTTCTTTTCGATATAGTATTGGAAGTCTTAGCCAGAGCAATCAGGCAAGATAAAGAAATAAAAAGTATCCAAGCTGGAAGGGAAGAAGTAAAATTTATTTGCAGATGACATCATCTTACATAGAGATAATCCTAAAGACTCCATCAAACATCTGTTGGAAGTAATCCAAGAATTCAGTAAAATTGCAGAATATAAAATCAACACACAGAAAGCAGTTGCATTTCTTTCTATACACTAACAATGAAATATCTGAGAAAGAAATAAAGAAAAAATCCAATTCACAATAGTATCAAAAACAATAAAATACTTAGGAATAAATTCAACCAAGGAAGTGAAAGATCTGTACCATGGAAACTACAAGACTTTGATGAAAGAAATTGAAGAAGATACAAAAGGAAAGCCATCCTGTATTAATGGATTGAAAGAATTAAAAATATTCTTAAAATGTCCATACAACCTAAAGCCATCTATAGATTCAATGCAATCCCTATCATATTCCAATGGCATTCTTCATAGCAATGTATCAACAATCCTAAAATGCATATGGAACCACAAAAGACCCCAAATAGCCAAAGCAATCCTGAGAAAGAACAAAGCTGGAGGCATCAAACTTCCTGACTTCAAACAACACTACAAAGCTACAGTAATCAAAACAGTATGGTACTGGCATAAAAACAGATACATAGACCAATGGAACAGAATAGAGAGTCCAGAAATAGATTCCCCACATATACAGTCAACTAATATTTGACAAGGGCACCAAGAATACTCAATGGGGAAAGGATAGTCCCCTCGATAAATGGTGTTGGGAAAACTGGATGACCACATGCAAAAAAATGAAACTGGACCCCTACCATACACCACTCACAAAAGTTAACTTGAAATGGACTAAAGACTTAAACATAAGACCTGAAACCATAAAACTCCTAGAAGCAAACATAGGGAAAAAACTCCTTGACACCGGTCTTGGCAACAAAATTTTGGATATGACACCAAAAGCACAAGCAACAAAAGAAAAAATCAACAAGTGGGACTACATCAAACTAAAAAGCTTCTGCACAGCAAAGGAAACCATCAACAAAATGAAAAGACAACCTATAAAATGGGAAAAGTATTTGCAAACCATCTATCTGATATAGAGAATATCCTGTAACTCAAATATATAGAGAACTCATATAACTCAATAACAAAAAAACCTCAAACAATCTGATTAAAAAATGGGCAAAGGAACTGAATAGACATCTTCCCAAAGAAGACACAGAAATGGCCAACAGACACATGAAAAGATGCTCAGCATCACTAATCATCAGGGAAATGCAAGTCAAAACCACAATGAGGTATCACCTCACACTAGTTAGAATGGCTATCATCAAGAAGACAAGAAATAACAAGTGTTGGTGAGGATGTGGAGAAAAGGAAACCCTCCTACACTGTTGGTGGGAACGTAAATTGGTGCAGCCACTGTGGAAAAAGTATAGAGGTTCCTCAAAAAGTTCAGACTAGAACAACCATACGATCCAGCAAGCCCACTTCTGCATATATATCCAAAGGAAATGAAAATAGGCTATTGAAGAGATAGATATCTGAACTCCCATGTTTACTGCAGCATTACTTAAATAGTCAAGATATGGAAACAACCTAATTGTCAACAAATCAGTGGATAAAGAAGATGTTATATATATATATATATATATATATACACACACACACACACACACACACACACACACACACACATATATATACACACACACATATACACGCACACACAGATACAAACAGACACATTGGAATATTATTCAGCCATGAGAAAGAAGGAAATCCTGCAACAACATGGATTAATCCTGAGGGCCTTAGGCTAAGTGAGATAAGTCAAAGATAAATACTGCATGATATTAATCATATACGGAATCTAAAAACGCCAAACTTGTCAAAACATTCGGGAGTAGAATGGTGGTGACCAGGGGCTGTGGGTGGGAAATGGGGAGAGGTTGGTCTCAGGGTACAAATTTCCAGTTAGAAGATGAGTGAGTTCTGGGGAGCTCGTGTACAGCGTGGTGACTACAGTTAGCAATTCTGTATCCTTTACTTCAAAGTTGCTGAGACAGTAGATCTTAAATGTTCTCACCACAAAAAGGAAATAATAATCATGTGCCCTGATGTGGGTGTTAGCTCACACGGTGGTAACCATATTGCAATATATAAATGTGTCAAATCAACACTACACTCTAAACTGACACGCTGTTGTATGCCAGTTACATCTCAAAACAAAAACTCAAAACAAACAAACAAAAAAAGCAGAACAGGGGTCATGTGAGCGGAGCAGCTCTGTGTCTTCCTGTGTTCACCTCGTTGGCGTTCCCTTGTTTTTAAAAAATGGGAAAAGGGCAGCTGGAGGCTTCATGTCACAGGCCGCCCAGAAATGGTCCTGCAGTTCACGTTTTAGTATAGCTATTTCCAAGGCCAGATCATGACCCTTTTTCTCACTTTAGAATTCTAGCAGCTATGTTGTGTCGGTGCAGAGAGCACATTCTTAAGGAAGTGCATGAATGGACCATTAAACTTGGGCATCATTTAGGGTCAGTGCAATTTATACCCTGGGCTAAAAATAGGAATGATTAACTTCTAGGGCCCACACCCCAAGTGATGTCACTGAGTAGGTCTATTCACACATCTCATCAAAAGCGTCCTTTAGTCAGGGGAGAGGAGTTGGCTGCAAGGCCCGCTGCAAGGCCCACTACATGGCCCAGCAGTGGGCCTGAATGTGTCGCATGCCTGGAGATATCTATGGACAGAGCATCTTCTATCACTGGGCTCTACACCTGCTCTCTTGGGGGACCCTTTCCCTACTGGGTGGTGGGGGCCAAGCCACGGCACTTCAGCAGCAGAAGAAACCGACACGTCACAAGACACCTATTACGGGGTGAATTGTGTCCCCCCAAATTCATATGTTGAAGCCCTAAGCCCCAAGACCTCACTGTGCCTGTATTTGGAAAGAGGTCTTTAAAGAGGGAATTAAGGTAATATGAGGTCAGGAGGGTGGCCCTAATTCACTTAGACTGGTGTCCTTAGAAGGAGAGGAAGTCAGGACACAGACACACTCAGGCTGAGAGACTTGAGGACACAGGACTGGCCAGCCGAGTGCAAGCCGAGGAGAGAGGCCCCGGGGGCAGCCGACCCTGTCCACACCACGTCGGACTTCCCGCCCGCCCGTGGTGCTCTGTGGCTGCGGCCCCAGGACTCGCCCACAACGCCCAGCCCCGGCACCACTGGGCCGCAGCCAGGGCCGCGCGGGGCAGGGGAGGGACATACATGTGCAGGGACTTCTGGGCCTTGGCGGCTTCCTCCTTGGAGCTGTACCGGACCACGGCGTTGCCTTGGGTTAGGTTCAGGTGGAATGTGATGAGAGGCCCGTGCTGCAAGCACAGCGTCCGCAGGGTGGAGCCATCGATCTGATTGAGGAAGCAGAGGGGCGGTAACACGTGTCCTGGGAATTCTTCACTACACACGTTTATGAAATCCAGGTGCACGGTACCTTGGGAAGATGTCTGTCCTTGAAAGGGCTTACTATATGATTATGGTATTAACCTTTTGCACCTTGTAACTTACTGTGTAATTTAAAATCTTGGACATTTCAGTTATAGTTTCTGAGTTGGGCTAACAGAAGAAGGAGGAAACCCTGCTTTGGTTCCGACCCCCTCTCGCCAGAGCACATCACACAGAGCCTCGCGGCCCCCGACCCTGGGAAAGGTGAGCACAGGCCAAATCGTTCTGGAGTGGGTACAGGTGAGCAATTCTGTTTATAAGGGGACACTCTTTAAGCCTTGGAAGAGTGAAAGGTAAACAATGCACCAGGAACATGGTTAAACGACCCCTGCTGCCGGCGCTGCCTTTGGGCCCTGAGTGAGGCCTCGGGTCACCGACAAGGCCCTCAGGCCTGGCGACGCCCCCACCGGGTGCCTGTACCTGGGGCGTGAGGTTGCGGAGAACGAGCCAGCTGCTTGTCCTTCCTGAGGTGTCAGTACTCCAGGCAGAACCTGTGCCCAGGGAAGAACCCGGTCAACAAGGCTGCGGTGAGTCAGACAGCTCTTCCCAGTGCCCTCCCGTCTCACCACACGGACGCAGCACGGGCCGAACCTGTGCTCCAAGCCTCTCCCAACCCCCGGAAACCAACCCACAGTCCCTGCAGACCCCCGGGAGGCGGGTGTGGCGGCAGAGACTTGAGAACTGCCTGGAAGTTCTGGTCTCCTCCTCTGCCCCCCGCCCCCCAGCTTTATAATCAATGCTCTAAAATCCCACTTGCTAAAGAAAACGAAGCAGACTTGCAGGGCTGGCTTCACTCTCAGCTTCTTATTAAATGCCCTGTGCACCCCCTCATCCCCGCAGTTCAGCAGGGGGCCGGAAGAAGCTTCCAGGGCTGCAACTTAGGATGGGGTGGTGCGCTCACACTGGGAATCGGGACCCTCATGCTGGTTGATCGGGCCTCTCCGAGGGACCGGTGCGGCCCCTCAGTGGGTGCCGAGTCCGCCCGCCGGGACCTCCTGGCTCCGAACAAAGCTGTGTGTGCGAGCACCCAGGGCTGATGCTGAAACACAGGCAGCAGAGCCTGGGCCCAGATAATCCCCGAGGGTCTAGGGTGCCTTGGCCCCTCCTAAGCCCTCCCAGGGTCCAGGAGTCCTTACAAAGGAGCTGCAGGACAAAATGATAGGCATCTTCCCTAAAGGACAAGCGGAGCAGGCACGGACACCCCCGTCCCCGCCACCCCGTTTGGACACGAGAACGGACGCGTACCCGAGGAGTAGGAGCTGGTCCAGCCGAGGGGACTGGCTCCCCAGGTGGAGGAAGGCTTGGGATTGGTTAACCCTGGAGGTGGCCTTGTGGGTGCAGTAGTGTTTCTGGGCACCTTCCACAGTTCATGAGACAGAGAGGCTTGTGTGTGAGAGGCAGGGCCAGAGGACCACGTCGATTTAATGTCTGACAGTTTACCTGGAAAGGCAGAGAAGTGGAGCATAGGCATTCCTGAGACAGAGAAGGAAAGTCACGGCAGCGCCTAGGGAATCTCACCAGGCGCTCTCTGGCTCCAGAGGACTGCGTGACCGAAATGAAGCACCAAGTCGAGCTCCCACACGAGGACCACAGGCATCCTCTCTCTTGAATTTCTGCCCAGAGACACAGTCTGCTGGTGTCCGGTATAGATCTTGCCAGTATTTCTGATACTTAATTTGCTAAATGTGCCAGACATGAGCTTGCCACCCAGAAAAACAGCATTTTTGTAGTTCAGTGTTAAAGCTAATTTAACAAATTCTGCTGGGACACATCTTATCGCATAACAAACTAATCAAGGTCAAGAGCCTTTACGCCGTTTCTTTAGGTGTCAGCCCCCTTGCAAAGCAACGCCCCCTCTGACATAACCCGCCTGAGCTCACGTTGACCAGCGTCATCTTTGCGGCTTTGAGACTCGCTCTCCACGCCTATAGAAACGGGTGTGGCCGAGGGCTGAGCGGTTTGGCATCTTGGCACCTTGGCTGGGGAAAGCCTGTTTTAAGGCTCTTGGGGAGACAAACCAAAACCAGTAATGACCACCAGCCCCAGCCCCTCCTGTGCCCGGGGCACCTGCCACGCCCGCTTCAGAGGCCCAGCGCTGCGAGGACAGCAGGCAGAGCGGTCGCTGTCACCATGCTCCTCGGGCAGCAGGGCAGCGCCCAGGCCGGCACAAGCCCCGTGTGGAGCACCTCTGCCACCCTGGCGGCCAGGGTCGACTGCAGCTTCACAACAACAAATGCTAATCTGAGCAAAGGCGTCACTGATCAGAAAAACCAAAATGCCATAAAAAACTGCCTGAGATACGGGAAGATGGTTTTGTTTGCCCATCTCTTTAGCCAAATGATTGGGAAGTATTAAAGGCCTAATGCATCCCCTTTGTAAACATTAGAGAGAATAAACATTTGAAGGAATAGACACAATCCAGAAGCTCTTTTTCTCTCTCTTTTTAAATAAGATGCTAAAGTACATCAAAACTACTTTCTCCCCTAGGCACTGGTATAAAAGGAATTCCTACAGCATTCTTACATGAATTTAAACAAAGTCTGGATGAGAAGGCTGGTGGAATGCAGAAACATATTTGAAGAAATTTATAAACAATAAACCCTCTTTACTTAAGTTCCACCTCTTTCTATAAACCTGTACACATTCTGTTTGTGTGTGTGTCCATTATCTCTCTCTATCCTTGTCTTAAAATTTCCAGATAACAATTCCTTTGAAGTTACTATGACAAAACAATTCTCAATTCTCCTCTCAGCCTAAAAGAAATTTCTAACTTGAAAGACTCGTGAAGTCTATACTGAGAGAGGAATAACCCAGGCCCTGCATTGATCCCAGAGACGGCAGTGAAGCACGGGGCTGCTGTGGCCTCCTAGTCCCTGGTGGCCAACGCAAGTTAACAGCACGTCCCCAGAGGTTGCCGCCTTCAGGTCTTTAAGCCTCGTATACCCCTGGTCTCATGGCCACGGCAGGAAGGGAGGAGAGGGGAAAGCAGCTGTGTCACATCCTGCCCTGGGGAGTTTACAGAATCCCCGGACCTTCGTGACAGCCCACGGAGGAGGTGTCACCATTCCCACTCCACTGGGGGGTGGGGAGGGTGGGAAGGGGGTGGGGAGGTGGGAGCAGTGGTGCCCGAGGCCCCACGGCTGCTCAGCAAAGCTCAGGCCCGCTCTCCATCATACCACATGGCCTCCCAGCTCAGGGAGGAGCAGACAGACCACCGGGAAAAGCCAGGCCGTCCGTTTTGTTTGCGGAAAGAGAGAAAAGGCTACCTGCAAGTCGAGAGGCCAGGTGCGTACCTGCGATACTAGGAGCGGGCGCGAGGCTGCTGAGGGAGCGACTGTAGCCGGAGGCAGCGAGCGGCCAGGCACTCGAGGAAGGCAGCGTGGCATTCTGAGATGACGGTGGGGAGGACCCTGCAGAACCAAACGCGGCACTAAGAAAGCTGAGCACGGGCCTGCGGGGTGAGCCGCTCAGCTTGGGCGTGAGAGTCCTAACAGCCAAGAACCAACGTCCTCCTAGGCTGCCGCTTGTGCAAATGGTGGAAAATGAGAGCGTGACGTGGCCAAGACCATGGCAGGGAGAGGAAGCCACGGGCACACCGCCGCCTCTGGGGGCCTGGGGCCCTGGCAGAGGCCGGGCCGGGGTGGGGGAGACCGGGCAGCGGGAGGGAAGAGAACGACCACCGAGTGTTTACAACAAAACGTCCGACCGAGTTCGGAAGGATCCCATGGGTTTCCGCTTCCAAGTAAGATAAAAATAAAAACACAGGGCCAACTCCACCTTTTCACACCTCCAACAAGATCCACAGAACTGAAAACAAAACTCCAAGCTTTCTGTTACAGATTTTGCCATAAAAAGACCAGCACTTTTCCTGACTCAAAAGGTCTCACGTATCCCATCTTCCCCATTCGTATTTCTCTTTTTAATAAGGGAATAATGAGGAGAAATGTGTGCTAGTAACTGTGTCACTGTGAGCTATCGTGTCCCCAGAACCGCGGTTCCCTCTGTCGAGGATCCTGTGCCTGCTCCTGGGCGGGGGGCTGACGGGGTGTGGCCCCCGGAGCACCCCTACCGGTGCTGTTTCCACGTCACCCCGTCCGTTTTCTGAGGAAAGCAGGAAGCCGGGTAAGAGGGAGGAGGAAGCAGTGGTGACTTGTGGGTTAAAGCAGGGTGGATCAGCGCTCTTCTGACTTGGCAAGTCACTCGGCCAGTGTGTGGAAGCTGGCCGGGGGAGGGGACAGGCGCACACAACAGTCTGGCTGTCAAGTTTACTACCGTGAACAGAATCTCATGGGCCCCTGACGTAGGGCCCCAGCTGGGATGGCACTGAACAACCTCAGGAGTACCCTTCACGGGGACTACCAGGCATGTGGCACCTCCCAGACTTGTGCAGTCTACAACCTGCACAGCTGTTTACAGCTGCTCTGCTGTAACTGACCTCCTTAGAATATGGCACGAGAGTGGATGAACATTAAAATTTATTTGTAATCTGCAGGTCTTCAATTTTAAAAGATGTCAGCTTTACTGACAACCTAATGGTAGTTCCTGAACCCTCTGCTTCCATTTACCAACAAAATGCAATCAACCCAAGATCCCAAATTATAGACTATTTAACCCTACGTGGCATTTCTTTTATAATTAACAGTAGGGTACTTAGATTTTAACAGTGTTCTAGTTTTGACGTTTTTAGTTTAATAGTGGAAACTGTCCCATAAAATTATGGTTAATTTTCCTTTTCGTATCAATTTGTCAGGAGATGGCACAGCTGCATTTTACCATTCTGGTTAATATTCACCTCATAAAGGTTAAAACTATAAATAACATCCAAACAAATACTGGGCTAATTTAAATTTTTAATATCAAATCAGAACTTAACACCAATGACAATAAATAAAAACAAAAATGCAAATAAAAACCCAACACCTAGTATACTCAATAAAAGAAAATTCCATTATGAAAATATGTAAAATAAACAAGCCAACAACAAGAGGTCAGTGGCATTTCTCACTCTTTTCCTTCTGGGCACATTTTCTCAATTTTTTTCTCTGTATTTTATTTATTTGTTTATTTATTTTATTTTTGGCTGCGTTGGGTCTTCGTTGCTGCGCACGGGCTTTCTCTAGCTGCAGCGAGCAGGGGCTACTCTTCGTAGCGGTGCGTGGGCTTCTCATTGTGGTGGCTTCTCTCGTTGCGGAGCACAGGCTCCAGGTGTGCGGGCTTCAGTAGTTGCGGCGCGTGGGCTCAGTAGTTGTGGCTCGCGGGCTCTAGAGCGCAGGTTCAGTAGTTGTGGCGCATGGGCTTAGTTGCTCCGTGGCATGTGGGATCTTCCAAGCCCAGGGCTCGAACCCATGTCCCCTGCACTGGCAGGCGGATTCCTAACCACTGCGCCACCAGGGAAGTCCCTTCTCTGTATTTTAGATCAAGATGGTCACTCAAAAATACGACAGGCTTTTGTGGCTGGGCCCTGAGCGAGGTCAGCCCCTGGGGCGCCTGAAGGCCCTCGAGTGTGGGGTGCGGCACATGGGCCCTGGAGAGGGGTGGTCAGCGAGGTCTGGCCTTTGCAGTTTACTTCTGGCCCTGCGGCTGTGGTGCCTTTTGTAAATAAGTTCTACATAAAGATCCGTTCACCCCGCCCCTTCTCTCAGATAAACAAACCAGGAGGCGGGGGAGCCAGGGCTTTCCGGGGCGAGGCCTGGTCACGGGGTGGAGGAGGCGCTGTCCCCGGGCTCCAGCCCCCAGAAGTCACACAGGGCCATGTGAGGCTGCAGGGAGCTCTCTCTGTCCTACAGCTGAGGTCCCGTTTCAGCCAACGTCTCTGAGGCTAAGCTTCCCTCTGCCCTGACGTTCGTCTCATCTGCTCAGCTCTGCCCTCGGAACTCCCCTGCCCCTCCAGGAGGCCTGTGTTGCGTCACGGCACACGCGTGCAAAGGCGGAGGTGGCCCACGATGCCCCAGGTGCCAGGGACCACGGGCTGACCATCAGGCACCAGTTGGGAAGCTCTGCTCTGTGCCGAGCAGCCTCGACTCTTTCCAAGGTCTTCTACTGCCCTGATCGGCATGGCTCACCCACCCTCCACAACCTCGAACACGCTGACCCACCCCGCTGCCCGGCTCAACCCTGCGGGCACACGCAGGGTGCCGAGGAGCGACGGCCAAGTCTCACCTCTGGCTGTGCCACCCCCCGGTCCCCACCACTTCAAACAGGCTCCACGTCCCACAGCCTCTCGTCCCCTGTGCCACTCATCCGTCCCTGACCTCGGGGTGGCCTGCAATGTCCCCGCTCTGAGATGCAGCCGCCTCACGACACGAGGAATGCACGGCACTCAATGGGAAGGTGATCTGTGTTTATGGCGCTTTTCTACGTGAACCACAGGCACACGCAGAATCCTGTCACTTGAAAGAACCATTGATAAGAACTGCCTCTCCCCCACAGGCCATATTGAGGTAGGAAACCTAAATTAATGTTTTGGGAAATATCCGAGTGGCCTTATTAGTGCTGAGCATCTCTGGTAAGCTGGCTATTCTTTCCCATTATTAGAATTATGAGGATAAAACTCCATCAGCAATGGCACTTACAGAGCGTCTTCATTTGCAGGCTTTAAGGGACAGCAAGTTACTGCCCTTCTTGATACTGCACTTGAAATCTATGTTTATGTTCTGTAACCTTGCAGCTCAGCTCAGCACCTGCTCTGACTGGATCCTGAAGTCTGAAGAGGGTGTGCCAAACCTTACAGCATCAGGAGTTTGTGCCAGGAAAGAAGTCCTGGCAAAGGATCTCAGTCTTTTTACCAGACTTCTTGAGGAAAGGAAAAATTGGCTGATATGGATGAGTAAAGGGTCAGTTCACTTCTAGCTCAGAGATTTCAAGTGGAAACCTTTTTCTTAAAAAGCTTGATGGTTAATATTGTTATTTTATGACACAATGTTTATAAAAAACGATGTGTTAATAAATCCAGCAGAGACACTGAACCCAAATCAATTTCCATTTCCCCGTAAGCACTGTGCTGCATCAGACGGCAAGAGAAGGTCCCCGTCGGACGTGCCCTGCACATCCCGGCCTCACCACCCACACCCTCCCGCTGCCCTGGAGCGCCTGCACGGAGACCACTGCATGGACACGGGCGGGGCGCCCCCTCACCTCCACTCTTGAGGAGGTAGCGGTTGACATCCTGTATGGTGGTATTGATGGTAGGCCCGGTGGGGACACTTCCAGGAGTGACGTCAGGGTCATTCTCGGGATCTATATTCTGAAGTCCTTTCCAGGGAACTCCAGGATGGAACTCTGGAAAATTCCAAACAAATGAAAATCAACACATGAGTATTAGAGCACCTTCATCTTGCTTCATGATAGTTTATGGAAATGTTTACAATCTGCTAATTAAGTTAAGAGGCACACTTTAGACTTTCTTTAGTAAATCATCAATCCTTCGGAACAAACTAGGTATTATAGCTACCACACTGAACACTGAGATGGGTGTCCAGACGGGAGGATAAAACCCAGATGTACTCTGACCAGATGGGACACAGTGCCCCTTCCCCACTCTCCTTCCCCTCTCTCCTTCCCCACTCTCCTTCCCCACTCTCCTTCCCCACTCTCCTTCCCCTCTCTCCTTCCCCTCTCTCCTTCCCCTCTCCTTCCCCACTCTCCTTCCCCACTCTCCTTCCCCACTCTCCTTCCCCTCTCTCCTTCCCCTCCCTCCTTCCCCTCTCTCCTTCCCCACTCTCCTTGCCCTCTCTCCTTCCCCTCTCTCCTTCCCCTCTCTCCTTCCCCTCTCTCCTTCCCCACTCTCCTTGCCCTCTCTCCTTCCACTGAACTGAGGGCTGCAGAAAACCCTGTGATGCCAACCACACCCACAATTTATCTGATGAATGGATTTCCAATGAAAAAGCCAAAGCTATGGGGTTAAGGTTTCCAGGATTCTGAGCTTGGATCCTGGCTTCTCCTGGGCCTAATCGCTCCCGTAGGCTTGGCGTGTCCTGATCGGCTGCCACAGGGAAATGTGCACACTCTTTCTTACCTGGGGGCCAGTTGATGCTGGAGCCATTTGAGATTTTATCACTGTCAGATTTGGCACGTGACCAGCTGTGGGGAACAGCTACAGGAGGAGTGGCTGGTGACTCACTGCTCTGGATTAAATCGTACCGGCCATAGGAGTCGTCGATGGAGGACTTAGCTGGAGGCCCAATGCTCAGACCTCCAGGGATAGCACCTGGGGGGACGGCAGGGAATAAAAGAGCCGAGTGAACAGGGGACCCCGAGTCCCTGTGCTGGGCGCCGGGCCTTGCCCTTTGCAGAGGTGCATGAACTGTCAGACTCGGTTTGGCCAGCACTTTCTGGGGGAAGTGACTATTCCAGTTAGCCCAAACTTGGCCTTGAAAGACAAACTCTTTAAGAACTGTTTCAGTTTTTCAAGTTGGAATTCTTGATGAACGCATACCCACACCACGGTGAAGCTCTCTGGGGACAGCCTGTGAGCCCCTGTGGTCAGCTGTTGTCCTTGTTGCCTGTGCCCCTTCCCCAGTCCACTGCCCTCACTACGGAAGGACAAACTGGCATGTGGACTTGGAGGCCTTAACCCCGCCCACCCTGGGCGACTGAGCTCTCTCCTGCCAAAGAAAGTGCCCAAACAGCACGTGATGATTTTCTTGTAGAATTAACCATTAGAAAGAATTTTCTTTTTAGAATGCCTTATATCAAGAGAGAATTATACACCCTATTAAATTTCCTTTGCTGTTTATGCTACCAGGAAATTAAGAGCTCAATTTAATGCAAGTGAGATCACCTCCTATGGTTATTAGCTTTTTTTTTCCCCCCCGGCCATGCCTCGCAGCTTGCGGGATCTTAGTTCCCCGACGAGGGACTGAACCCTGGCCCCAGCAGTGAAAGTGCCAAATCCTAACCACTGGACCGCCAGGGAATTCCCTGGTTGTTAGCATTTGCTGTTTCTCTTTTCTGGGCATTAGATTTTCTATTGTGTTTTATCATTTTATTGAAAAAATTTTCTTTTAGACAAAGTTTTGGTTGAAGATACAGATACATGAGTGTGCGGCCATGACCTGTATTCTTCGTTGCTTTGGGGCATTTTCAATTACTGCTTGGTTTGTAGCTAAGGTGTGAAAGTTGAGGCTTCGAGAGGTTTGATCATTGACTACCTGGGATCTGACATACTCTGTAATGAAGTGGAATATATATGTTTAACTTATTGAGGTAACACTGGTTTCTGACATCTAAGTTTCACGGGTATGACATTGCATTTCGACTTGTGTCTACACCACAGGGCGCTCACCACCAACAGCTTAGTTTACATCCGTCTCCACGCAGTTGACCCCCTTTCCCCATTTTGCTCTCCACCCACCCCTTTCCCTCTGGTTACCACTACTCTAGTTCCCTGTATCTCTGTGTTTGTTTTTGTTTGGTTTGGTCTCTTGGAATATCTTCTATTCAGCTTTCAGCACTGAATTCTTAGAAGAGAAATGCAGTACGAGTAACGAAACGAGGATAATCAGCGAGTAGAAAAGAAGTGACCAGACTCCAGGCACCTCGGCTTGGACGTACCATGCTTGCTGGGGTTCTGGTCGAGTGGAGAAGCAGCACCGGGTAAGTTATCCATCGGGTTGGGATGTGTCCACTGAGGGAGGCGTGACTGGGACTGAGACGGGTCCTTCACTGATAAACCACCAGTCATGTCCATGCTGCTGACATTCATGTTTGGGTTCAGTCCAGCTAAAAATAAAAACGCTATCAGGATATGTCTGCTCTTCCTCTAAACGTTCACTTTCTAAAGCTCTCCTAGAGAATCAATCTAAGTCTTAACTCACAGCCAAGTATTTTAAACGTAACTTTTAATGCTGGAGGAAAAAACCCCCTTTTTGCCTTTTTAATAACATATATCTCTAGGAATTTTATTCCTAAATTAGGGGGACGATGGTAACAAATAGTCTTTGATTAAGTAAGACCAATGATTCTCTTCATTTTACTTGCTTTGGTGCCAAACGTGGTCCTGAAGCTTCTCAGTCAGAGCCCACAGAAAAACAGAACAAGTCCAAACAACTAGGAAAATCTTTTCTGATCTCAGGGCATCTTGTGCAAACTAACCAGATCCAAACCAGTCTCTCAGAGACGTAAACGGTACCCTAAGGTCCCACCGACAGAACAAGCTGGGGGGGAGACCCCAAATCTGCCTTTAGTGAACTCACTTTACAAAAGTCTGCTCTTAAGGAGTTTATGAATTAAACATAAAACTCCCTTAAAGGACTTGAACTATTTCAAAGTGCGGGTGCTGCTATCTGCCCCGGCTGGAATGTGAGCTGATCCTGGGTTTATTTCTCACAGCTAAAGGCAGGCACGCACTGGGGCACGTGACAAGTGCCATCACTGTGCTGGGTCAGTGGAGAGGGATGAGGGGGACGATAGCAAAAAGGCTGAAGTGAAGAGTCCCTGATGGGACACCCGTCATGAGCTGGGCAGGCTGCTTGGCCGGACAGAATGACCAGTGCAGGTGCGACCCAGTGTTTCCAGGCCATTTCTAACCTGCGGTTCCCACACCACATGTCCTGGTACAGAAGCAAAGGTAGCGAACATTTTTGTTCTTAACTTTAAATCAAGAGCTTCAAACTCAAATGCCCATATGGGCCAAGTGGGCAACACAAATGAAGGTGATGCGGGCCTGGTGGGGACAGTGCCCGCCCTGCTACAGGTGCTACCCGTGCAACCAGTGAATGGAACACAGGCCCAAGGCAGCCATTTTCAAGAGAAGTCAGAACCCACTTTTAGTTGAAAATTTCCAATTTTTAAATGTTGGCAATCTCACACACACACACACACACACACACACACACTGCAGACCTAACCAAACGCCCGTGGGAGTCCGACACCACTGGGGTCTACCTTCACCTCCACCCACACAGACCCAGTCAGGTGAGGGCACAACCGTTAGGTCGGGCTTCAGACTGGCCTCCAGAGCGCCCCAAGTCCCATGGCCGGGCCCCACCCTCCCCGTCTCGTTTCTTTCTGTTCCTCCCTCCACTGGCAGCCAGCCTGGCCGGCCCTCGCCGACACCGACGGCCCCAGGACGGGCCCTTCTTCCATGCGACGCTGGCTCTGCTCCACTGGAACTCTACTCGTTTGAGGTCCATGCTTAAACCCTGCTCTGATTTTTCTTTCACCGCTCAAGGTGACCACGCACTCTCCCTTCCCTAAGCTCTGCAATAACGACATTGCACTGCCTATGAAGGCTGGTTTTCGTTTTTATATGCCTGGTCTTCCTGGGAAGACGACAAGCTCGGGAGTCAAGACAGCATCCGGAGAAGAGGCTGCACGGGAAGGAAGGCGGACGGGACTTACAGCTGCTGAGGAAAAGGGGTGAGAACCAGCCAGAGAGGCAATTTCACAAGCTAACTTTCTTACACTTTATTAGCTATCTATTTTTAACACATTTATTTTTAAACTTTAATGTGATTATAAAATATTATCAGAAGTATTTTTCATCAATTTTGAAGATTCAAGGCACTAATTTTTTCACTTGTAGTAAGAAAAAACCTTTAAGGGTAAAGATTTGTGTACTTCGTTTTCTAAATATTGGTTAAGAGGACAGATGGATACTAGGATACTAGGAAGCTGAAGCTAAACATTTTAGGACAATAGATGGAAATGAATTTTCTTCTAAAACAACTATTGTTAACAAAGAAGTATTTACATAAGTAGCCAACATTCTACTAAGTGCTTGCTATTACAAAGTACTTTGCCTGTTAGTTCACTAAATCTTTAGAAGAACCCTATGAGGTAAGTATTCCCACTTTACAGATGGGGAAATTAAGGCAAAGAGCAGCCAGGCAGCTTAGTCGTGGGGGCAGTGTGGTGGTCTGATTTCTAAGGCAGGTCTTAACTACTAGACTATTCTGCTTCTTCAACACAGAGGAAAGTAATGGGCGGGACAATCATGAAGGGACAGAAGAACCGTAGTTTAGCATTTGTCAGTTTTGTATTAAAGACACACCACACTGGTTACATGTCAAGTAGAGAGTGCTCATGTGATCAGAACATACCTCTCTTCTCAGAGACGTTGGTAGTATTACACAGAAAGGGACATCATTAGCCGAAATTCGCTGTCACTCAACTGGCCTTTGACCCTTTGGATATGTATTTCTCAGGTAACTAATTCCCTTTGCCCTGTAGCTTCAGACTCTAACAGCCAACCTGACAAGCCTGAGGCGCTTTCACCCGCTTCTGGATTCTTACAGCAAATTACAGCTGACCCTCGAACAACGCAGGGGTCACAAATCCGGGTATAACTTTACACCCGGTCCTCTGTACCTGCAAACTCAACCAACCGCAGGTCACGTAGCACCGTTATTTATGGGAAAAAACCCATGTGTAAGTGGACCACGCTGCTTCAGCCCGTGTTGTTCATGGGTCAACGGTATTCCCCGTACAATCACTTTCCTGACACAGCCCTTCTGACGGTCTTCAGCGTTGTAACCTGTGTCCCTCCTGGCTGGCCTGTGTGACCTCGAGGGCGACACCACATCTGCCACTGGCCTGTGGGTTTCAAGTGCTGGGCGGGCGCCCTATCGGTTGGGGGTGAGGGCGTGCGTGTTGATCGGGGTGATTACACAATCGTGCTCTGCACTATAGGACTTGTGTGGACAACCATGGCTTTTTAAGAAGTGCCTGGTTCACGGACATCTGCACACCTTTCCTGTTCCCGGCATTTCAGGCTGGAGAGAGCCAGGGATGGAACAAAGCGCCGATTCAACAGTGGAGAGGAGATCATTCTGGTACTACTTTCAAAGATTTTATACTGAAAGCACTTATGGGCGCAGCAAAATTCTTGCTCTGCGAAGACAGCTAGGGTCCCTCCCTTACGAAGGAGACTTGAGACAGCCTCGCTCTGGAACTGCATCTCTGCCCGGCTATTTCAGCCCCGCCAGGCGCACGCGGTCGGCGTCGAGCCGGACTCACCGAGAGGGTAGGGAGCGAAGGTGCTGGGTGAAGACTGCTGCTCTTTGGTCTGCAGGTCGGGGAGGCCGGGGGCCTGGGGGTGGGGGGGGAAGCTGTCCAGGGCCGATTTGCCTGCAGAGGGGTGCAGAGACAGGTGCGGCGGGGGCGGCGGCGGCTTCACGAGCAGGGCCTGGGCCAGCTGGCGCTGGTGCTGCTGGATCTGCTGCTGCAGGTTAGTGATTGTGCGCGCAACCTGCGGGCGGGGACGCACGGTCAGCGGGTCGGGAGGGCCGCCCGGGCCGCCCTCCTCCCCAGCCCAGGTGACGCCGAGGCTTTCAAAACGGGAGGCTGAGCGAGAGAGAAGCCAGTGACAAGTAACAGGTCAGGGGAGGTGACAGCTAGCGACCCGGCTGAGCCGCCCGGGGGGCGCCTACTTGCTGCTCCTGTTGTCTCATGGGTCCGGAAACGTTCCGCTGGGCCTGTAGCATCTGCTGCTGGATCTGTAAACGTTGGTACGCCTGTGGACACAAAGAGAAGCATCCAGTAGATTGTAAGAAAGCCCCAACAAAGGGTTCCACTTCTGTACATTAGTTTAAAAAAAAAAAAAAAAAAGGCACAGATTCTCGGTCCCCTTACCATCCTGTGGTTTAAGCATAGCGTGAGGCATGAAGCTTTTTCAAAAGGAGACATGTCTTTCCAAAACCTTTCTAGTGCACAGACTTTACAAAGTAACTCAGTCAGTACCCCTGTTTAGTGCTGGTAATGAGGTTTGTCAGCAAATATTTTTCAGTTAATGAAGAGATCAAAATTCTTCTGCTCGATTCATATAAACTAAAAATAAAAAGAAATGAGGGGAAAATAAAAATTTTTTTTTCCCTTATAAAGATGCAAGTTGTCCAGAATGGCTCAGACAATGTGGCGGGACAGCAGTGATCGGCGGTCACAGAATAATACACGTTAAAGGGCTCGTAACGACCAGGAGCCACGGGTGGTCTCGGTCCACAGGGAGCCTGAAATCCAGACTTGTGGCTCTTCTGCCACACAGACCCCGTCCACAAAGCCAGCGAGAATGATCGTCAGATTCTTCCCAAAATGAGGCAGAAGGCCGGATCATTTGTTTCGAAAGTTGGCTGAATATTGTAAATCTTTTCTTTACAACATGGATTTTTGGGGACGTTTTGGGCAAGAGGATTCATTGAAATAGAATCCAAGTAGAAGTGGAGATTATACTACTAGAAATGCCTCATTAATCTGTAAATTAGAGAGGAATAAATTACTTCACTTAAGTGAATCCTTATAGGCTCTAAAACTTAACCTTAGGATGTACTGAAACTTCATTTTACGAATTTTTCCGGAAAAAAATGTCAAAACAGTGTACATTGTTTTTAAAACAGAGCAGATTAAACATAATCCAACATTTTCTTGGTATCTTTTACACTACAGAGGTCAATAAAAATTATGTATAAATAAGGGATTCCAGAACATCAGTAGGACTGATAATGAGTTCTGTCTCACGTCAGAATCCAGCCGTCCTCTGTGTTATGAAGGAGTAGAAAGCTGTTTTCCTCTGCAGTGAGAGCTCTAAACAGCATGCTTCTCAGCTGCTCCCTGAGGTCAGTGGTCCGTTCCTGGCGCTGGCGGCAGCACACCGCCCAGGGGCCTTACAGCATGCCTGTGAGGCAGCTTGGCGCCCTTTTCCGAGTGAAGTCCAGTCCCGGCCCGGACCCCGTGCCCAGGGCCCTGGGTACTTCACTGCACTGCGGCTTGTCCTAGGTCACCTCCACCCCACCTGGCCACTACCTGGAACCAGACACCCAGACGGTCAGACGTGCGTCTAACAAACGCTGAAGGGTCAGGACTGAGAGCCCAGGGCTCCCCCGTAAGGAAAGGCTGACAGCATGGTTTTGTCTATTGGAGGCTTTTCTTCCTTCATGACTCCTGGTCATTTTCGAGGAGCTGTTGGGCAAGACTTCTAAATAAATCAGGTGTCAATGTATTACAGAAGGAAATAATATACTGGGTCCTTAAGGGAATATAAATTCAGGATGCACCTAGGGATACAATGCCATGGCATTTCATGGTAAAAGCAGTAAGATTGTTGAAATTTAAAAATTCAACATATGTTAAACTATAAAACTTGCAAGAATTATTAGGCTACATCAGCCTTTCTCAAGAGGGATTCTGAGAGAATCAAGTCCTAATCTCTAAGGCATCTCATCTCCTGTATGTAACCAAGTAACTTCTGTCTTCTGCTTCTAGAATGGTATCTGTGTAGACCATCCTTGGAAGAATTTAGAGAACAATCATGAAATGATTTGTTAGGTTCTGTGGTTCAGATGAGGAAGGCTGGCTGAGAGCTAACAGACACCCTAACTGTCAGATCTGGAAGACTGTGATCACGAAGGCGCCAAAGAATCCACAAAGCTTAGTGGAAACACCCTTAAGTGAAGAACTTCCTAATTCTTTTACTAGCTTACAAACTTCACGAAAGTCTCAATGACATTCCCTGACGTGAAGAAAAGCGTTACAGTGACTGCTCTGCTGCAGCCGGCGCGCATGTTGCTGGCACATCCCCGGGCTCACGGGGAGAAGGCCCTTCCTCTGTCCTCGAACCCGAGCAGATCTACCCACTCACCAGCTGCAGCTGATAGAGCTGGTTCAACATCGTCATATGCTGAGGATTAATTGGCGAGGTTAATAGTGCAGGGTTGAGACCAATGTTTTTTGCTGCAAACTGCAAAAGCTGTGCTTGAACCTGTTAACAAAAAAATGAACCATTAGACATGAATTCTCTATTCAAACATTTACTTGTCTGTGCAGTTTTTTGAGATTCAAAGCTGATTAAATGACAGTTATATTTGTCTCAGTGAACTTCAAAAGCCATTAAAAAATTTACAGACATTTTAACATTAGTAGTTAACATGCTTTTGTGGATAATATGGAAGGAAGGAAGGAAGGAAGGAAGGGAGGGAGGGAGGGAGGTAAAGTCAGAAGGCAAGAAAGAGATTTCTTCCTCCAAATATTTTAGTTACGAATTAACTTTCTAAGGCTCTGGGTTACTCCTATCGGTAACTGATTTCACGTTCTGTCGAAATGAAGATAAGTGGGCATCATTTAAGGGTGGGAGATGGCGAAGGCGTGGTCTCTGGGAGGAAGTTCGAGCCTCCTCAAAGGAGGCCAGTGCCTGCGTCTCACACAGGCGCCTCGGACCAGTCCCCGCAGGAGCTTGGCAGATGGCACCGCGGCCACCTGACCGGAGGGCCTCGTTCCAGGGCAGGCAGGGATCCCTTCTCAAGTTGACACGCTCGGGAAGTGGTCTCCCCCTGCTCGTGGGACCAGCCATTCCTCTCAGGGGGCCCGGCTGCCCAGCCGCCCATGTGGCACATGCACTGGTGTGGCCGGCCAGCCCTGACCGCGACGGTCAGCCTGTCTCCCTGCTCAACTGGCATTCACTGCCTTGAACCCGTCAGGGGCCTGGCACTGGCCAGCTCAGTGTTTTCCACGGCGTGCGCTGTACGCTTATCACAGCATTTACGCAAGATGGTTTTATGCAGAGCACGGAAGAGTATCTTTTACAGTCGTCTAACGTGTATTAGAAAAATGTTGCTTTTTCTCTTTATGACGGATATGTTCAGTTTTAAGAATAAATTTATCTAAATTAAGAAGGCAAGTCAACTTAAAGAAAACACATTATGTAACAGTCGTGGGAAGCACACAGATGAGTGACGTTCGGGACACGCTGGCTTGCTGAGTGTGCGGAAGGCTGTTCTCTGTCTCCAGGACCCGTCTCTGCTCCTGCGCCTTAGCTGGGGTGGCCATGTCACTAGGCTTGGGCAGTGGGACATGAGTGGAAGTGGTATGTCTCTCGTCTTCGCTCCTGTCATCGGGAAACGGCCGAGGCAGAGCTGCTACTTTCTGCTCTGTTGCTTGGGGGAGAATTACTTGTCTGTCAAGTCTGAGCATCTGTATTTCGGGGTCTCTTTGTTGTAGCAGCTTACAGTGTATCCTGTTTAATGAATTTTACTATTATTTTACCCAGATTTCAGCCATCTCAACTCAGTGCACAGATCTCAGGTCAAACAACTGTGGAGGAATAATTACTTCCAGCGAATTCTCCGATTTACCATTTTAATCTATTATTGAATATTCTTTTAAGGGGTAAGGACTGTAACACTGTAATTAAAAACTCAGTCCAAAGTCAAAAATTATGGAAATGTTCTAAAAGTAAACAATATTAATATGAAAAAAAGCTGATATTAGGCTTTAGAGCTATGTGAAACAACAATATCCTTTTCCTTAATTCTATTTGCTCTTTTTTTTTAAAACGATCTAATACTAAAGAATAAACTTAACTAAAAAGTCTGTGATATAGACACTATTATATATTGTCACTTTTAGTTTGTCACTAAAGCATTACTCAGTCCTTCACTGCTTCTAAGAATTTTCTTTTACGTCCCAAGCAATTTCACTTTCCTCTCCCACCAACCTAGGAGAATTCAATGGGTTCATCCGAGTAATCTCAAGACCAGGACAGAAGTCCCATCACTGGCATGTGTCACTGGCAACAGCACTCTGACGGGAGGAGGCCCAGCCCTGGCCTGTGGGGTGGGGGCCCTGGGGGAGCTGCTCTGGAAACGCCTCCCAGGGCAGGAGGGTGGGACGGACAGGGTAACACGGGCGGGCTGACTGGCTCTCAGTGTAGCGCGGATGCGGGTCTGACCTGAGGGGATAGAAACTGAGGCACTTGAGCACGGAGACTGGGCTGGGAGGAGCTCAGGGGCTGCACGGGCGGCTGTGGCGGCTGCTGCAAGGTCCTCGCTGGTGCTGCTCCGCTGCTGCCAAACATGCCCAGATTGCCACTCGGTGTCTGCAGGGAGGCGGAGGGCTCGTTACACAGTCGCCCGGGAGCAACCGGGGGCCAAGGCTGCACCTGTTCCTGCCGCTCTCAACGTGTACCAAAGGGGATGTTTAAGAAGCGCTGTCTAAACTGGGTACAGATGACAGAAGATCTGCCCGCGAAGCCTGCCTATGTCTTTAAATCACAGAAGCCGCCCACAGAACCAGTTTTAAGTGCCCCCCCACAAGGCCGTCGTGTTCCAGGAACCTATAATTACACAGAGCCAGGCACAGGAGCGGCAGGCACAGCTGTGTGGGCACCGTCTGTGCTGGGGTAAAGGGCATCATGTGCGCGGACCACTAACCTGGGAGAACAGGACATTTTCCAAAAGGAAATGTAATTATGATTTCAACAAACCTGAAACTGAATACATGAACAACTCCAGGCATATTTGTGTTTAACACATATATTTGTGTTAAATATAATAACTATATATTTGAGTGCTTCTTTCTACTCTCCTGACTGGGTATCTGACCCCCGGGGCCCGCCGGCCAGGCCGCTGACTTCCCGACAGCAGAAGAGCTGAAACTGGCACCGCGGCCCAGCGGGCAACAAGAGACGGCCAGGATCACGCGGATGGGGCGCCACCGAGAACTGCCGCCGGCCACCCCAAATCCCACAGCATCGCTGGAAGAGAAGGCTCAGAGCTGTGTGTATGTGAGCCTCCCCGGGGAGAAAATCAAGAAGAGCAGTTCTGTGGACGGGAAGAGCGTGACGCGCTTTCGTATCATTTCATTCCGGGGGAGAAGTGACACGAAGCGGCCGTCGTGCAAAACCCCAGGCCCCTCCGTTCAGGGGCGTCTGAGGGTGACTTTCACCTTCCCCAAGAGCGTCAAAGGCAGGGAACAAGGCCAACATCGCTCTCTGAAAACCACTGAGAACCTGCAGGAGACGTCACCTCTATCTCTGGGAAAAAGGGGAGAGTATGGCGTTTTCCTGCAGGTCAATGCGTTTAAGGTTTCGACTGTCAGGAGAGACAGGACGGCACTGCCTGGACCTGTGAACGCATCAGGCAGGTGAAGACTGCTCTGCGGTCTATGTCATTTCACTAGCAGCACTTTAGTACCAAGGGTGTTTTAGTTACATGTAAAAATAAATATAATTTTGAAGCATTTCCTATAACATGGTTAAATTTCAAGAACTGGATTCAATTCTTGATAGCAGTACATCACTTGAAAGGAAACTCTTACAATATTTCAGCTCCCTTTACATATTCAGTTATATTCTCAAATGCCGACATTAATTAAAAATAAGAAAGTTTGCGTGTCAAACACACTTTCTTAAAGGCAAGCGAGAGAGACCACGGTGGCCCTCTACCAACCGCCTTACCTGTCTAGAAGAATTCAAGTTCTGCATGCCCAGCCCTGAGGCAATCCCACCCAGGGCCTGATGAGGGAGTGCACTGTTGGAAAGGGGGAGCTTCAGGCTTGGTGAAGGCAAAAATGGTGAAGTCGTGGGCTCTTCCACGAGGCCGCCATCCTGATTGGGGAAAGAAAGCGTGAGCTGTGTGCAGTGCCCGTCCGCACACAAAGCACAAGTTTCCCAGGACACAGAAAGGGATGCGGATGAACAAAGAATTACAAGATCAAAAACGTGTGGACAGGAAAATGGAGAAATGGTCAAAAGGAAGAGGGGAAAAAGAAAAAAGAGAAACAGGATTAAGATGCTGTTTTCATTTTAACAATTATTTTACAAACACATATCAGCTTATAATATTCTCATCACTACTGACCCTGCCTACGGGTAGGAATCAGGAGAGAGACAAACACTGTAAAAAGTCTTACTTGGAAAACACTTTACAACCATTTTCAAATAAAGAGGCTCCTTTTGAGAAGTTATTAGCAAGGCTCTAGGTATACATTAGGTTGAAATCTGCTGACATTCAAATGTTTTTGACCTACAAACAGCGATTTCATATGGTTTAACCTAATAATAAGGTAAATTATAAAACAGACAAAAATCTTGTTATTATTATTTTTTTACATTTATTGGGTGCCAGGTCCTTTGTAAATTTATCTCATCTAACTTCACAACAAACCTGCAGCATTTTAAAAAATTTATCTATCTATCTATCTATCTATCTATTTTTGGCTATCTATCTATCTATCTATCTATCTATCTATCTATCTATCTATCTATCTATCTATCTATCTATTTTTGGCCATGCCATGCGGCATGCAGAATCTTAGTTCCCTGACCAGGGAGCAAACTCGTGCCTCCTGCAATGGAAGTGCAGAGTTTTAACCACTGGACCACTAGGGAAGTCCCCAAACCTGTAGTATTATCTCACATTTTAAAGATACGGAAATAAGTCAGGGTCCCACACTTAGCAAATAAAAATACAGGGTGCGGAGTTAAACTGGAATTTCAGATAAACTACTAATAACATCTTAGAATAAATATGGTCCAAAAACGACTCATTGTTGTCTGAAATTCCGATTTCTCTGGGCACAGGGGCGCCGGGCAAGGCGAGCACGCCACTCCGTGGGGAGCTGGCAGAGGACACAGCTAATCTGAGAACAGACGAACTCTCATCTCTTCTCCTAGGAGCTTGCTTTTAGGCTGTTTGTTTGCTTTAAACTTGTCCTTTCTTGCTTCCACTTTGTTTTCAAGGATGAACATTTTGACTGATTTTAACGGGATGCTGTTTCCCCCCCTGAGGTCACACCAACCTGGAGAGGGAGCGCCAAGCCTGACAATACTAAGGGGAATGAACTGGCGACTACACTTGTTGAAACATCTAAGGGGATTTTCCCACAGACCCCTGCGTGTTCTCTGAAGTAGCCCATCCAAGCAAGGGCCACGAGACATGGGTGCCCATGCCTAACCACTTCTAGACCCTTTTTCCTGAGATTAGACATGTAATACATCATTTCCAGTGGGAAGGACTGTGCATATAAAGTAAGACCGTAAAACGGAAATGTGATGGACCCTTGTCTATTGGACAAATTGAAGCAGCCAAGTTCACCTGCTAACATGAAAATCAGTTTCCAATTTCAGTATTTTTATTCCTAGTCCCATCATATGAAATATAACACAACCTCTTTTGAGTTAAACATTCACATATATTAGACAAATGGGTAAAAGTCACTTAAATATTATAGCCCAATAACTTTTTAATCCAACACAGTGAAAATGAAAAACACCTCTTGTTAAAAACAAACAAAAAGCCACCTAAACTCATACCTTGTCCAGGAAGGTGGGGCGGTCCACGGAAGACTCTTTGGAGATGGGTGGGCGGCAGCCAAGGGGCTTGGTGACCAT